>NC_092750.1:69201764-69527060 GCF_047496795.1 Chiloscyllium punctatum
ATGAAAGTTTTGATGTTGGCCAGGAAAACATTGAAAGGGTCGACTCTGGAGGTAATGAGCTGAGGCAGAGATGGAGATGTTACGATGCTCAGCCCTTTTCAAGGATCAAGCGTCATTAATCTACAGCCAATATATTCCCTGCTCCAAATGGCTGCTCTACTGCTTCTCTCTGAATTTGAACTCTCACATTGTCAGGCAGAGAGGTGGCCACTCTAACTAGCAACATGGTAACCTAAGGATTTCTGCGATCATGGAATTGGAGGAAAAATAAAGGAGCAGCATTTGGCCCCCCAGAATAAACTTTTACCTTAACTCAAAGGACCTCTGCTTACTGCACACCAAATTTTACATTTACGAATCTGTATCCTGGTAGACATTTCACTCACTAGACACTTAAAATGGCTTTGGAGATCACTGGATTCTTATTTAAATGTATTCATGCCTGGCTAAAAAGATGCCAGGCACCTTAAGACTAATGAAAAGATGGCAACAGATGTATTATAAACTTATTATTCTTTCATAGAATGTAGGCATTGCTGTTAAGGTGGAGCAAGTGTAGCATGGTGGCTCAGTGGTTAGCACTGCTGCCTCTCAGTGCCATGGACATGGGTTCACTTCTAGCCTTGGCTGACAGTCTGTATAGAGTTTGCACAATCTCTCCGCATCTGTGCGAGTTTCAATCAGATCCTTCAGTTTCTTCGCAAATTTCAAAGATGTGCAGATTAGGTGGACTGGCCATCCTAGGTTGTCCGTGTTGTCCAGTGATATGCAGGCTATGTGGATTAGCCATGGTAAGTTTGGGGTTACGAGGATAGATGCATAAAAAATAAGTACAGGTGTAGACCATTTGGCCCTTAAAGCCTGCACCACTATTCAATATGATCATGGCTGATTATGAAATTGCAGCCGCAAGTGCCCTATCCAGCTCTCTGTTGAATTTGTCTAATGAACTGGCCCCAGCAGCTCCCTGATGGAGAGAATTCCACAGGTTCACATGTCTATAAGTGAAGAAATCCTTCCTCATCTCAGTGCTGAATGGCTTACCACTTATTCTTAGACTGTGGGATACTCTTCAGAAGACTGGTGCAGACTTGATGGGCAGGATGGCCTCTTTCTGCATTGTAAAGATTCTCTGATTCTTTCCTAATTGCCTTTGAGAAAGGGTGCTGAACCACCTTCTTGAATCACTGCAGTCTATGTATTGTAGCTATACTCACAATACTGTTCGGAAGTTCTATGAATTTAATCCAGCAATAGTGGTCCTGAGTTGCTTAGCATATAACAAAGAGAATGGAGTGTCCAATGAGAGTCATAGATTCACTGCGAAAGAATTCCCGACTCTTAAAGGTGCCAAGCCCAACTAAACTCCTCAATATAATCCATCTGAATGATAATCAATGAAAATGCCACACTGAATCTCAATAGTACAGCAATAGCAAATAGCTATACTAAAATTGTGATGTCTTCAAATTAAGCCAGTATTCATATCAATGTGTCTGTATGCTGATTAATTAATTTTTCACATTGTACAAAATGGTAGTTTAGTGAGATTTATTGCATAGATTGCATGTCATTATTAGTATGTTGAGAACTTTACTGACTTATTCTGAAAGAAATGTCAAGTTGCAGCTAAGGTGTATACTTACTGAAATTCTGAACCATGTAAAAGTTTGTTTTTGTATTATTGCTGAAAGTTCCCTTGTGTTCTAGGTTGATACTGCCATCGCAGAAGAAACGCGAAAAGCTGTCAGTGAAGAGGAAGCAAAGGCCTCAGCAAAGGCAAATATAGCCCAGTCAATTGCTGATGATGCTCAAAAAGACTTAGATGAGGCATTGCCTGCTTTGGATGCAGCTTTAGCCAGCCTGAAGTCCCTGAACAAAAATGATGTGACAGAGGTGAACATCTTAGCACTTTTTCTTCCAATATGGCTTATGTATTTTATGGAGGTTTTAGGAATCATGTATCTGGTCTTGTGAAGTTATTTGTTGTAATCCAAAAAGCGAATTGGTGAAAGAATTGGAGCCAATCTTTATACATTTTTACAAGCATTTATTTAGAAAGTTATACATTATGAGCAAGCTCATAATGTATAACCACAATTTCAGTACATCTATTTGCACTTGCACATGTGAATCCCTATTTAATGCCCAATGCCTGCACACAATTTATAATTAATATTAGCATAGGATCGGGAGTAAGCCTTTCAACCCTTCTGATCTGCTCCACCATTCTAGATCATGTGTTATCAGTGATATCAATACTATTTTCCCATGCTATCCCTATTCCTTGATGTTATTCATATCTAGAAATAACTGGGTTTTCACAGCCCGCTTGAATAGAGAATTCCAAAGATTCAATTCTATGTAAAGAGATTTCTCCTCATTTCAGTTGGAAATGGCTTGTCCCTTATTCTGAGACTGTGTCCCTTGATTATAGACTGCCCAAACAAGAGAACAAACTCCTTTCTGCATCTACAAATTCATGACATCTGAATGAGGTTTTGTTTGGAATGGTGTGTTGAGAACCCAACTAGAGAACAGGTTATTTTACATCTAGCATAACAAAATGAGAAAGGGCTTATTAATAGTCTTGTTAGCGTCCAGAGATTAAGTTTCTTGATCTCCATTTACGCTGAGAAGAATTAAACTTATCCTAACCTGAGAAGTGTGTACCTTTTCAACATTGGTACATTAAAGTGCCCGATGATCAATTTGCATCAGATCAGCCCTTCCTCCAGTTTTCTGATCTCTTCTTGTGCATTCTATGAGGTTGTATCTAATATTGTTACAAAGGACTGAATTATCCAAGCTCTTTATGGTTAGGCTCAAAGGCAGGATGGGTGAGGTAATGTGGAGTATTGAAACAAAAGATGTCAGAATAGAAGTCCGACACCTTCATGTCAGATCCAGATTTTCAAAGGGAAAACAGCATTATAGGTGGAGAACATGCCCTGTACAGTGAGAAAAATATTAAGACAATTAATTTGAAATCTATTTGAAAGTGCATAGGAACAAAATCTTTCGAACTTTGGCAGATATATAAAGGCGACAAATAAATGGGAGTTCAGTGCTGATTCTGCGCAGTCCCTATTGAGTAAGCTATTATGTCTTGGCCAGGAGAATGTTTCCTGAAGAAGGGCTCATGCCCGAAACGTCGATTCTCCTGCTTCTTGGATGCTACCTGACCTTCTGCGCTTTTCCAGCAACACATTTTCAGCTCTGATCTCCAACATCTGCAGTCCTCACTTTCTCCCAGGAGAATGGAGAAGCTGGGCAGATGATATCACTATCAGGAGTGGCATGGGATGAGGTTATGGGGTAGGAATCCATGCTGGAAATTGGCACTTGGATGAATTAAATGGGAAGGAAGTTACCCAAAATGGAAATAAACCGAGGATTGGGAAGATTTTGGCACAGAGCAATGAAACTGATGTAAAAAGAAAACCATAGAATATGAAAGTAAACTAGTCAAAAGCTTAAAAAGAAACTATGAAAGCTTCGATGGTATGTACAAAGGAAATATTTGGCTAAGACAAATGTGGGTTCATTACAGGCAGAGTCAGAGAAATTTGAAATGAGAATGAGAAATTAAAGGAAATTAGTATTAGTAAGAAGGATATGTTGCCGAAATTAATGGGACTGAAGCATAAGTCCCCAGGATATTCTACATCTCAGACCAACATTCCCTGTAAGCTATGCACATGCATAGTGCACCAGCAAAACAGAATGCACACTTTCCCCATGATTGTCTGCACACTGGACAGCTGCATCCAAATCCCCAAATATATAAGCAGCACATTCCTGATGAACATGTACAGCAACCCACAAATCCCTGGATTCTCTGTGTGCCAGAACAAAGCCTAGGCCTCTTGAGTTCATTACTGGGCCTCCAATTCCAGCTCCAGACAAATTGTAAAAACTGGTGATCTTCAAAGCACACTCTGGAAAGGGAAAGAAGCCAGATCACAACACCTCCAGTCAGGGACTGTAGGAACAGGGTCACAAAATACTGAGTGAATTTACAGTCTTCTCAGCAGTGACAAGGAAAATCAGACACAGGGTCAGGGGAAAAGGCGGTCTTTCCAGAAGGCAGTAACATATGACACAAGTAGCAAGTTACATCTCTCTTTCATATTTTAAAGCTTTGATTTCTTGTTAAGTTTAGAATATGTTCAAAAGTAAAGTGTCTGTGTCTTCAAAGAAAAATAATGAACATAAATCATGTTCAAAAGGGAATGTCTTTCCAAGGTTATCAAGACCAAAATACCATCTTCAACACACAAACAGAACATAAAAATTTGGTGAAATTTTCCCTTACCATGAAAAGGATAATCCTGAAATGATGAAATTCCTCTTGATAATGTCACACTTGTAGCAAAGATGAATGCTCCATGCATTCTGAGCCAGACATTGATGATCATGTAGTGAAGTACACAGCAATTACTGACAGCTGATGAAGGGTTTATGCCCAAAACGTCGAATCCCCTGCTCCTCGGATGCTGCCTGACCTGTGTTTTACCAGCACCACACTTTTCAACAATTATTGACAGCTGGCTCAGCAAGAATTACCCTTTGAATTGAATTTACCCTTTGAGTTGTATAAGATTGCAAGGGCATGAATAGAATGAATACAAAACAGCTATTTCTCTTATTTGAAGGGTCAATAATGGAGGGCATAACTTTAAGTAAAAGGTGGAGGTTTAGAGGGGATTTGAGGAAAAAATATTTTACAAAGAGGGTGATGGGAACCTGGAATGTTATGCCTAAGATAATAGGTAAGGCAGGAAGCCTCGCAACCTTTAAAAACTATTTAGATGAGCACTTGAAATGAGATAACCTTGTGCTAGAAGGTGGGACAGTGCAATTTTAGTGTAGCTTTTGTGGTACAGACTTGATGGGCCAAATGGTACAGTATGATTTTGTAGTCAGATAAGTTTCATTAAAATTCTGCCCAAGATGTTACCATCCAAAAGCAGTTATAAGATTAACCAATTAGAATTCATACTCTATTCCAAAGAAAGCAAGCCAGATATGATTCTCATACTAGGAAGAAGGATAGCACATGATTGGTTATATTTTCCACATTCATCACCATTCATTTGCCTAACCTTCTACCTTTTGATGAAGGGTCAAAGAGTCGTGGATCTTTGTATTGTTCAACATTGATTATTTTACTTTGGTGTGTGTTGCTTCACCCTTCTTGATCAAAGACTGATTATTTAATATTGAGCTGTGAAGAAAGGCCACAGGATTATTATCATGACATTAATGTCAGTGCTACTTGCAACTCTTCCTCTTGGTAACTTGATTCTGTCTTAAGAATTATGAAGAATTATGCCTTTTTCACACAACAAAGATGAACTGAATAGGTAATATATCCACAATACAGAGGAACCTCAATTATCCAAATGACATGGCTGGGAGTATTTTGTTCGGATAATCTGAAATTCGGATAATTGAATGCCAGATAATCAAGGTTCCTCTGTATATGCTTTCTTACTGTTATCCTTCAAATTTGACAAACTCCTTCCCAGTCCTCACCAATTTGAAGTAGTATGTATGTACAACAAATCTGAGACCTGAGATTGTGGGGGGATTTTAACGAAGAATGTTGCCACTTAGATTTCTAAAGTGGATAGGTTAGGTGCTTTGCTCATAATTTTTAATGTTTTAATGAATTATTAAACTCTAAAAAGACACATTTACATTTGCTGCATGAAAAAGATACAAAAAAAGACTATGTCAACGCAGCACACTTTTACCTTCTTATGTATTTTTTTTAATATGCCTTTCCTCTTGTCATCCTCTTCAGGAGACTTAGGCTGTTAAATTACTCAGCTCTTACTATTAATGTGTCTCCCTGCAGTCGCACAGTTGCAATTTCTAACCTAGTTTCTTATCTGTTTGACACATTGTATTCAACTTGTTGTATATTGTAAGATCTTTAATTAGACATGAAGAATCATATTCGTTATAAAGCACAGTTTCTCACATTAATTTTACAATAACAGAGACAAAGCAGTCAATGCATCATGATAGAATCAGTGACTGATATTTGAAACACCCTTTTGGGTATGTAATTATTTTATTAAATATATTACTGATAAGGTATGAGAAGTCTTGTTGCTATGCTTCAGAACAATTACTCAATTTGTGGCACTTTACCCGTATCGTTCAAGTTATTTATTATTCAGCATTCAAATGGCACATGGTTTAGATATTAATTTTTTATCACATAGATCTTGGATTTAATTCCAGTCCAGACTGATGGAATGAAAGTCATCCCTGTCTTGTTGTGGTTCTGTTCGCCAAGCTGGGAATTTGTCTTGCAAACGTTTCGTCCCTGTCTAGGTGACATCCTCAGTGCTTGGGAGCCTCCTGTGAAGCGCTTCTGTGATCTTTCCTCCGGCATTTATAGTGGCTTGTCTCTGCCGCTTCCGGTTGTCAGTTCCAGCTGTCCGCTGCAGTGGCCGGTATATTGGGTCCAGGTCGATGTCTGTCTGTCTATTGAAGTTACTCCCAAAAGGGGAGGGAGTTCCAGGATTTTGACGCAGCCACACTGGAGGAACAGTGATTTCCAAGTCATTTCAGTTCAATGCAGGAATAGATTCTGTTATAAAACAGCAACTAAATGCAGTCTTATTCAATGTGTTCTCAAAATGGCCACCTTGCAGATTGGAAAAATGTGATGGTAGAAGAGTCGGGCTTTAAGTTGCAGTTGAAGCAAATTATTAATTTGGAATGGACCAGCTCTATTTTGCAGTTATTATTGTTCATAATATTGATACTGAAACTGCAAGCATTCCATTTCCCAACACTACATTCTTCATCTTGATGAAAACACCAATTAAAATTGAAATGAAAATGCTGGAAATGCTCAGCAGGACATGCAGCATCACTGGAGAGAAACAGAATTTTCCGCAATCACCCAGAGCAGATAGAAGAATGGGCAAGGAAACTTAACTGGGTTGTAGGCAAAAAGACAGTTTCCTGATGGTGTGTTAAACTTCTGTTATTACATTCTCAGAACTTTCCAGATGGATCAGTTTCCCAACCTTTGTTTTACATTTATTAGCATGTCATGCATACTCATTAATACCCCAGCCAGCTGGAATTAAGTTCAGGAGCACAATCATGTTAGCCAAAAGGGAGTAACATGTCTGTTCACAAATTGGAATGGAGATATAAGGCATGAATCTGATTGGGTAGATTGCTTCCTTCATCTCCAGTGAGTACAAAAACAGAAGTTGCTGGAAAAGCTCAGCAGGTCTGGCAGCATCAGTGAAGAGAAATCAAAGTTAATGTTTTGGGTCTGGTAACCCTTCCTCAGAAGGGTTCTGTGAAAAGGTCACCGGACCCAAAACATTAATTTTGATTTTTATTCATAAATGCTGCAAGACATGCTGAACTTATCTAGCAACTTCTGATTTTGTTTCTGATTTACAGCATCCACAGTTCCTTCAGTTTTTATCCTGTGAGTACAAAATATTCGGTTACTTGGTGACTTCATAGCCAACCAGTTTCATTGCACAAAAGCTTAGTGGTGAAGGATGAAGATTGTCCGTGTTAACCAGCTCATGATAAGTTTCAGTCCTATGCAGTCCAGCTTGCTGATATGAAGCACATACAGCTTTAAGGGTGAATCCTGACTAGGCTAACAAGCCTGCACAAGCAAGGGAACCACACTGGCTGACACCAACAAACCTGACCAAGGCAGGCAAGAGGGGCTGAACTCAAAGGGGACACAACTCAAAAGGTCACTTTCTGTACATGTGTCCTCTTCCATGCAAGTTTTTTTTTGTGAAAAACTATCATATATACAGTGTATGTTCTTCTAGTTGTGCTGAAAGGTCATTATGCTGATGGTTTGTGATCCTGCCAAGTGTTGTAGCTTCTGTAATGATTTAAGTGTGAATCCTGGCAGAGTTTGAGAGTGTGCCATTAGTGCTACATTTGTAGCTGCAAATATTTGACAGACATTGATTCCACTTGAGATGTCTGTTGGAAGTACCTGGTACCCAACCTTCTGTTATCCAGCTGTGAGCAATAGCAAACTTACAACGTTAATTCTCACACGTAGGAGCACTAAGCATTGAGTAAATAATGGTGTATAACCTGGCAAAGCATAGCAGATCATTCGTCCTCTTGAGGTACTGAAGCCAGGCTCTCTTGAGCGACCCATTGGCACTGTCTTCCACAGACATGTTTGTGCAGACAGCCTTCATAATTTGAGATAGCCTCTTGTTATATTCCTGAGGAAAAGGAACTTCCCTTCTCTAATGGGTCTCCTTAGGAGAAAAACTAACGGATGGTCTCTGACATCTCCAGGGGTGAGTTAAATGATGAGCAAAGGTTGTGATGCTCCTGGGTTGCAGAGAGTGAAGTGCTGTCTGGGGTACCTTTAAATATAGCACCCGGACATTGGAGTACAGAAGATTCCAGTGGGCTTCAGATCTTCCTGCTCATAAAATTTGGTAGTATACCTATGCGTATATTCATAATGAGCTGAGAGGAACCCAATTAGGAAAATCTGACTCACTTCAAAGTGAAAGCCCCTCTTGCTTTTTGGGTCTGACATAACACTTTAGATTTCTAATACAGTATATGCAGTATTTCTCTTTTGGAAAAAGAATGAAAATGTATTTTCAAAAGATTTGATATGTGAAGATAATGTTACTTGTGTTATACAAACAGGTACGAGGCATGCAACGCCCTCCCGTCGGTGTGAAGTTGGTAATTGAAGCAGTCTGTATTATGAAGGGAATTAAGCCAAAGAAAGTCGCAGGAGAAAAACCAGGCACTAAAGTAGATGACTATTGGGAACCCGGAAAAGGACTTTTGCAAGACCCAGCCAAGTTCTTGGAGAGTTTGTTCAAATATGATAAGGTATTGTTTGTTGAGTCTATTGACTTTATCTTGAACGTAATTTAACTGCAACCGGGAAAATGGAATGAGCCAACAGGAAATAATAAGGAAAATCGAATGGATGCAAGCTTTGAATCAGTAAGATTAAAATTAGCCCAATTTGGGTGTATCAAACTGACTCATACCAATGTAAGGCTCAGGTAGTTCAGTACAGACCAGGATGCACTGAATCTTGCACATTGTACTCAGTGGAAACAATAGATGCCTTTGAGGAATAAAATACTTGTCTTGATTGTTGTGGTGTTTGGGAAGTCAATCCCTGCCATTGTAATGGTGAGTATATTTCCATTTTGTCAAGTAGTCAATGAATCCTTACTTTTTCACACTCTTGTCATGGAGTTGCATGTCTTGAGGAAAAGATCATGAAACAAACTGTGCCTCCAAATGCCTGAATTACATTACAGCCCCAGGATCTAATGAAACTCACCAGTACTGGGATTATATGTTATAAAATCAGAAAGAATGTCCAAAGAATATATTTACAAGATTTATATAACCATTTAAAAGAAGACTTCGGTCTGAAATTCACCACATTATTACAGAATATAAAGATGGACCATTTGGCCCGTTGCATCTGTGCTGGCTCTCCAAAGGAACAATTCATCTTATGTTATTCCCCAGACTTCTTTCTGCACATTCTTCATTTTCAGGCAATAAACCAAAATCCTCTTAAACATCACGATGGAACTTGCCTCCACTACATTCCCAGCATTGCATTCCATATTCTAACTACTCACTTTTGCTTCTTTTGTCAAGTATATTGAATCTGTCCCTCTTGTTTGTAATTCTTCCACGAAACAGCATTTGCCTATACTCTGACCAGAGCCCTCACTAACTTTGTGTATCTCTATCAAATCTCTTCTAAATTTTGTCTTCTCTAAAGAAAACAGTCCCAGCTTCTCCCAATAGTTTTAAATGAAATTCCTCATTCCTCGAACTATTCCATGAATCCTTTCTGCACTCTGTCTATTGCCTTGACAACTTTTCTAAAGTGTGATGTCTACAACTGGACACAATATTCCAACTGAAGCTGGACAAGTGTTCTATATGCAAATTTGACATACTGCTATGACATGCTCATATTAATAAAGCCTAGTGTTTTATAGCTTTATTAACTGATATCTAAACCTGTCCAGCCACCCTACTATGAATTACACACACATTGATATCCCTCTGCTTCTGCATTCACCTCAGCCATGCTTTTTATATTTCATGCTGACAGAAGACTCAGTGGAGCCCCTTTTCTCTTCTCCCACACAGTATGTAATCAGCTCCCCCATTCCTCACCAGATTTCTTCCCTACCCGACTCCTCTCCATACACTACCAGCCTTCTTTCCTTAACAGCAGTCCTGCTCACCCACTCAGCACTGAAGCTTCCCAAACTCCTTACCCCCTTCCTCCCCGCAAAACCTTTCCATCCTCCCCACTTCATGCCCATTCACTAGCCTCTTCTTTCTTCTATACCCTATCTTTCCCCCACCCCTTTCCACCTGATTTTTCTATTTAGTCTGAACTTGGCTCCTCATTGCTGCATCTCCTTGTATGTTGGTGATTTAGCTACTCTTTAGCACTAGTGCTGGGAACCTCATAGCCAAAGATCAAACTCAAGCCACAACAAGCCAGAAAGTGCAACCTCTTCCTTTTTTTTATTCATTCAAGGATGTAAACATCATTGATTGGGCAGGTATTTATTACTCATTCTTAGATACCCTTGAGAAGGTGATGGTGAGCTGCTTTCTTGAACAACTGTAGTTCATTTGGGGTAGGTAGACCCACAATTCCATTAGAGAAAGAGTTCCAGAGTTGTGACCCAGTGACACTGGAAGACAAACAATAGATTTCCAAGACAGGATGGTGACTAGCTTGGATGGCAACGTGCAGGTGGTGGTGTCCCCATATATCTGTTGCTCTGACATGGTGATGGTCCTGGTTTGAAAAGTGCTGCCTAAGGAGTTCTGATGAACTTCTGCAGTGCATCTTGTAGATGGCACACACTGGTGTTATTGAGCACCAGTGGTGGAGCGAGTCAAGGTTTGTGGATGTGGTGCCGAGTGAGCTGCTTTGCCCTGGATAGTGGCAAGCTTCTTGAGTATTGTTGGAGCTGAACTCTTCCAGATGGGTGAGGAGTATTCCATCACCTCCTTAACTTATTCAGTAGCTTGGT
This sequence comes from Chiloscyllium punctatum, assembly GCF_047496795.1. Lineage (NCBI taxonomy): Eukaryota > Metazoa > Chordata > Chondrichthyes > Orectolobiformes > Hemiscylliidae > Chiloscyllium > Chiloscyllium punctatum. The sequence goes on from NC_092750.1 coordinate 69,212,855, forward strand.
AAACAAGATGGCCTTGGGCAGGCCAAGGTATATCTGGTCTGGTACAAGTCTGAGTGACTAAAATATTAAGTAAATTTTCTCACTGATTCCACCAATGGCATAAAATAGCAGTGATGATTTCCTTAGAATGATCCAATCTAATGATTACTGATGACTGTCTCTTCTTTCATTTTTCAATTTTCTATCTCTTGGGTAAAGGATGCTGAAAAGCAATAGTGAAAATGCAGCTGAAAATCTCCTAAATGCTGGCAGTAAGGCCAGCTAGAGTAACTGTTCCAGGTCCTGCAATCAAAAGTTTCTTCTCTTCTGCTGCTTCTGCTCTTCCAATTATAGTTTCTCTAGAATGGAAAATATAATTGTAGAAACTGGAGCTGTGACCTCAAGAAAGTGATCATCTATGCTTAGAGAGAGCAGGAACTCTTGCTACCCTACCCCTCAGGCAGATTGTTTATGCCTGATTTTCCTTTTAAGAAATGAACAATGAGTTTTATTGACAGTTACACCAAGCAGTAACTATAATAGTGGATCCGCCATGAACACATTAACTGATGAAGCTGGCTCAAAGGGCCAACTGGCCCACTCCTGCTCTTAGTTTCGAGGTTTCTGTAAGTGCTGCCTCCAACCTACATGCAGCTTCATGGGTTACTGGTCAACTTTCAGTTCCAGGTTTGTTTAAAAGGCCAGCATTTCAGTGAAATGAAACAAAATTATTGTCCATGCCTTTATGAATTTGTTCATATATTTAGTCACAGCCAAACATTAATTTGTAATTCCTGTTGACTACAGAACATTCATGTTTGGATTCATAGAGTCATAAAGTCCTACAGCACAGAGAAAGAGCTTTTGGCCCCAACTAGTCCGTGTTGACCAAATTGTCCATCCATGTTAACCCCATTTCCTTGCACTTGGCCCATGTCCTTCTAGTCTTTTCCTGTCCATATATTTGTCCAAATGCCTTTTAAAGTTTTAATGTACATGCTTCAACCACTTCTGCTAGAGGCTCATTCCATATGTGTACCACCCTCTACATAAAAAAGTTGCCCCTCAGGTTCCCTTTTATTCTTTTCTCTCTAATCTTAAACTGATGCCCTCTAGTCCTCGATTCCCTAACCCTGGGAAAACAAACTGAGTGCGTTTACCCTATCCATGCCAGGCCAGGTGTTTGATTTAGTGGTAGGTGAGCACTTTGGAGAGAGTGACCTTAATTCACTTAGCAATGGAAAGGGATAAGTACATGCCACAGTTACAGATGGGGAAATGGCAATTAGGCAAGACTTAGGAGGCATAGAATGGGGTAGCAAAATGCAGACTATCGAAATGTGGAGCTGGTTTAAGGAACAGATATTGCATGTCCTTGATAGGTATGTCCCTGTCAGGCAGGGAGGAAGTGATAAGGTAAGAGAACTGTGGTTTACTAAAGAAATTGTATCTCTTGTTAAGTGGAAGAGGGAGGCTTATGTGATGTTGAGACGAGATGGTTCATATGAGGCGATGAAGAGTTACAGATTAGCTAGGAAGAATTTAAAGAGAGAGTTAAGAAGAGCAAGGAGGGAACATGAGCAGTCTTTAGCAGGTAGAATAAAGGAGAACCCTAAAGCTGATCGAGGTGCTGCTACAAATTCTAATAACCTTCCTCGCTGTCCATGATACCATCTGTTTTAGTGTCATCTGCAAACTTACTGACCATGCCTTGGACATTCTCATCCAAATCATTGATTTTGATAGTAAACAGTAATAGGCCTAGCATCAACCCCTGAGGCATTTCACTAATCACAGGCCTCCAGTCCAACAAGCATCCTTCCTCTATTATCCTCTTCTTCCTACCATCAAATCTTGTGTATCCAATTTGCCAGTTCTGCCTGGATTCCATGCAATCTAACCTTCCACAGGAGTCTACCAAGTGGAACCTTATCAAGGGCCTTACTGAAATCCATATGTCTATCCCCTGCCCTTGTCAACCTTCCTGGTCACTTGATCAAAGAACTCTAACAAGTTTGTGAGGTATGATCTCCCAATGCAACGTGTGACATTTGGTTTTGGAAAAGTTAGAGAAACATATCAATACAAAATTACAGATCTTTTCTGAAACTGCAGCTGTTTGTGCTTTTCCTTCGTGGTATTTTCCTCATTCTGAATAATTTTTTTTTGGGTGATACAGTCAAGTCATAATAATTGGTCAGTTCTCCTAACTTAATCAAATTGTTTGAAATTATCAGCTTGGTGAAAACCAAAGGTTGGAAAATCACTGTGAATATTAACAACAAGTGTAGGACATGTTCTTATTATCATCCTATGTCATTTTAATGTAGGCATTAACCTGTTTAGTTTAAATGGGCTACCATATAATTTAAACTAGTAGATTAAACTAGCCAGGGGTGGGGGCGTGTGGCTCAGTGGTTAGCAATGCAGCCTCATAGCACTAGAGGCCCATGTTCAATTCTAGCCTCAGATGACTGAGTATGTATGTTCTTCCCATGGTAAAATGAGTTTCCAACAGGTTCTTTCCACAGTCCAACTATGTGAGAGCTAGAGTTGATTAGCTATGGGGAAATGCAGTGTTACAGGGATGGGGTGGCTGGATCTGGGTGAGATCTTCTTCTGAGGGCTGGGTGTAGACTTGTTGGGCCAAACGGCCTCCTTCCAAACTGTAGGGATTCTATGATTGACGGATGATGTAATAATGTATCATTGCTTACCTGCTAATTACAGTAGTTTCTAGTCTATAGTCTTATTTCAATTTTATTTTTCTGTACCCTCACCAACAGCCATGGCTCTTGCTGATGTATATTTGCACAGCATTGGCTGTTCATATGTGAATTTAAAATTCTCATCCTTGTTTTCCGATCCCACTATGGCCTTTCACTTCTTACCACCACACAACCCTCCAACTATCCACATTCTCAATGCTGCCACCTCTTCTCGCCCTACAACCCTCTAGTATATATTAGCTTCCGATTCAGATGTTTTGCACCTTGTTGATTTTTAATTGCTTTCATTTTCTGATTCATTTTAAGAAATTTGCAGCTCTGCCTTCAGCTGCCTGCTGGTCCTAAGCTCCAGAATTCACTCCCAAAACCTCTGCACTATTTTTGTAATATTCTATAATGTAGAGTACATAAATAATGTCACCTAAGACTCACTGCAAACAGTCAATGGGAGCCAATACGATTGAGCTCCTGGCTTAAGTTAACCCCAACAGGATTTTAAATCTCCTTGTATGAAGTTCTTGGAAAGTTTGACAAGGACTAATTGGCAATAGTTAAGTGTTTTACTTAGAACAAAAATGGAATCATGTATACATAATATAAAAAGCAAGTGAACAATAAAGGTAAAGCTCACCTTTCAGGACTCAGTCATATTCTGGTATTAAAATAATTATTTTACAAGTTCTCTTTCAAAACATGTGAGTTTGGACTCAACTTTATAGTGGAAGATGTTGCTGCTGATCAGCATATGCTAATCTATTCAGGTAGCTCTTATTTTAGATAGGTTAGCTCCATTGGCTGGACAACTGGTTTGTAGTGCATGGTTAATGCTAATAGAATAGGTTCAATTCCCATAACAGCTGAGGTTATCACACAAGGCCCTCTTTCCCAACCTTTCCCCTTGCCTCTCACTTTCTAATGAAAAAATAGCTCAATGTTTCAGTAAGTCTATGGTGAGTTCACCTTTTACTTAAAGATGCCAAACAAATGCAACTAGTTATTGTGTAACTATTAGGAATCCTTGTATCTCACCAGGACAACATTCCTGATTCTATAATCAAATCGATCCAACCATACATTGACAATGAGGACTTCATGCCTGCCGCTATTGCCAAGGTTTCAAAAGCCTGTACTTCTATTTGCCAGTGGGTTCGGGCCATGCACAAGTACCACTTCATCGCCAAAGCTGTGGAACCTAAGAGGGTATGTACTTATACTTGTTAATACATGACTTTTAAAGCTGTGCTCTAAATTTTTCAGGCAGACGTAAGCATAGACTGGTAATAGATAAACACTTTGTATTCCTGCATTTCTTTCCAAGCTACCATCAATTCTGAAGTTGGGACACTGGACCTAAAGCATTACATGTGATTTCTCTCCACATATGATGCCAGACCTGCTGAGATTTTCTAGCAATTTCTGTTTTTGAAATAGTTTGAGCAGTGTGTTAACTTGCTGAGTTACCAGTGAATGATATGCAGTGAATTTTCTGAATACTTTTGCCTTAGTAATGAATCTCCTTGATAAGGGGACCAATTTGTTCTTAGTTTTTTTTCTTTATTCATTCATGGGATGACAGTGCCGCTGGCTAGGTAGCATTTATTGCCCATCTCTAATTGCCCAGATGGCAATTGAGAGTCAACCACATTGCTGTGGATCTGGAGTCACATGTAGGCCAGACCAGGTAAGGCTGGCAGACTTCTTTCCCTAAAGGACATTAGTGAACTAGATGGGTTTTTCTAACAATTGGCAATGTATTTATAGTCATCATCAGATTTTTAATTCCAGATATTTATTGAATTCAAATTCCACCATCTGCTAGGTTCACAGAACTTTATCTGGATTGCTGGATTAACAGTCCAGTGATTATACCACTACACTGAAGTGATGTAACAAAATGAAAAGTCAATTTGTGTATGAGTATTGATTTGTGACTTTTTTTATTATCCATGTAGTATATGAAGGATTTAGACCCGATAAATTGCAATATTTCAACAATACATGAGCTGTATATTTTATGAAACATTTGTGCAATTCTAAAGCACAGTATTTACTGGTAATAGACTAACAAATGATTCATTTATTTCTTTTTACACAGCAAGCTCTCCGTGAAGCTCAGGAAGATCTGGATATAACTCAGAAGATTCTAGAGGAAGCGAAGAGCCGTCTGGAAGATGTGGAACTTGGAATAGCTGCTCTTGAAGCAAAATACTTAGACTGTATAACAAAGAAAGAAGAGCTAGAAAATAAATGTGAACAATGTGAGCAGAGATTAATCAGAGCCGATAAGGTAATAAACATACACATTTCCATTTTGCTCGTGCTGCTGGTCAACCAAATGCTTAACATTTTTCAAATTCTTCAGAATGTAAACTTAGCCAACTGCAACATTTTAATTCTTCAGCACCAAGCAGTAAATGATAAATAATGATAATAACTGTAAATCTATGGCAAGAATGGTAAGAGAAAACATTCACCGGAATCTATTCACACTATGGACTTCATTTCTTATCCATTTGGCATTGATTTTTCATGATGCCAATGGGTCCTTTTAAACTGTTTCTTGACCAACCAAGATCTCTTTGCAGCCATCTGACAACACTGGATTTGTGAAGACCAGATTGCATTTGTGGTGCAGTCCAAACAATGACTCACATTGATGAGGGGTGTCAGTTGATTAAATTTGAAGATGGGGTTAGAAACCTCTATCTTGCAACTGACAAGGCTATTGCTTGGTTCTATGATTATGCGTATGCTAAATAAATAAAATGAATTCTGAGCAGTACAATATTATCAATCTACCCAATCATTACAAAGCATTTCTAGGCATAGCCTCACTTCCTGCACCTGTATTATTTCTCTTGGGGTCTTCAAGGCATATCTGCAGGGTGGCATTATCCAAAGACATGACATTGATGACATCCAGTTCTTCTGCATCTCCTCTTCCAACATCTCCTTTTACTGGTATCAGACTGTTTCCCAACATTATTAAACATTTCAAAGACCAAAACAATTGCCTTAGCTCCAAGGGCAAATTTACAATTTTATTTTTCGTCTTAAGTGGAACCAGATCACACTGAACTTCAGTGCCCCCATCATACTGAGCTCAACTTCCTATATCTCACAATCATAAAACCCACCTAGATCCATCTCTATAACAGCACCTTTCAAAGCATTTATCTCATGGCACTGTTGTTATCTTCAGAATTTAAGGTAATTCTTGGACCTTTGTTCTGCTTGAATTACAAAATTACTGTAAGCCAAAGTTATACCCCTTTTATTTCTAAACCCAGAAATCCATCTTGTTTTCACCTCTTTACCAGAACTAAATAGGATCAGAAGAACTAGGAGCAGCAGAAGGCCATTTGGCCCCTCAATCTATATTGTTACAGTGGATTCTGTTTATGTTCTTAACTCTACTTTGCTGCCTCCCTCCCATAACCCTTGACACCCCTATATATCAAAACTCTAACTCAACTTGAATATATCCAATGACTAATCTACGCCAGCTTTTAAAAAAAAAAGAATTACAAACACTGTTGACCCACTAAGATAAGAAATTTCTTCTTGTCTCCATCTTACATAGGAGATGGCTCAGTTTCAGACAGTACCTTATGTGAGAAATGACTCCATTTCAGACAGTATCTTATTATAGAAATGACTCATTTTCAAACAGTTTCCACTGTTTTGGATTCCTCCATGAGGGCAAATGTCCTCTCAACATCGACTCTTTCAGAATCTTGTATGTTTCACCAACCTGCTCAAAATTTCCATCGAAGGTAATCCCTTCATTCCACGAATATGTCTAGTCAGTCTCCCTAAACTGCCTCTAATGTAAATATATCCCTGATTAAATAAGACCAAAACTGATCATAGTACTCCAGATGTGGTCTCACCACTGCTGTGTAAAGTTGTAGCAAGACCTCCCTACTTTTACAAAAATATATTGCAGAAATGTGCAATAAACACAGCAAATGCCAGAAATAATCAGCAGGTCAGGCATCATCAGTGGAGAGAAGAATAGAGTTAATAGGTGAAATGTTTGGTTCTTACTGGTGGTGAGCAGAAGCAAAATTTAATTAGTAGTTTGATGCTGTCCCTGAACCACACTCTGTACCCATCTCTGCTGGAAGTTAGTTCTGAGCAGGAAGATCAATAGTTGACGTTCCCACCAGACAAGCAATTGGTGCCCTTAAGTGGCCAATTAATGACCACAAAGGGCTTCATCCCACCATGGCTAATATTAATCCATTTGAAGTGGGCTGGTCACCGTACAGCATGCATGTTATGTAAAGCCATGCAGACAGCTTAACTGCTATATCTTTCAAACAAAGGCACTCATTGCTTGTTCAAGGGACTGGACATCCAAAAGGAATGTAGCCAGCTTCTATCCTTGCTATTGATCCTGCTCGTCCTTGTCTTCCTCACTCCCGAATTAGTCACCTATAGCTTGGGTTTTTGATCAATCCCTGAACTTCGTTTTCTTGAAGCTGCAATAACTTTTGATGCATAGGAGAAGGAGTAAACCATTCAGCCTATCAAGCTCTCAAATCTGCTCTACCATTCTAGATCATAGTTGATCAGCTATCTCAATGCCATTTCCCAGCACTAGCTCCCTATCACTTGATATCATTAGTATTAGAATTCCACTGATTTTTGTGCATACTCACTGACCAAGTCCATGCCACTTCTGAGGTAAAAAATTTGGAAGTTTCATGACCATCTGAGTGAAGAAATTCCTCCTCATCCAAGTCCCAAATGGTTTGCCCTTTATTCTGAGAATACACACCCAATCTCCTCAATCTTTGTCATAAATAGTACCACCAACTGAGAAATCAGTTCTGCTGAGACCCCTTTGCACTCCTGCATGGAAAGTATATCACCCCTTGGGTATGGGAACCAAAACTGCGCACAATACTTCAGTTGTGGTCTCATCAAGGCTCCACATAGAGGTAGCATGACTGGTTTATTCTTGTACTCAAATCCATGATTCCATTGGCCTCTCTAATTACTTACTGCACCTGTATATTAGCTTTCAGTGACTTATGAACAAGGATGCCAGAATCCTTTTCAACATCAACACTTCTCAAACCCCTACCATGTAAGAAAAACTCTTCATTTCCATTCCTACTTGTAAAGTTGAAAGGTCATACTCACCCACATTGTATTCCATCTGCCACATTCTCGCCTACTGCCTCAGTCTGTCCAAATCCTCTTTCCACACACATGCGCACATACATACCCCCCCCCCCCCCACAAATTTAAGTGATGTGGTCCCCATATATAAACCTTTGCAAAAGGTTGTGGACAGTTGGTACCCAAGCTTTGATCTTTGTAGGACCTTACCATGTCCTGAGAATGACTCATTTATATAAATTTCAATTCTGTTTTCTTTGACTTAACAAAACCTCAATTATATCAGCACATCACCCACCAGCCCATGTGCTCTTAATTTTTGTTACTCAGCTCCTGTATGGAACTTTATCAAAATCTATTCAAAAACCAAAAATATACCAAATCCACTGGTTCTGCCTTATCCACTCTCCAAGTAATACCTCAAAAAACTCAGCATGTTTTTCAAGCATGATTTCCCTTTAATAGATACATGTTGTCTCTGTCCATTCAGATTGTTATCTTCTAAGTTGTTCCCGTCCCTAGGCACTGCCTGATTGACTTTTTTTATCGGCCCTTCTGGTCAAAATACAGAGCAGCTCTCTCAATGGCACGCCAGTCAGTAAGTGGCAAATTACTTCAACAAGAGTTTTCCCAAGCTTTTCGATTGGACTTCTCCCTCTAGCAAGATCACCTCTCACTCTTCAATGAGTATAAGCCCATCTGCTAAATCTTCCCTTGTAAGCTAACAAGTTAATTCTAAGAATCACCCTAGTGAACTCTCTCTGTGTCTCTAATGCAAAAATATCACTCCTGAAATAAGGAGACCAAAACAGTTATATAGAGACTTCTCTACTTTTATATTCTATTCCCGTTGTACAAAAGGCCAACTTCCATTGTCTTCCTCGTTTCTTGCTGTATCTGCATGTTGACGTTTGTCAGATGAGGATGCCCAGGTTCCCCTGTAACACAGCACAACACATATTTAAATAATATTCAGCATTCCTATTTTTTTTCAGCAAATTGGACTTTTTTTGTCTCCCATTACATTCCAAATTTTTGCTCACTCACTTAACTTCTCTGTACTCTTCATTTTTCTGTATCCTCCACCCAGCCTGCTTTTCTACTTAATTTCACACATCATCAACAAATGTGGCTATAATCCACTTGGCCCATTTACCCTGATTCTCTATTTCCTGTTAGCCAGTTCTCTGTCCATTCTAATATATTCTCACCCTCACTTAAACAGAAATATTGGCTCCTGCTACTTCAGTTCTAGAATGCCGCCTGTAAGCAGCTGCTCTATAGTCACTAATTGACTCATTTAACGAAAATCAGGGTGAGTGACTTTGCACCACACAGCAAGCCTTCTGACCCCTGTGCAAGTCTGACAGTAAGGCCTGCAGAAAGATCAGAAAAAAAGTTCCGTTTGTGATCTGTATCTGAGCTGAGAAAAGTTAGAAATCTACTAGATTTTGACTGAGTGAAAGGCAGAAGGGTGGGAACAAGAACAAAAAGTAAGGGCTCTGATAGGATAGAGGAAATATGTTTTGGTAGGGTTTGACTTGCAAGCTCCTGAATAGCTGTCATTTGCAATAAAGGAAATAAGAAGAGTAAACAAATCCAAAATGCCTCAGAAGCCTCTGTCTGTCTTGTATGCCGTCTGGCAGTAAAGATTTATCTGCTGAACAGCTGGCCAACTTCTGATATCATTTTCGACTTTTAAATTTGGCAGGACATATGGGAAATCCATTCTTCCAGATTTCTCAACTTCAAACCAGATTGCCTCACCCCCCAACCCCCTCCCTCCTTCTGAGCTAATATCCAACTCAGTAACTTGCAAATAATTCTTCACAATTAATCAGGATATGCAAGGCTGAAAATGACTCCTGTTGATCTTAGAAAGTGATTAATGCTTAATTTAAACAATTATTGTTGTCAGGGCAAAGGAATGTCAGATGAATGTGTGAAGCAGTCACTCATTCACCAATATTACCAATAATCATTTCTAATGAATCTTTGCAATTTAATTAAAAGTAAAGAAAAACAATCAATGCTCAGATTCATTTTTTCCTGTTGCTTTTGTAAATTGAAGAAAAATATAAAAAGAAGTATTGTCAGTTATTTAAAATTTTGTGGTTTGTTACTTATGAGGATAGAGTGAATAAAGAGTGGAACTGGATAAAGCTCAGCAGGTCAAGCAGCATCAGAGGAAGAGAGGAGTCAAAGGTTCAGGTCAAAACCTTTCATCAGGATTGGAGGAGGGGAAGGGGGCTGGAAAATAAATAGAGGGAGGGGGTTGGGGCTAGGGGACAGATGGGTGGGATAGCTATAGGTGGATGGAGGTGGCTCAGATTGGTCAGTGGGAAGGAAAATGGGCAGGGCAGGGCAGATCAGATTAAGGGAGCAGGTGGAGAAGAAGGGCTGGGCCTCGGATGAGATGGGGGGGTGGGGAGATTTGGAAGCTGGTGAATTCTATGTTAAGGCCATATGGTTGTAAGCTCCCAAGGCGGAAGGTGAGATGTTCTTCCTTCTGGACAATTTGTTATTCTGGAGTATAAATTTCTTTTTTAAAGTTACCCCTTTCCCTCTAATTGATTTTCCACAGCTATTAAATGGGCTGTCTGATGAGAAAATCCGCTGGCAAGAAACTATCCAGAACCTGAACCATATGATAAATAATGTAGCGGGGGATGTGCTAATCGCAGGAGGGTATGTGGCTTACCTGGGTCCTTTCACGGTGAGTAATACAAAACCATTCTCAATACTTCAAACAAAGCTTGTGTGTTACCTAGAGTTACTCCAACCCAGCATACTGCACAGAGCATGTTGCTCATTCATTGTGATGTCTTGAACCATTGGGACATCACAGGAGCTCTTCTCCTATTCACACTGTGTGTAGTTTAAACAGCATTAATTTTCAATTTCAAAAACCTGTTTGAAGAAAATCACCTTACTATGGGTACACAATATAAGCAGATGCTCATTTGTAATTCAGGAGGAGTGGAAGTGAAAATGGCTTTTATACTTCATTTTTGAGCACACAAGCTCATTTCATTTGAGATTCTAATAGGTTTGGCAGAACAAAAGTTGATAAACTATCCATCAAGTTTTAAGAGTTACTGAAGAAATGCAGTTACACAGCTTAAGAACTCCCAGTGTAAGATAGTTATTCCAACCCATTTGGGTTTACTTTGTTATTACCATATTGCTATTTATTTTTTAACATGTCCTAAATTAACATTTAGGGAGAATACCGTGCAGCAATGAATGAAGAATGGCTGAAAGAGTTTGCTGCACTTGGTCTTCCGCACACACAGGAATCCAATCTGATTTCAACATTAGGTGATGCTGTGAAGATACGATCCTGGCAGGTAAATTATTTTCATTCATTTTAATATGACAACAGTTTGATCAAATGCAAATCCCAGAGGGTAAAGTTTATTGGAAACTTGGTGAATTTACCTAGATATATGCAACAACTAATTTGTACATAGTGAGATCCCACACAGGCCTAGGAGATAATGGTGTTGGTTGGGACTAAATGTTGACCAGGATACTGTATTTAAATACCTCTATGTTGGGATCTACATATATTTTCTGCTACCATATTAGCAATGGGTATTTTGTAATCAAATCGCTTGGAGGAATCCGAGAACAGAAAGAAATATGTAAATTAGATAAATAATCAGCTGGAGATTGGTGAACTCAACGTGATGGAAAGTTTTAAGGTTGCATTGAGAGTAGTTTGTTTACAGTAAAGTTTTATTTGTTGAATTTTTGTTTTAGGAGTACGTTGATCGGTGTTTTATCTCCATCCCCTCCTTTTCTACAATTCTTGTTATCTTCTTGTAATGTTGAAGCCTACCCTCAAACTCTGTTTCTTGCTCATATAACAATAGGGACCACAATCGGCATACCAAAATTGCTTTGGTGAGCAAATGCACCTGAAGTCATAAGTGTTCTAACATGGGAAGTGAAGGTAGCTATTCAACACTTTGAGCTTGTTAAGCCATCAGTTGGATTATGGCTGATCTGTACCTCAACTTCAATTTTTATTAAAAAATATTTTGTGCTTGAAAAATTTCAATTGCCCCAGCATTGACAGTCTTTTGGGGCAGAATTCAAGATTTCCACAACCCTATACACGAAAAGAAAATTGCTTCCGACTTACACTCCTGAATGGCCAAACTTCGTTTTAACAATATGCCTTCACGTTCTTGATTTAAGTGCTATTTATTACTATATCTTCTGTTTCACAGATTGCAGGTCTTCCTAAAGATGCATTGTCAGTGGAGAATGGAGTAATCACACAGTATACTCAACGGTGGCCCTTATTTATTGATCCACAAGGTCAAGCAAATAAATGGATAAAAAATTTGGTAGGTGTCAATAATAAAACCATGTGAGAAACCTGATAGAAAACCCTGACTTTTCACACACACTGTGGTAAAGAGTAGTTAGCCTGGCACTCATGAAGTGTAATGTATGAAACAAATTACAGTATGATTTGCACCTGAGTTTACTGTGACATTGGGAGCAGCCCCGGCTGACTATAGATACTCAGCATTTAAGGGCAATATGCTTGCGAATTTCTGCAATCCATTGAAAGTGCTGATGCTCACTGCCTGTTGTATAAACATAGAATACCGTCTTTTTAAAGTTTGATGTGACTTACTAGTGTCTGAGTTGGTAATGTGTAGCCTTGTGCAAAGTTCAATCTTACAAATGGGAAGGCACATGATTCAGTTCTTCGTCTTTGGCATCCCTCTTGGGTTCCAGTATTGGTTTCATGATCCCTTAACTGAGGAGTAAACAATTCACCAACTGCCCTTCTTTTATTCACAATGTAGCATTCTCTGCTGGAATTTATTTTGAGCTAACCACAATGAACTGCCTGCACTCATAAGTGAAAAATGACAACTTTGCAGATGTACAGTACCAAAGGGAAGATGATACTTGTGTAACTGAACCCACTTTGGAGCAATACGACCAGGTGCAAATTGAGAAGGATGTATTAGAAAAGTATATCCTATTTATCACCTGTAAAACTAAACTTTTCTGTAGCCTGGCAGAATCTGTAGATGTTGAAACAGAGTTATTGTTAAAACATTTTAACTTATGATGAAAAGTCACAGACATTTGAGGAGATTTTATGGAGTTAAGAGTGGTGGACAGGGTGACTTAATAAGGCAGGAGCTGAAATACCACTTTTCTGATAACATGTTCAAATTTTGAGATTAACTCAGAGGCAAGTTTGTGGAAGGTTGGCCATTTCACTGATCATTGGTGAATTCCTATTTATAGTATACTTGCATTACCATGAATATTAGAAAGTGATTTTTCACCTTAGAAAATTCCAGACGGCCTCCTTCTTCCAAGATCGCAATTTCCCTTCCCACGTAGTTAACAATGCCCTCCAGTGCATCTTTTCCACTTCCCGCACTACCACCCTTGAACCCCACCCCTCCCAATGCAACAAGGACAGAACCACTACCCCTGGTCCTCACCTTCCACCCCACCAACTTTCACATACATTGCATCATCCTCCGCCTAATACATTCGACACACGTTGCAACCTTGAACATTTCTTCTGCTGCCTTCATCTCCGAGCCCACTTTTTCAATCAAGGTTCCTGCCCACCCATCGAGGACCTGTTCTCTCACCTCCAACACACCCATCCACCTGGATACCCCATGCTGGCCTGTTATCCACAGTTGACCTCTTCATTTCTAACCACCACTGTGACATCGACCACCTCAAACTGTCCACCCCTCTCACCCACTCCAACCTCATGCCCTCACAACGTGTCGCCCTCCGCCCCAACTCCAACCTCACCATTATTCCCGCAGAAAAGGGGGTGTGCAATGGTAGTTTGATGTATGACCTCTACACCACTGAAGCCAGGCGCCAACTCGCAGACACGTCCTCCTACTGCCCCCTCGACAACAACCTCACCTCCCATCACCAAACCATCATCTCCCAGACCATCCACAACCTCATCAACTGAAGGGATCTCGCACCCAGTGCCTCCAGCCTCATAGTCCATGAACCCTGCACTGCCCGTTTCTACCTCCTACCAAAGATTCCCAAACCCGATTTCCCTGGTGGACTCATTGTCTCAGCCTGCTCCCGTCCCACTGAACTAATCTCCCCATACCTTGACAACATCCTGTGCCCCTTAATCCAGGAACTCCCTACCTACATTCAGGACACCACCCACCCCTCCAAGATTTTCGTTCTCCCGGCCCCCAATGCCTCCTGTTCACCATGGGCATCCAGTCCCTGTACACATCCATCTGCCACGACAAAGGCTTCCAAGCCCTCTATTTCTTACTCTTACGCCGCTCCCAGTATCCTTCCACTGAAAGCCTGGCTGAACTGGTCCTCCCCCTTAACAACTTCTCCTTCTAATCCTCCCACTTCCTCCAATCCAAAGGGATAGCCATGGACACCTGCATGGGACCCAGCTATCTCTGCTTCTTTGTCGGGTACATGGAACAGTCCATCTTCTGCAGCCCCCCTACCCCCCAGCTGTTCCTCCGCTACATTGACTGTATCGGTGCTACCTCATGCTCCCATGAGGTGGTTGAACAGTTTATCAACTTCACCAACACCTTTCACCTGACTTCAAATTTACCTGGACCATCTTGGACACCTCCCTCCCCTTCCTCAACCCTTCCATCTCCATCTCGGGCAACTGACTAACCACAGACATCTACTACAAGCCCATCAACTCCCACAGCTACATAGGCTACTCTCCTCCCACCTACCTTCTGGAAAAATGCCATCCTTTATTCCCAATTCCTCCACATCTGCTGCATCTGTTCCCAGGATGCCCAATTCCACCTTAGAAAATTCTATATGGGCTCCTTCTTCCAAGATTACAATTTCCCATCCCACATGGTTGACAATGCCCTCCAGCTATTCTCCTCCAATTACCCTAGCACCGCCCTTGAATCTCGCCCCTCCCAATGCAACAAGGACAGAACCCCGTCCTGGTCCTCACCTTCCACCCCATCAATCTCCGCATACATAGCGTCATCTTCTGCTTTACCATGAATACTCATTATATTAAAATTTTTAAAATGAATCCTTACTCCATGATAAATCCAGCAGCATATGAGAATCTTGTGGAACCCAGTATACATTTCCTTAAAGGTATAGTGCACCTGCCAACTTTATATATTTGTGTCTGAGGTCAGAAGTATCCCTTAGGAATGGAGCAAGAGAATGGCAGTCTTCATAAAGACTCAGGAACATCAAGGATAAGTCAGTGATGTGAGGATTGTGGAGTGAGGATAGAATCATTGAGAAGTGGGAGATGATCCAAGGAAAGTCAGGAGAGTGGGGTCAGGCATATGGAGGAATGAAATTGTGGGCGGGGAAGTGTCTCAGGGAGAAAGGGAGGACACCCCATCTTATCCCACATCCAACACCCCAACTTGGCACCACCCTCTTGAACAGTCTTACCTGTCCATCTACTTTCCCACCTATCCCATCCACTCCAACCTATCACCATCACCTTCATCTACCTATCGCATTCCCAGCTACCATTCTCCTAGCCACACCCCCACCTATTTATCTCTCAGCCCCCTTGCAGCCCCCATCCCACATTCCTGATGAAGAACTTACGCTTGAAGCGTCGACTCTCCTGCTCCTCAGGTGCTGCCTGACTGGCTGTGCGTTTCCACAGGATTAGTTTCCTACACCTCCTGGGGGGTGGTGAAGTAAGAAACTGAAAGATCTAAAGGGTGGTCTTGGTACTGTTGCATGTGTGTCCATCTTAGGCTGTTGGCTGGCAGAGTCCTTTGATAACTCTGCCTTCACCTATTACTTTTCAACTATCCCTGCTATGAGTGATCTTGGACCATGTCCCTTACAAGAGGGGAGAACTAGTTGACCCTGCAAAGTCAACCATGTTTCACAGAGTGGCATGTACAGCACTGAACACAAACATGAACATTAGGGGCAATGGTCTTGTGGTATTATCACTGGAAAAGCACAGCAGTTCAGGCAGCATCCGAGGAGCAGGAAAATCGATGTTTCGGGAATAATCCTCTTGCAAGGTTGCCTGCCTTGAAGACGTTTTCCTCCTCTCTCTACAAGCTCTAATCCTGATGAAGGGCTTTTGCCTGAAATGTTGATTTTCCTGCTCCTCGGATGCTGCCTGAACTGCTGTGCTTTTCC
The DNA here is from genome assembly GCF_047496795.1 of Chiloscyllium punctatum. Taxonomy (NCBI): domain Eukaryota; kingdom Metazoa; phylum Chordata; class Chondrichthyes; order Orectolobiformes; family Hemiscylliidae; genus Chiloscyllium; species Chiloscyllium punctatum. The sequence continues at coordinate 69,228,862 of NC_092750.1, forward strand.
AGCACCACTCTCATCTAGAATCTGGTTTCCAGCATTGTTTTTACTGGTATTATCACTGGACTATTAATCCAGAGATCTGGTAAAATTCTGGGTACATGGATTCAAATCCTGCCATTACAAATAGTGGAATTTGAATTCAATAAGAAAATCTGGAATTAAGAGTCTAATGATGATCATTACTCTGCTGTCAATTGTCAGAAAAACCCATCTGGTTCACTAGATTTCCTTCCATGAAGGATATTAACATCCTTACCTGGTCTGGCCTACATGTGACTCAAACCCCAGCAATGTGGTTGATTCTTAACTGCCTCCTGAGCAATTAGGGATGGGCAATAAATGCTGGCCTAACCAGCCTACATCCATGAATAAATTTTAAAAAGAATGAATTTTTATTTTTGTAGAAAGAGGGTTTAACTCCGCTATCAATTATTCTCAACCAGGAGGTGTGTCAGTATTTTTGTACTTTCATTCAGCTCGTCTTTCTAAATAATGAGAATGCATACAGGAATAAAGTGAAACCAATGTAATGTGAAACACTTTCAAGTGAAAGTTAAATTTGAAGAACACCCATGCTGTCAATAAATCTTAAGCTAATAGGAATGGAATTGGGTAGAAAAATTGTGGTGTGATGCAGCCTGTATATATCTTGTGTATTAACTCAGGAAATCTGACTAGAGAGAAACATTCAAAATAGAGCCACTACTCATATTGTACATAGGCTAGTCCCAATCCAGCACAGACAGTTCTAGTTAACCTGTTCAGAGATGTGATAACATCTGAAGCAGGTGGGCTTGACCCTGGGCCTCTGGGTGGAGACAGTACCACTGTGTGACAAGAGGGCCTATAATGCATCACAAGAGGGTTCAAATGATGAGTTATAACTGAGCAGGCCATTCATTGCCTGTTACCAAGGGGACTCCTATTCAATGAGTTCCATGAGGAGAATAATTAGTGCTCCCTGTGGCCTTGTAGAGGTTACCACACCTCTTTTCAAGCAATCCCATGCTCCATTTTCTGCTGATGGTGTGTTTCACCACTGAAAAGCTTCCCCTGTTGCATGATTATGTGTCTCCTAAGCACATCTCCAGCATTTTAAATTTAATTTTAACTGAAATCATGTGGAAGCCCACAAAAAGCAAGAGAATAGAAGTGTTCACATCTCTCTTTCCGCTTACTAAACTCTGTTTCCCTCACAAATGCTGCCAGATTCAGTGGACATTTCCACTGGTATTTTCTGGTATCACATTTCCAGCATCAGCAATATTTGCTTTTGTATACTGATTATACGTACAAATAATCTGGTAGTTGAAAATTCTTAACTTTGCATGACAACATGCAAAATTGAATTCAATGAATTCCTCTTATTGCATTGATTTCCAGGGTCTAATAGCTGCTTAACTATCCTCTGCGAGTGACTAGACAGAGATCTTTAGAGTGCTTGCATGATGTAAGCCTAATCAATATCATGCACGACAATTTTCCACTTAGTCATGTGAGGCCAAAATCATTTGAGAGCAACAGATAGAGCTCCTACTTCTCAACAGTTATAATTTGACTTACCTCTTGTTCACTTTAGGAAAGAGATCAAGGATTAGATATTTTCAAGATAACTGACCGTGATTTCCTGCGAAGTCTGGAGAATGCCATCCGTTTTGGGAAGCCATGTCTGATGGAGAATGTGGGAGAGGAACTGGATCCAGCCCTGGAACCTGTACTTTTGAAATTGGTACAAACAAAACAGCAAATACACACTGGTGGAAAAGTCATTTTGTAATGCCAAACTTGAGTGTTGTTGAAAAAAAGGCAGGCTGTCAAAGGATAGTTGGAAAATACAAATTTCAAATGGAGTGATCATTTCTACTACATGCAAAATATGTGTTGATTGACTAGTCAAGTCTAATTGGTTGAAGTATTGCCATGGAGAATGCATCAGGGAATTAATGTCTTCACACTTTGTTTAATCAGAAAAGGCACGATATCTGATGTGTTCTTTTTAGCTGAAAACACAGGCTTATGTGTAAGTCCACCAATAGGCACCCCTTTCTCATGCAACGTAAATTGTTGCTTCTTTTTCAAAGCTAGCATTCTTGCATCTGTCCTGTTGAGTGCAAGACAAAAATCTTCAATTACGTGCCTTTTTTTTTCAGCATAACTCGAAGTATTCTGATTGCATGTTCCCGGCACATAAGGTCATACTCACCAAGAACGTATGAGCAGAAAGTCATACACTCCAGCTATTAGTTGTCCATTCATAATGAGTATAACACACAATCTTTTAGCCTGTACCACCAGCCCATGTGGTCCTATGCTTGGAACTATGCATAAGTGGTCAAAAGACCACAGCTTTAATAAAGATACTCAGTTAATCAATAAAATTAATTTCTAGATAGAATGTTTTCTTCGTTTAAATGAGATATTTGTTTTTTAAAGAAAGAAACATCCCATTTCAGAAGGTGCAATGTCTATACTCGAGCAATAGTCAATCTCATTTAAGAGTTTTGGCCAAAGAAATCTGATATTTTCCGCATATCCTGTGTAAAAGTCAACCCTAGTTCTTCACAGATAGCAGATCAACATTTATGAGTCAGTGTGCTAACCGTCAAGCTCTGCTCCAAGTTTCTAGTCTGCAGGTCATCTCGCTCTACTCTCGGTCTTCCAGTCCATCAGCTGTTGCACTGTGCTCTGGGTTTTATTGTGTTTTATTTCTTTATTTGTTTAGAGATCAATTGGGCTTCTGGTAATGATACAGTATGAATTTTGGTGGGCATGAATTTTATCCAGTCAAAAGTATTATCCATGTAACAGGGTAAAAACAATGACTGCAGATGCTGGAAACCAGATTCTGGATTAGTGGTGCTGGAAGAGCACAGCAGTTCAGGCAGCATCCAAGGAGCAGTAAAATCGACGTTTCGGGCAAAAGCCCTTCATCAGAGAGCCTAAAGCGTGGAGAGATAAGTGAGAGGAGGGTGGGTGTGGGGAGAAAGTAGCATAGAGTACAATAGGTGAGTGGGGGAGGGTATAGTCAACCCTATAAATTTAACCTTAAAAAGTAGTCAAAAAATGTGACTATTACTCGAGTATATATGGTATATTATTAAGTATTGCTACAGATTCAATAGACTGCTTGTAGTACAACACCAAAGCATATACATTGAGTTTGTAAACCAATGCATTTACACATATTTATTACTTAAATAGAATGCCCCACTTTGTTTTCCAAACTGAGATGGAACTGTTGTCTCGCACAGTCATGCAGCTGTATAACACACAAAAGTTTGCATGTAAGCCATGCATATTTTAGCCCCTCAAGTTTAGGCATATGCAGCCAGCAAAAAAAACAAGATCTGTGGAGTGCATGTAAATGAATTGGCCTCACACAACTAAACAGAATCAAAAGATGGTATCAGATCAATGAATGTGGAATCTATGAAGCTCATTTTCATAGCTGGGTGAAACTGGCTGAACTTGTTCAACTATTTTAGAAACTATCCAGATTTAACTTACATTGTCATATTAATATTGTTTTAATTTTATGGAGTCACATTAAAACAAAGGAAACATGCAGCAGACATCTAATCTCCCACTCCTTCACTGGAAGTTGCTGTAATGGCTTAGTTGCATCCTCAGAGGCAGTACAATTTTGTACTAACTATATCTATTGAGTGTATACACAGTTGCATTCTTTCACCACCATTTTTAATGTTGTACGGGATATCTTTGGTATATTTGTTGAAATTAATGTAAACTAAAACTTAAAATTAAACAGGGCAAACATTTGAACAGAGACTTGTGTGTAGGATGTTTGGTCCAAGGCTTATCAATGCTTTTTCTTCTGCTTTTCAGACCTACAAACAGCAGGGCAGTACAGTCATAAAGCTGGGAGATTCTATCATTCCTTATCATGATGACTTTAAAATGTACATCACCACCAAGCTACCAAATCCTCACTACACTCCTGAGATATCAACTAGGGTGACTCTCATTAACTTCACACTTTCTCCAAGGTGAATAACTTGGTGTTTATTATATTTATGATACTGCTACTCTTTAATGCATTTGAAACATCATTGTAACTTCAGCTGCCAGACAGGAAAAGGAAAATGATTCCTACATGCCACATGCACAGATTCTCTAGGAACTTACACTACTATTGTGTTTCCTTTGTCAGCGATCATCTTTTCTAAACCATCTGCTCTCAGACAGTCCACTGGTCACACCCTCCTGCCTTTTAGTCTCTCTTAGGATTTATGGACTTTTAGGAGTCAAAAATTGGTTAGGGATGGTCAGCATGGTTGTGTGCAAGGGAAATCATGTCTCACAAACTTGATTGAGTTTTTTGAGGAAGTTACCCAAAGGATAAGACCATAAGACCATAAGACATAGGAGTAGAAGTAAGGCCATTCGGCCCATCGAGTCCACTCCGCCATTTAATCATGGCTGATGGGCATTTCAACTCCACTTACCCGCATTCTCCCCGTAGCCCTTAATTCCTTGTGACATCAAGAATTTATCAATCTCTGCTTTGAAGACATTTAGCGTCCCGGCCTCCACTGCACTCCGCGGCAATGAATTCCACAGGCCCACCACTCTCTGGCTGAAGAAATGTCTCTGCATTTCTGTACTGGATTGACCCCCTCTAATTCTAAGGCTGTGCCCATGGGTCCTAGACTCCTCGCCTAACGTAAACAATTTCTTAGCGTCCACCCTTTCCAAACCATGTATTATCTTGTAAGTTTCTATTAGATCTCCCCTTAACCTTCTAAACTCCAATGAGTACAATCCCAGGATCCTCAGCCATTCCTCATATGTTAGACCTACCATTCCAGGGATCATCCGTGTGAATCTCCACTGGACACGCTCCAGTGCCAGTATGTCCCTCCTGAGGTGTGGGGCCCAAAACTGGACACAGTACTCCAAATGGGGCCTAACCAGAGCTTTATAAAGTCTCAGTAGCACATTGCTACTTTTATGTTCCAACCCTCTTGAGATAAATGACAACATTGCATTCGCTTTCTTAATCACGGATTCAACCTGCATGTTTACCTTTAGAGAATCCTGGACTAGCACTCCCAGATCCCTTTGTACTTTGGCTTTATGAATTTTCTCACCGTTTAGAAAGTAGTCCATGCTTGTATTCTTTTTTCCAAAGTGCAAGACCTCGCATTTGCTCACATTGAACTTCATCAGCCATTTCCTGGACCACTCTCCCAAACTGTCTAGATCCTTCTGCAGCCTCCCCACTTCCTCAGTTCTACCTGCCTGTCCACCTATCTTCGTATCATCGGCAAACTTCGCTAGAATGCCCCCAATCCCTTCATCCAGATCATTAATATATAACGTGAACAGCTGGGGCCCCAACACTGAACCCTGTGGGACACCGCTTGTCACCAGATTGATGATGGCAGATCTGTAGATGTTGTTTATTTGGATTTTCATAAAACCTTTGACAAGGTTTAGCATGGTAGACTAATTAGTAAAGTTAAGTCACATTGGATTCATGGCGAGCTTGCCAATTGGATATATAATTGACTTAACGGCAAGAGACAGAGCGTGATGGTGGAGGGCTGCTCTTCGAACTGGAGGACTGTCACCAGCAGTGTTCCACAGAAATCACTTCTGGGTTATATTTTGGTTGTCATTTGTATAAATGATTTGGATGAGAATATAGTTGGCATGGTTGGTAAGTTTGCAGATGACGGCAAAATTGGTGGCATAGTAGACAATGAAGAAGTTTTCTAAGATTACAAAGGGATCCTGATCAAATGGGTTAATGAGCTGAAAAATGGCAGTTGGAGTTCAATCTGGATAAATGCAAGGTATTGCATTTTGCTACAACAGTTAATGGTACGGCCTTGGGTAGTTTTGTAGAACAAAGGGACCTAGGGGTGCAGATACATAATTCTTTGATATTTATGTCACATATAGACAAGGTGGTTGAAAAGGAATTTGGCATACTTGCCTTCTTTGAGTATAGGAGTTGGGAAATCATGTTTAGGTTGTACAAGACATTGGTGAGGCGTCTTCTGGAATACTGTATCCAGTTCTGGTTGCCCAATTCTCAGAAGAATATAATCAAGCGAGAGAGGGTTCAGAAGAAATTTATCAGGATGATGCTGGGTATGGAAGGTTTGAGTTATAAAGAAAGGCTGGATAGGCTGGGATTTGTTTCACTGGAGCATAGGAGGTTGAGAGGCAAACTTATAGATGTTTAAAAATAATGAGAGGTATAGATGGAGTCAATGGTAATTATCTTTTCCTTAGGATGGAGGATTTCAGGACTAGGGGACACATTTTTAAGGTGAGATGAAAAAAATTGAAAAAAGGCATGAGAGGCAAAGTTTTTACACAGAGGGTGGTTCACATGTGAAATGAACTTACTGAGGAAGTGGTGAATGCAGATACAATTACAATGTTTAAAAGACATTTGGCTAAGTACATGAATAGGAAAGGTTTAGAGGGATTTTGGGCCGAGAGCATGCAGGTTCTGCTAGTTTATTTTGGGATTGTGTTCAGCATGGACTGGTTGCACAAGAGGGTTTGTTTCTGAGCTGTATGATTCTATGGCTCCCTGACTCCCTTACACTCCCTGCTGCTATTTATTCCATTCTGTCTTGCTCAAGTAGTTTTGAGTATGGAATAGGATGCATCAAGTTATGAGTACTGCTACATGCTGTGATGTTGGCTCGAATTTTACTAGTACATCATAGGTCCCACCACTAAGGACCGTGGAAAAGATCTTTGAGCAGCAAACAATTATGCGCCGCCACTGCAACTGTTGTTCAATTAACAAATGTCGCTTTCCTTTCCAAGCTGCTGCCGAACCAGAGACTGCAAGGAAGTGACCGCCCATTTTGGGGTACCCTCAAAGGGCTAGTAATAAATCTTTTGCATACTATCAATTTAAGAATATTCTTCCTTTCAACTGTTAATCTAATTTGTAGAATTCATGGGAACACTCATTCTGTTCCTTTCCTGCCTTTTGTAGAAAGCAGACTTGGATATCACTTTTCTCACATCAGTGATAAATTTTCTTATTTCTGTATACTGGTGCACAAATTTGAATTCTGTCTTTCAGCCCCTTCAAGCATAAAGAGGATATAAAAAATTCAGTTACCATGCTTTGATTTGGTCAGTTTGCTTGTTTTTATGACATAGCGAAATTAGGATTAAAGTAATATGTCAAAAATCAAAATAATTATGTTCCTGATTCTGTCTCCTAATGTGAAAAGAAAATGTAGAAACTTACTAGATATTAAAAATACAATAAGAGTAATTACAATTAGAAAATCACTGGATTTTAGTATGGAATTTCTCAAATGTATCTTAACATCACAGTGGTCTGGAAGACCAACTCCTGGGTCGTGTGGTAGCACAAGAACGTCCAGATCTGGAAGATGCCAAAAATCAGTTGATCATCAGTAATGCAAAAATGAGGAATGAGCTGAAAGAGATAGAGGATCAGATACTCATGCGCCTGAGCACCTCTGAGGGCAATCCTGTGGACGATGTGGAATTAATTAAAGTGCTAGAGGCATCTAAAGTTAAAGCAGGGGAAATCAAGGTTAGTATCAGTTATTCAATCTGGTTAGTAGTAAACATTTCAGCAGCTCTCAAATGCAATATGAGAAACATTAAAGTTTCTACACACAGAAAACTAATATGGTGTTATGGTGTAGTGCACAATATAACACATACATGAGTCACACAAAAGGAACACACAGATGCAACAGTAGACTTCTAAGATGCTCTCATGGGTCTTCCATGTTGATATTAAAATTCATTTATGTCTGTTCAGACTCAAATCCAGTACTTTTAGAATTCCAACACTGAAAATATTTCCCAAGCTGGGCAGCATGGTGGCTCAGTGGTTAGTACTGCTGCTTCACAGCACCAGGGACCTGGGTTTGATTCCACCCTTGGGTGATTGTCTATCTGGAGTTTGCATATTCTCCCTGTGTCTGCCTGTGTAGGTTTCTTCCTGAAGTCCAAAGGTGTGCAGGTTAGGTGAGGTAGCCATACGAATTTGCCCGTAGTATCCAGGGATGTTCGGGCTGGGTGGATTAGCTATGGGAAATGCAGGGTTACAGGGACAGGGTAGGGGGTGAGTCCAGGTGGAATGCTCTGCAGAGGGTTGGTGTGGACTTGGTGGGCTGAATCCACACTTTAGGGATTCTATGATTATAAGTTTGGATCCAAGTTGCTCTGAATGTGGATAGGTTGAACTGAAGCAAAATTCATAAATTTTAAATTCAGTTCACAACATTGATTGAAATACAGTGTTACAAATTGAAGGATGAAGATATGTATGCAAGGGTACCAATATGAATGTAAAAGCGGAAATATTAGAAGGACAGAGGTATGAATGGAAAGGTGAAATAATGATGAAAGTGCAGTGATATTAATGGAAGGATGGTGATATTTGTAGAGTGGTGATATCAATGTTAGTACAGTGATACTAATTAAAAAATAGTGATAGCAGTAAGTGCAATTGTTGCCCATCATTAATTGCCTTTTAGAAGATGGAGCCACCTTTCTGAACCTGTTGCAGGCAATCTAATGCAAATGCACTCACAGTGCTGCTGGGAAGGTAGTTTCAGGATTATGATCCCGCACTAGGGAGCGAACAGCAATATAGTTCCATGTTACGATGATGTGTAATTTGGAGAGAACTTGCAGGTAGAGATGTTCCAATACACAAGCTCGCCTTGTCCCTCTAGGTGGTAGAAGTCTTAGGTTTGGGAGGTGCTGCAAAGCATCTTGTAGATAATGCACATTACTGCAAAAGTATATCTTTAAAAGAAGGAATAAATGTTAAAGTTAGTAGATAGATTTTTGATCACGAGAGCTGCTTTGGTATCAATTGTCTTGAGTGCTGTTGGAGCTGCACTCATCCAGGCAATGGAGAGTATTCCATCCTCTTCTGATTTGTGGACTGCAGGTGGTGGAACAAGCTTTGGGGAGTCAGGTAATTAGTTACATGCCATTTAGTTCCCAGTCTCTAACATGCTCTTGTAGCCACACTATGGTAGTTCAGGCCTGTTTTTGGACTGGTAACACCAGGATGTTGATAGTGGGTTTTTCAATGATGGTGATGCCATTGAGTGTCAGGATGAGATGGTTGGTTCTCTCTTGTTGGAGATGGTCTTTTGGCACTTATGTAGCCAAAATGTTACTTGCCACATTAGTCCAAGTCTAGATGTTCTCTTCTTGCAACAAATTGGCACAGACTGCTTTACAATCTGATGGGTTGCAAGTGACATAAAACATTGCACAATCATCAGTGAAAATCACCACATCTGACCTTATAATGGAGGGAAGTCATTGATGAAAAAACCCAAAGATGCTTGTGTAGTGATTGTAACGAGCTTAGCCAGGTGGACTTCATAATATATCAGCTCCCTGATTGAGGCTATTAATCTGGACCCATCAGGGAGCCTTGGTTGACAAATGAGAACAAAAGTGTCAGAGATCCTGTTCATTCAGAGAGCTGGCTCTATGGGAGCTGGAGCAGTGTCAAGGACTCCCAACATGTAACCAAAGGGTGACTCGGTGACTGAATACCAGTCTTTGTGGAGATATTCCAAAGACATTACTCTGAGAAACGCCTGCACCAATATGAGACTCTGAGATGATTGGCTTCCAACAGTCTCAAACATCTTCCTTTCTGCTGTATATGATTTCAACCATTGGAGGGATTTCTTCCAATTCCATTGGTTTCAATTTTGCAACACTTGATCTTCCATGTCAAGAGCAGTCACCGCTCACTTTGCTTCTTGGATTCAGCCCTTTTGTCCCTGTTTGTATGAAGACTGTAATGAGGTCAAGAGATGAGTATCATAGGCAAAACTCAAAATGAGCATTAATAAGCAGGTTATTGCTTTGTACACACCACTTGATAATTAATGCGAAGGAGATATCTTATGGATCTTGTTGACAGCAGTGGAAGAAGATGTGGCATTAGAGATACATTGGACATTCTGACCACCACTTCTAAACAGTGTATACAATCACTGGCCATCTCTCATCTGCACGCATCCATAAAATCCGAGTGACTGTGGCTGAACCTTTGCGACATCATGAAGGCAACTGTGGCTGTAAACTCCACATTAGATGTCTGCTCCACATTTGTTGGACATTATATTGGTCCTGGGCTTCCAGATGCATGTATTTTTTATGTGGCTGCTCTTAGTGCCACAGAGGCATAACAGCTTCGGTGACTAGATCCACTGAGGATGGTTCCAATCAGCCTCCATGGGCAACAGCTTCTCAGTAATGTGGTCATTCAACAGTCTCAGTGCACACAAATAACATTTGAACAGTGTCCTCCAAACACTGGGGACATGGGAGACTGCCAAAAAGGCCAATGGAATATTTCTATATGGACCTTACACATTATTGCCTGGAATTAGATATATGTTGTTGAAGCTATTTACATACAGTAGAAAATTGTAATTGTGGTACCAAACATGAAAACCTTTCACCCAACCCACATTAACTAAGAAAGGCAGCAGTGTATTTAGAATAGAATAGAAGATCCTTTATTATCACATTTTCTCCAGTACAGAACAGTGAAAAAGTTTTACAATGGCTGCTTTTAATGGCACCATCTTAGGTATAAGTTTTACAGAATAAAAAAGTGTTGTTACATAGTCAAAAAAAGAATATAAATTAGCATGAAACAGTGGAATAGTCCAGAATGATAATAAATGACCATCAATACTTAAGTTCCAGTCCATGCCTGCAGGCCCCAGAGCAAGAGGCTACACTGCCTCCATGTGCGGGCTCGATTCAGGATTCGCTCCGCTGCCATTCCAGGAATCAGTCTTTGGATTTGCTCCCACCGCGGGACTCAATCCTCACTCGCTCTGCTGCGGGACTTGGCCCACACTCGTTCTGCAGCGAGACACAATCTGCTTGCTCCATTCTGTCACAGGACATGGCCCACTCGGTCCACTCCGCCCCAGGACATGACCTGCTCGGTCCTTTCCGCCATGGGACAGCCCGCTCAGTCTGTTCCACTGCGGGGCATGACCCGCTCTGTTTGTTCCGCCACGGGACCATAGCCCTCTTGGACTACTCTGCCGCGGGACTTAGCCTGCTTGCTCTTCTCCAGGACCCGGCCTCCTCCTGCTCTGCTGTGAGACCCAGCCCACACTCATTACGCTGTGGGACCCAGCCTGCTCTCTCTGCTCTGCCATGGGACTCAGCCCACTCTTTCCATTCCTCAACTCCACTCTGCAGGTGGGCCGGTTCCCACTGGAGAGAAAGCGCAGATTTGAGTCCCACGGCAGGACGGAGCAAGCGGGCTGTGTTCCATTGCGGAATGGAGCGAGCAGGTTATGTCTTGCCGCACAGCGAGTGTAGGCTGAGTCCTGCAGCAAAGTGAGCATGAGCTGAGTCCCGCCATGGCAGCAAAGTGAATGGGCGATTCCCAGAGCAGCAGCAGAACAAATCCTGCATGGAGGCTGGCATATGGAGGCAGCATAGCTGCATATTCTGGGGCCTGTAGATACGGACTGGGATTGGAACCTAACTACTGATGATCACTTATTGTCATGCTGGTCTTTTCTAACTGTTTCATGTTAATCTTTTTTTTTCACTCTAAGAAAAATGGTTTTTTGCTCTAAGATATGTGCCTAGATACTTCTACTGTACCTAAGATGGCGCCATTAAAGGCAGCCATTGTCAAAACTTTTCACTCAACTCCTATACTTCTATTTTATGGTCTAAGGCATGCAGGAAAATCTTTATAAATCACCTGACATTATTGGTGCTTTACAACAATTAGTAGAATTGATTTGTACTGTTGATTGTAAGGCTCCAGATTGCTTGTGGCCAGGATTTTTAGTCCACATGGTATTTCAGAGCATGAGATCCATATAAGAATCATGTGATGTCTCTCACCTATTCTTTGTGAGTGTCTGTTTAATGGCGTTGCAGTCAAAGGTCTTCTCTTGCCCACAAGCAAAGCCTGCACCCTCAGAGAAAGAAGAACACACTCCCAGGGACAAGAAGTAAACGCTGGTACAATCAGTGACACCCACATTCCATAAGTAATAAAAATAACTCTACACACTCAGCCCTGCTGTTAATTATTTTTCAGTTTGCTTGTGCACTTACGCTTTGTTTGAAGATGGAAGGAAACACAGATAGTGCTTCACAGGATAATTAGCAGGCTCAGCTGCTCCATCTAGTTGACCCCCGCCACCAAAACGTCTACCCTGTCCTCTCTGTCAATCTTCTTGATTTTGATCTTCCAATGTTAGCTCCAAACTCTTTTGTTTTAATTAACTGTGATTTATCTCTTCAATTTGTCCCTGCCCCAGACATAGTTTAATGATGCCAAACATATTGATGCACCATTCTCCCAAAGAACCTAGGGCAGTGACCATCAATGAAACTCAATCCCGTTCACAAAAGTACTCTTTGCAGTCTCTGCTGTATTATCTCCTACTGTTATATGTTGAATTGCATCTGCCCACTTCATAACTATTATCCCCTTTGCAATCCAGCACACTCTCTCCAATCCACACAATTGATTGAGCCAGCATCCCCACCACAGAACTGGCATCTAAGCACCTTCCTTGACTTTGAGTGAACAGGGGTTATGTCCCCTCCGATGCCCTTACCCATCTACTCAGGAAGCCAGCCCCAACTGACGAGAGACCAGACCCTAGCTAACCTCTGTGCAACTCCCAGACTGTAATAATATGGACCATCTAACTCTTATTGGCCCAAATACCCAAATTACTGCGTTCAAGTCTCTAGATTGATTTTGGACATCAAGCTGAATTAAGATGCCCCCCCACCAACTCCCTATCCCCTGACTTGACTGGGGACTCCTACCTTTAGACTTTGAGATACAGATCATTCTGCTATAACACACATTTTGTCAATGTGAATACGCTGCAAAATGATTAACGAAATGGAGATGCTGTTTCTAAACAGTGAACTTTTTAAAACGGGTGTTGGCTGTAATGTGATTACATCACCAACACTTTAACTGCTGTTTCCAAAGTGCAATTTTTCCATAACACAGGGTTGCACAAGAATGCAACTATCGCATTATAGAAGAACTGACTGTAGGGCCATATGATTGAAGCACAGTCAGTCAGTGTGTTTGCCACACAAGCTGCTGGCATATGCTGCAGCTGTGACATTGACATAGCATCAAAGCACAACAATATGTCCACCCTCTTAACTGACCACTGCTGGTAAACATAATAGGCAGTCTGGCTTTGTGTCACACCAAAAGACAAGGCAAGACAAAATTGCTGTGAACATGTAAGTTCTGAATGAATTGATCTTGATTTGATTTATTACTCTCACATGTATCCAAGGATAAAAAAAAGTTGTCTTCCATGCTTTGCAGGTAGAATATGAGGGACAAAGTGCAAAAAGGCATCGCAAAGATGCTGTGAGCATCCAAATAGACACAAAGTGATTGAATGCTAATAAAGAAAGCTAAGAGCTCTGAGGTGTACCCAGCTCCAATCCATGAGATGAATGTCTTTCTATGTATACAAAGTGGCCTAGCAGCAGCAGGAACAGGAGCAGCAGCATTATAATGCAAGATGTTGGTGCACTCCAAAGTACAGTATTGGAGTATTTGTATTTGAAGTGGCTTCGATTTGTACCATGATGATGTGGTGAAACTGCTACATGTCTGATGCCAACCGTTGAGGGCAGGGGTGCAGGATATTTCCCATGGAGCATACTTAGAGATATTGCAACCAACTAGAGTCATAAACATACAGCACAGAAACAGATCCTTCAGTCCAACTCGTCTATGCTGACCAAATTTTCCAAACTAAACTAGGAGAAAGTGAAGCTAAACTAGTCCTATTTGTCTCAGTTTGGCCCATATCGCTCTAAAGTTTTCTTCTTCATGTACCTGTACAAATGTCTTTTAAATGTTGTAACTTACATGCATCTACCACTTCCTCTGACAGGTTATTCCACATACGAACAGTCCTCTGCATGAAAACGTTGTCCCTCGGGTCCATTATAAATCTTTCTCCTCTCACCATAAAAATATGTCCTCTAGTTTTGAACTTACCCACCCTAGGGAAAAGATCTTTGAGGCATTTGGATCGGTATATGAATAGGAAGGGTTTGGAAGGATATGGGCCGGGTGCCGGCAGATGGGACTAGATTGGGTTGGGATATCTGGTTGGCATGGACATGTTGGACCGAAGTGTCTGTTTCCATGCTGTACATCTCTATGACTCTATTCACCTTATCTATGCCCCTCATGATTTTATGAACCTCTTTAAGGTCACCCTTCAACCTCCTATGCTCGAGTGAAAAATGGCCTAAACTAACCAGCCTCTCCTTGTATCTCAAACCTTCTAGTCTCAGTAACATCCTTGTAAATCTTTTCTGCACTATTTCCAATTTAATAATATCCTTCCTATAGCAGGGCAACCAGAACTACACAGTACTCCAAATGTGACCTCACCAACATCCTGGACAAATGCAACATGGTGTCCCAATTCCTATACTCAGTGGTCTGAGCACTGAAATCAAGTGTGCCAAATGCCTTCTATACCACCCTGTCTACATAAGATGCAACTTTCAAAGAAAGGTTCATCATGATATTACTCGATATACCATGATAATAATGAAGAAACTAGCCAAACGAAGGACAGAAGAGCAAGATATGAGTTGGAGCTGCCAAGTACCCACTCTGACTTTCATGTCAGGAATTGTCATTATCTAGTTTCTGTCCATCGTGTTTGCAAAGAGCTAACTCCATATAAATGAGGTGAGATTATGTACTAATAAGATGCAAATGCATGCAGTTAGGCCTCTCATGCAAACGAGTGAGATTCCTGTCTTACCATTTTTACCTGTCTTTCCTTGGGTAGAAAATTTGATTTTCTTTTGCTAAGGACAACTCAATTATATTCCTAGGATTGCTGAAATATTAATGGAAGAACATTAATACAAATGCACTGTGTCAAAACCATTATTATTTATCAAACCACTATCACTTCTCAAAATATTTCATGAAAGTTTTGTTGGATTATGGAAAACACAGTGATATGCTTTTTCTCCTCCAGGTATCTTAGTTGTACTGAATGAAGTCTCATCAACTGAGAGCCTCTTGGTATCCCAGGATTTCAGAACTGAAATTCCTTCTCTCCCTCATTTGTTCCCTTTCTACTACATAGATTGGAATTAACATTCTTCATTTAACTTAGTTGTCCACTTATTGTTTTAAAGCTTGATGTTTGATTAACCAGGTTACTTTGTTTCCCAATTTGCTTTTTAAAAGAGGGACCATTTTCAACGGCTTACCATCCCTTCTTTAAGGAAGGGAAAGTGAGCTTTTTGTTGTTTATGATTGCTCTTGCACATCTGTTGTTCTTGGGAGTAACAGATTTAGACTGGCTGTGATGCTCTAAACACTTAATAAGCTCTGGTTCACAACAGACTTTTGACCACCTGGGCAAGGTAACACAGAGAGAAATGTTAATGGAGAAAATTGGCAAAAAAAAAACATTTACAGGTTCTAAGCCTGTGCAATACAAAGCAAATGGATAATATAACATGCGCCTCATCAACTTCTTCTGCTATGCTGAATATGTAATTAATCTTTCCACAGATAAAAGTGACAATAGCAGAACAAACGGAAAAAGATATTGATATCACACGGCTGCAGTATGTTCCTGTTGCTGTCCGTACACAGATCCTGTTTTTTTGTGTGTCCGATTTGTCCAATGTGGATCCCATGTACCAGTATTCTTTGGAATGGTTCCTCAGCATCTTCATGTCAGGCATTGCAAATTCTGAGCGAGCAGGTATACCAATCCCAACATGCTATTTTACGTTTGCACATACATCAAGTCAACTGAATAACTCAGTTATTTACATCTATTTTTAAACATTCTACAGCCATTTCTTCAGCTGATTGCTTAAGGACAATGTTGCAAATGAGGAATGTATCATGTATCATACGTGTGCCTACATTCAATAGAATGTGATTCCTCAGTCAATGAATCCCCACTCTGAGCCATGTTGCAAACCAGACAGTTCTACGTGGTGACAGATCTGCTTTCATGTGGTCATAGGCAGAGATTTAGTTGTAGATTTCCTGTCCACATTCTTGCTGAAGTTTGAAGTATCTAGATGATTCTGAAAATGAGATGGAAAATTAATTTTTAAAAATTCAAAATTAGAGTCAAATAACATCCACCCATCAATAAATGTATTTATTATAATAAATATATTTATGTTTTTTTATAAATACGAGTTGTAAAATTCTATGTAAATCTTGTGGAGAAAGATTTGTAACGTTTGTCAATTTTAAATACTGCACACTCCACCTATTTATGGCAGGAAGTTATATGTTGCAAAAACTACCTAACGTCAGTCGGTAAATGGTAGGATTGGCTCCTGGGCCTTTGCTTATAGGAGGGAGCACAATCAGTGTGGAAGGGGAGATTGTAAGCCCTGTTGTGAGACAGAGAGCATTCACATTCTTTTTGGCCCCATCAGAAAAGCTGTTATTTAGATTTACTGTCCCAAACAGTCTTGAGCTGTGTTTCCCTGAGAGAAACTCATTATTGCTTCCTGCTCTAGCCACTCAATAAAAATTCTTACCAGGTCTCATATGCCATTGGGACTTGTCAATATATGTACAAGAAAGAGAACATGGTTGGCTTTGAATAGGTGTCCTTGTTGCTTTCCTAGGAAAGCAGAGGAAAATCAAAACTGGCAGCTTCAGTTTGGAGAACTTGAGCAATTTTGACTGCATACATGTTTCTCACCAGCTGTATGTAACTGCTTCCCTGTAAGTAAAATTTATCTACATGATCCTTAATTGCACAGAGCTAAAGAAAAATAAGTATTCATGACCTTTAAAAAAGGCAGATAGAAAACAGGATAGAAAAATTTGGACTTTAATATTGTCCTTAAACAATATTACATTGAGATGCGCGTGACTTATACACAACTGTTCATTTTGTCCCTCAGATACTGTGGAGAAACGGATCAAACTTATCAATAATTACTTCACCTACAGTCTATTTCTCAGCGTCTGCAGAAGCCTCTTTGAGAAGCATAAGCTGATGTTTGCTTTCTTGGTGTGCGTGAGAATCATGATGAATGATAACAAGATTGACATGGTCAGTAACATATGCATAAAGTTCTATTGCTAAGTCATAGAAATTTCAGCCAAATAGATGGGCTTTTGATTCCCTGTTTATTTGCTTGTTCCACCATTGGTTCCCTATCACATATTTCAAGTGTAATCTTATTTGTAGAGTCTTATGATCTAATTTCCTATGAAGTTAATGAGAAATCTATTCTTGATCCCCTCCTGATTCTCATCAACATGCTGTCAGGTTTTACATGTGCATTGATGTCACCTTAGCAGACCTCATTTAGTCTTTCCTCTCTTGCTCTGATTTGTCATAATGCTCATCACCATCGAGTATTTGATGAGCAGAAATTTTCTCAAACTAAACACTAAAGCCATTATCTATAGACCTCACCACAAACTCTATTCCCCATCTGGTGACACTATTCCCCTCCTAGGTCACTGCATGAAGCTGAACTAAACTGTCCAATTTGACCGTGAGATGAACTTTCAATAATGTATCTCAAATGTAGCTGATTTGGATCACTAATCGACATTGGTTTTAGAACCAAGGACAAACTGAATTTAAGATTCTCATCCTTGCTTTCAAATCTCTTCATGGTATCACAATACCCTATCTCTGAAATGTCATCCAGCCATGCAATTTTTAAAGACTTCTACACTTCTCCTCATTCACAACTAATTTTAAGTACCTCACCATATTGGCTACCAAGAGCCAAAACTTTTGAACTCCCTCTCTCACCCTCTCTGCCTCACTTTCATTTGTTCCTATAAGATACTCCTTAAAACCTACCTTTTCAACCAAACTTTCACTTGTATGCCCAATTTCCAAATTAAACGGTGAAGAAACTCAACAGGGTTGTGAAGAGAAAGCAAAGGTGACGTTTTGAGTCCAGTTCAGAAGAAGGGTCAATGGACAGGTGCTGAAGAACCTGTTGAGTTTCTCCAGCAATTTCTGTTTTTGTTTCAAATTTCCAGCATCCGCAGTTCTTTGTTTTATCTACAGAAATGGTTTGTCTGATTTTGCTCAGTAATATTCCTGTGAAGATTTTTTAATGAACTTATTGAGATTTTTACTCATACAACTGTGCATCCTGAGTGTTGATCAGGATTTAAATCCCCTGTACTTTAATATTTTAAATCGCTGTGTTTAGCTAATCTAATATTTCTTTAAATAAGAACTTGAGAACTAGGAGCAAGAGTAGGCATCTATGACCCTTCAGCTTGCTTCACTATTTAATACAATTATGACTGATTTCAAATTGACCTGAAGTCCTCTTTCCTAAGTACTCCCCATAACTTTTTAACCCATTACTAATTAAAAATCTGTATATCTCCTCCTTAAACTTATTCAGCGTCCCTGTCTCTTGGATAGTGAATTCCAAAGATTCACAACACTTTAAGAGAAATAATTCCTTTTCATCTGTTTTCAATCTACCACCCTGATGCAAAGACTGTGACCTTTCATTTGAGTTTGTCCTATAAGTGAAAACATTTGTTCTATGTCTACTTTATCAATCTTCTTTAGCATCCTAGATACCTCAATTAGATAGCCTCTCAATCCTCTAATTTTAAGTCAGTATAGTCTGATATTGTTCAATCTCTTCTCATAAGCCAAACCTTTCATAGAGAACCTTCTCTGAACTGCCTCCAATGTAATTACAACCTTCCTTAAGTAAGGGCACCAAAACTTAATTCCTGATGAAGGGCTCCTGCCCAAAACGCTGACTTTCCTGCTCCTCAGATGCCACCTGACCTGCTGTGCTTTTCCAGCACCACTCTAATCTTGACTACCAAAACTGTAGCAGTACTGCAGATACAGTCTTACCAGTGCCTTATACAATAATATTTCACTTTTTTAAATTCTATTCCTTTGACATAAATGCTAAAATTCCATATGTCCTCCTTATTATCTGCTGTACCTGCATTCCAGTTTTATGCAATTCATGTGTAAGGCCATCCAAATCCTCTGTACTGAAGTAGTCTGAAGTTTCTCTCAATTTAGATAATACATTGCCTTTTTATTCTTCCAACCAAAATTGAAAACCTCACACTTGCTCACGTTAAATTTCATCTACCTAATGTTAGCCCATTCAGCTAACCTATCCATTTGTAAATTTCTTATTTCTTCATTACAACATACTTTCCCACATATTTTAGTGTCATCCAAAAATATCGCTATTTCTAAACCTGCATTCAAGTGATTAATAAAGATTATAGATACTTGGGGCCCAAGGATCTAACCTTTGGAACCCCACTAGTTACATCTTGCCAACTAGAAAAGTACACATTTATCCCAAATCTCTGTTTTTTGTTGGTTAGCCAATCCTCAACCAAACACTGCTCCTACAGTGCTACTTCTGGATCTCTCTACCTGCCTCACTTGTAGTCACACCCTCCTCTTCCTGGTCACTAATCGAATTTGAGGTATTTAATCTAAGGGGTTTGATTACCTCCTGAAACACAGGCAACTCCCTTCTTCCTGATGTGTTCAGTATCTGAACTTCAGACTCCAGCTCATCAACTCTGAGCCAAAGTTCCTCGAACAACCAACATTTGCAACAATTTCTTTCCACTTTTCAACACTTTCTTTAAATATTTTCACTTGTCTTTAATAGTTCATTGTAGCAATGTACTCCTCATCCATAACATGATGCATGACAAACATTTAACTTTAAAGTCGCTCAGTATGCTTCCTGCATTAATTATCACCATGTTTGTTCCTTGTTGCCAATTCCCTAACCAATGAAAAGAATACTTCACTAGTCAATTTGAACTGTGAAATTAAGACCTAGGCCAACATCTGAATATCATGTGCAACATTAGATGTTTTTCTCTTATTGGAGAATGTTAAACTAAATAATCCTGACCGTGTTAAGAATGACACCAGAAAAGAATGTAAAGTTATCAGCAATTGTAATGCAATTCACTTCCATATTCTCAAAGCTGCATTTATTCAAATACAGGACTCTGATATTTGTAGGTAGGAAGACTATATCACACAATGGATGTTTATTATTGCTTGTTAAATACCTTGTTAATACCACAACTTACCTCATTAACATTCAGACTCCCAACTTAACAAACTCACCAAAGAAGCTCGACATCAGGAAAACTTGCCAAGGAAACCATTGTGAGCACTTGGTAGATTCAACTTATCACTTGCTGTAACCAATCTCCATGTTGGACTCCAGGCACCAACATCTCAGAGTGCGCTCCACGGGTACCAACCACATTTACTCCAAGTCTACAGACATTAGCATCAGAAATATACAAACCTTTAAGAAACCACACAACACATTTCCAATCTCCTTACTTATGACACTTACGCACTTCAATGCTGCATCATGACTGGAGTGTCAACTATCAGTGTAATCCTGCAGCAATAGGATTCTGGGTAATCCAAGATGGAGGATAGGAAAAAGGTTGTGCTGTAAGAACTGCTCCTTTTTTTGAGGAATTTTAGGTTTTCGAGGTGATTTCCTAAAATCCCAGGAGCAGCAATTACTGTTTTATATGCTGTTGCATTGTTTTGGAAAAAAGTCAAAACAATGGCACATTTAAAAGGGAAAAAAACAGACAAAGACAGTCAGCACATGGTCAGCGAGAGAGAGAGAGAAAGAAACCTACACTGCTAATTGACATAGCAGTGAACCTGTACAGTTACTGCCTTTGCTGTTTGAATTCATGTATCTCTGGACATCAGTGTGTGTCTAGAAAAAACAGCAAAATTCACAACAGATCTTGGAGGAACCTGTATGGGAGAGCTCACAACGCAGGAACAGATAAGTGCATAACTCTTCATGTGTAACCTTGCTGTACATCTACAATAGTGAGTAGAGTAGGTTCTTTCTTGATTGAAGTTTATTGAAATCTGTCTCTTGATTAAATTTTTAAAATATAAACCATACGTATTAAGTTAGCCTGGAGCACTGTTTTTCTTTAAGAGCAATACAATATTGCTATTTTTTGGCTCTATAGTTTGTGAAGGAGCAAAGATGCTCTTTAGTGGAGTGATATGCTCATCTTGTTGGATGTGGGTGTTTAGGGAGAGTTTACATGTTACTGAGGATTATGTCTGCAGGAAGTGATTTGGTTGTGAATCCTATCAGATCGAATGGATCGGTTGGAGCAACAGTTAGAGGCAATGAGGAATTTATAAGAGTTAGGGAGTGTGATGGATGGCAGTAATAGGAAGGGAGAAAAGCCACAGTTACAGTTGCAGAGATGGGTTAACTCCAGGAAAGGTAGGGGGGATAGGCAGGTAGTGCAAGAGTCTTCTGTGGCTGTCCCCATTTCAAACAGGTATGCTATATTGGAAAATGTAGGGAGTGATGGACTCTCGGGCGAATGTAGCACAAACAGCCAAGCTTCTGGTATCAATACAGGCTGTAATGTAATGAGGGGTATTTTGGGTTCCAAGCGATCGATTGTGATAGAGGACTCTATAATCAGAGGCAAAGATAGACGCTTTTGCGGCCAGCAGCGAAAAATCTGAATTTTGTATTGTCCCTCCCCTGGTGCCAGGATCAAGAATGTTGCGGGGATAGTGCAGAATATTCTCAAAGGTGAGGGGTACAAGCAAGAGGTTACTGTACACATTGGTAAAAACAATGACTGCAGATACTGGAAACCAGATTCTGGATTAGTGGTACACATTGGAACCATCAACATAGGAAGGGAAATGGAAGAAATTCTGTACGGAGAACATAGAGAGCTAAGCAGGAATATAAAAATGAGGTCCTCAAAGGTAGTGATATCTGGATTACTCCTGGTGCTACGAGCTACTGAGGGTAGGAATAGGAGGACAGAGTGGATGAATGCATGGCTGAGGAGCTGGTGCATGGGAGAAGGGTTCATACTTTTGGATCACTTAATCTCTTCTGGGGTAGAAATGACCTGTACAAGAAGGACGGATTGCAACTAAATTGGAAGAGGACTAATATACTGGCAGGGAGATTTGCTAGAGCTGCTCGGGAGGATTTAAACTAGTAAGGTGGGGGTGGGGCGGGGGGGAGGTGGTTGGGAACCAGGGAAATAGTGAGGAAAGGGATCAACCTGAGACTGGTACAGTTGGGAAAGGGAGTGAGTCAAACAGTCAGGGCAGGAGGAACAAAGCAGAGAACAAGATAGAACTGATCAATTTAACTGCATTTACTTCAAAGCAAGAGGCCTAACAGGGAAGGCAGATGAACTCAGGGCATGATTAGGAATAGGGGACTTGGATATTGCAGCTATTACAGAAATGTGGCTCAGGGATGGACAGGACTGGCAGTTTAATGTTCAGGATACAAATGCTATAGGAAGGATAGAAAGGGAGGGAAGAGAGGAGGGGGAGTGCCATTTTTGATAAGGAATAGCATTACTGCTGTACTTAGAGAGGATATTCCTGGAAATAAATCCAGGGAAGTTATTTGGTTGGAACTGAGAAATAAGAAAGCAATGATCCTCTTACTGAGATTGTATTGCAGACCCCCTAATAATCAGCAGGAAATTGAGAAACAAATTTATAGGGAGATTTCAGTTATCTGTAAGAATAATAGGGTGGTTATGGTAAGGGATTTTAACTTTCCAGACATAGACTGGGACTGCCATAGTGTTAAGGGTTTAGATGAAGAAGAATTTAAGTGTGTACAAGAACATTTTCTGTTTTGTTATTTGGAGGTACCTACTAGAGAAGGTGCAAAACTTGACCTACTCTTGGGAAATAAGGCAGGGCAGGTGACTGAGGTGTCAGTGGGGGAGGACTTTGGGGCCAGCGACCATAATTCTATTAAAATAGTGATGGAAAAGGATGGACCAGATTTAGAAATTCCTCCAATTTAGAAATTGGAGGAAGGCTAATTTTGACGGTATTAGGCAAGAACCTTCAATAGCTGACTGGGGCTAGTTGTTCGCAGATAAAGGGACAGCTGGAAAGTGGGAAGCCTTCAAAAATTAGATAACAAGAATCCAGAGGCAGTATATTCCTAGTTAGGGTGTAAGGAAAGGCTGGTAGTTATCGGGAATGCTGGATGACTAGAGAAATTAAGGTTGTGGTTAAGAAAAAAAAGGAAGCATATGTCAGGTATAAGCAGGAGAGATTGAGAGAAACCTTATAAGAGTATAAAGGCAGTAACAGTGAACTTAAGAGGGAAATCAGGAGGTAAAAAAGTGGACATGAGATAGCTTTGGCAAATAAAGTTAAGGAAAATCCAAAGGGTTTTTAAATACATTAAGGACAAATGGGTAACTAGGGAGAGAATAGGGCCCCTCAAAGATCAGCAAGTCAGCCTTTGTGTGGAACCATAGCAGATGGGGGAGATACTAAACAATTATTTTGCATCAGTGTTTACTGTGGAGAAGGACATGGAAGATATAGAATGTGGGGAAATAGATGATAAGATCTTGAATAATGTACCTACTACAGAAGAGGAGGTGCTGGATGTCTTAAAAAAAACATAAAAGTGGATAAATCCCTAGGACCTGATCAGGTGTACCCTAGAATTCTGTGGGAAGCTAGGGAAGTGATTGCTGGGCCCCTTGCTGAGTTACTTGTATCATCGATAGTCACAGGTGAGGTGCCGGAAGACTTGAGGTCAGCTAACATAGTGTCACTATTTAAGACTGGTGGTATGAAAAAGCCAGGTAACTATAGACTAGTGAGCCTGACATCAGTTGTAGGCAAGCTGTTGGAGGGAATTCTGAGGGACAGGATTTGCATATATTTGGAAAAGCAAGGACTGACTAGGGATAGTCAGCATGGCTTTGTGCATGGGAAATCATGTCTCACAAACTTGATTGAGTTTTTTGAAGAAATAGCAGAGAGGATTGATGAGGGCAGAGTGGTGGACATGATCTATATGCACTTCAGTAAGGCGTTCGACAAGGTTACCCTTGGGAGACTGGTTAGCAAGGTTAGGTCTCATGGAATATAGGGAGAACTAGCCATTTGGATACAGAACTGTCTCAAAGATAGAAGATAGAGGGTGGTGGTGGAGGTTTGCTTTTCAGACTGGAGGCCTGTGACCAGTGGAGTGCAACAAAGATCGGTGCTGGGTGCACTATTTTAAGTAATTTTATATAAATGATTTGGATGTAAACATAGGAGGCATAGTTACTAAGTTTGCAGTTGATAACAAAATTGGAGGTGTAGTGGACACCGAAGAAGGTTACCTCAGAGTACAATGGGATCTAGATCAGATGGACCAATGGGCTGAGAAGTGGCAGATAGACTTTTTTTACCTCTTTAGATAAATGTGAGGTGCTGCATTTTGGAAAAGCAAATCACAGCAGGACCTATACTCTTAATGGTAAGGTGCTAGGGAGTGTTGCTGAACAGAGACCTTTGAGTGCAGGTTCATAGCTCCTTGAAAGTGGTGGAGCAGGTAAATAGGATAATGAAGAATGCCTTTGGTTTGCTTTCTTTTATTGGTCAGAGCATTGAGTATAGGAGTTGGGAGGTCATGTTGCGGCTAACAGGACATTGGTTAGGCCACTTTTGGAATATTGTGTGCAATTCTGGTCTCCTTCCTATTGGAAGGATGGTGTGAAGCTTGAAAGGGTTCAAAAAAGATTTACAAAGATGTTGCCAGGATTTGAGCTATAGCGAGAGAGAGGTTGAATAGGCTGCAGCTGTTTTTCCTGGAGTGTCAGAGGCTGAGGGCTGACCTTAGTGAGGTTTATAAAATCATGAGGGTCATGGATAGAACAAACAGACAGTGTCTTTCCTTAGGGTGAGCGAGTCCAGACTAGAAGGCATAGGTTTAGGATGAGAGGGGAAAGAAATAAAAGAGAGCTAAGGGGCAACATTTTCACACAGAGGGTGGTACATGTATGGAATGAGCTGCCAGAGGAAATAGTGGAACTGGTACAATTGCAGCATTTAAAAGGCATCTGGATGTGTATATGAATAGGAAGGGTTTAGAGGGATATGGGCCAAGTGCTGCCACATGGGACTAGATTAGGTTAGGATATCTGTTCAGCATGGACGAGTTGGACCAAAGGGTCTTTTTCCGTGCTGTACTTTTCTATGAATCTATGACGCTATAAGTAGGCTCACAGTGAGTGAGCGCTTTTACAGGAAGCAAACAAGCCAAAGATGCAACTTGATCCAGTCCATGAGCTGGATGTATGTTCCTGAACACAAAGTTCAGAAATGCTGCAGGATTACACTGTTAGTTGGCAGTGCAGCCCATGATGTCCCATCAGCAAAAGATATCAAACTTATATTACTGCTTGCTGTGCTGTTTAGCTCGGAAGCTTAATGTGGTTGTCAGCATGCCTCAAATCATCAAGGGGAACAACATTCACTCAAGGGGTTCTAGTACAGTAAGTCAAGGGCAACAACTGGTACTGGTCTGGGCCTTGTTCAGGGCAGTTGAGTCTATTCATTAGGAGCTGGATGATAGGCACCATCTATCTTGACACTTCCTACCCTTTGATGACTAGTTTGTCCTGGTATTATGGGAGATGAAAGTGGGTGGTATTGCTGTTGCATACCTCTAAGGAGGTGTCTTGGAGAAATGAGTAGGCAGCACAGAGGGTATACAGGGTTAGTGGATTCAGAGATTGGGTGGTGACCGCCAGTGGTGATGATATTGCAGACAATAGTGAGTGTGATAGAGCATGGATTTGGTGGGAGTTTGTTGCTGGAGCAGAAATGGACTATGTGTGAAATATCAGAGGTAAGATGGTGGCACTTATGCTGGCACATTTGAAAGATGAATGACGTTCTTCCCACAGCACTGGGCATTCCTTCAGACCGTTGTAACTGGGTGACTTTGGACCAGACAGCCATGGTCTGGTCTCATAGCCTCCACTGCGATTTCTGGGGGGAGAAAGAAATCACATTGGCAGGACCTCCAGGACCATGCCTGCAAAGAGATAGCATCGATTTTCCCTTATCTACCATGTCCAGGGCACATATCAAGAACTGCAGACTAACAGTGCTTGTCTGGTTTTACAGTGGGCTTTTAAAGGTAGTGCCTTGAAAGAGATGTCAGTCTTTTGGTGACGAGTTGTTCTGAGAATGGTGTGTGGTAAAATGGGATGTAAATCAAATTTAAGTGACACTGTAGGAACATGGTAGGTAATTAAAAATGCTATTCAATAAGATAGGCTAAGAAAACTCACCAAACATCACAGCAAAAGAACCCTCCAAAAAAAAATTAAACACAACTTGGACTTAACCCATAAAACATAAAATTTATCCCTAAATTTTGAAGGGACTTTCTTGCTCTGAAACACTTTGGCTTGTCCTGAGATCATAAAAGATGCCTTCTTTCTATCTCAGGAACGGGTTTCAAGTTAGCTGTCACTGCAGAGATAAGGGTCTCCCTTTGCCTGCTGGAAAGGACATACGTGTATTTAATCAGAAGATCTTGATTCAGAGGAGTTAGTCTGTAGGACTGCAGATGTCTCCCAGTAAAGTTACTGTCTTTCCACTGAGGCTGAATACACTGGCAAAGTCAGCACTGGAAAGTACTGACTGCAAGGAGCACACTGCCTTGTACAGTAACACAACTAATCTGCATGTAGTTATTTTGTGACTGATCAAAAATAGAAAAACATACTCTAATTGGAAATCTAAAAGAAAAATTTTAAAAGAGGCATGGAATCTGCAGCTCACTGAGCATCTGCAAGAAAAGAAATATTAAGTTCTCAGAAACAAAATGAAAATAGAAAGAAAATGCTAGAAATACTCAGCAGGTCAGGCTGTATCTGTGGAGAGAGACACAGAAGATTGAATTTTACCAGAAATCAGCTCAGCATCAATTTTGCAAAAGTGGGTACTGCAGATGCTGGAGATTAGAGTCAAGATTAGAGTAGTGTTGGAAAAGCACAGCAGGTCAGGCAGCAGCCGAGGAACAGGAGAATCAATGTTTAGGGTGAAAGCCCTTCATCACTCCTGATGAAGGGCTTTATCCGAAATATCGATTTTCCTGCTCCTCGGATACTGCCTGACCTGTTGTGTTTTTTCAGCACTACTTTAATCTTGACTCTAAGCATCAATTTTGTCAAGTCTCTCTGTGAGCCCAAGTGAAATTTCTCATGCTATCATCCCAAACATAACTCATTACTTATGCACCCACCTTAAAGGCACTCATTGGCCATATCCTTCTTGAAGGACTCACTTTTGCTGGGGCACACCAGGATTCCTGGTGTTGGCACCATTTCTAAATATCAGCCCACGTACCAGGTCAAGCACTTTCAGGCCAGAGCTGCATTGCACAAGACCTATGAATTATCCCAGACTTGAAGGACAGTGGGAAATTGGCACCTTGCTTTGCAGACTGTGACATGGAGGTCATGTGATTTCAGCTTGATGTCATGGTGGATGAGTTGGCATAGAGGAGGGCTGTTCTCTTCTGGCAGAGGAAACCAGACGCAGCTGTCCTGATCTGAGGTTGGTATTTGAGTCAATGCTGATTCCATGGTCTGAAGTTATGCTCGTAATGCAGGAGGAAAATCAATTGCCTTCTACACTCCACAAGGATAAGTGCTATCATCTTCACACTGTTGCCTCACAGTCACTTTATCCCTTCTACTGTGCACACTTCCCACCAAGGAATCTGGTCTGCCACTCTTACCATTACATGCAACATGCTTGTACACACTCTCAGCCATCTGCCCACACTATTGGATGCCCTCTATGCTGCCTACTCATTCACAAATCACCACCTTTTCTCTACTGGCACCAGCACAAAAGACTTACACTGTCACTTTTCATCCCTCCTCTTACCTCATTCAAGGAACAAATAGAGGCAAGTGTGGATGGGCTTCCTAACAGTTGGCTCCTGATGCCCTAAAGGAGAATTCCTGACCCTCCCAAGTTGCCAACTGACCAGCCCAAGTCCCTTGACTGATAGCTGCTGTCAGCTATGACATCCTGAGATACGGTGGAACTGATATCCAAGATGAAGGGCTGGAGAGCAAGGGCAAGCTGGAATCACCAGACATCACTTTCATGTCTGGAATTGCCGCTGACTAGTGTATACCCAGAAGTATTAGATTTTTTTTTATTAGATTACTTACAGTGTGGAAACAGGCCCTTTGGCCCAACAAGTCCACTTCTACCCTCCGAAGAGCAACCCTCCCAGACCCAGTCCCCTACATTTACCCCTTCACCTAACACTGCAGGCAATTTAGCATGGCCAATTCACCTAACCTGCACATCTTTAGACTAGGTAGAATAGGAAACTGCATTAAACAAGCTGCCATTAACTAATAATGCAATGTTGATGCATACTCTCTCACCATTCTTAGCAAGATTCTTATCTTGTCAATTGGCACTTTGTTGGAGAATCGGACTTCTTGATCTCAACATCAAAAGTCTCCTTACTACCTATCTCACCCTATTTTCCCAACTTTCTCACCAATGCCCAGGCAAAATACTGCCCAAAATTAAAGGACTATTTCAGATTTCCAGCAGGTTAACTTTTCATATCCAGTCCATTGAGAATCTTGAAACTGTTTTTTCTCATTTTTAATTAAAGATGATTTACTGGAAGCAACATTCCAATGAAAGGTACTGGTGCACTATAAAGTGCGGCATTGTAAGTGGATTGGAGATGTGCCAAGTGGTGATTCTCTAATTTTTATTTTCCTAATTATTCATATTGTAAAAATGACCCATCTTAATTTGAATGTATTGAATAGGATGAATGGCATTACCTTCTCTCTGGAGGAAGCGTCCAAACACTCATCCCCAACCCAGCCTCTGATTGGCTGTCAGACAGAGCATGGAAGGACATCCAGAGTCTTACTAATCTGAAGCACTTTGCCAACTTTATAGAAGACTTTGTAAACTATCTGGATGATTTCCAAGAAATCTTTGACAGTCCAGAACCTCACAGGTGATCTTTAAGTATTAATTGATTGAAATAGCTATCTGCATATTCATCTACATAAATCTTACTAAGATTTGATTCGATTTATTGTCACATATTAACTAAGTACAGTGAAAAGCTTTATTTGTAATCAGTACAGGCAGATCATAAAGTGAAAAACTACAGGTTACACCACACAGGATGTGTGCAAAGCAAGATCAACATAAACAAGGTCAGCATTATTTGAAGATAGAGAGTCCATTCTCAGTTTAATAATGGCAGGGAAGTAGCTGTCATTGCACCTGCTCCTGTGTGTATTCAAGCTTCTGTATCTTCTGCTTGATGGAAGAGGTTGTAGGAGAGCATTACCATGTTGGGATGGATCTTTGATGATGTCCATAGCAGATTGTTGACCCCAATTTGCGTACAGAGGCTGCAAGTACCATCTAAGGCTGACATCAGAATGTGTAGGGCCAGTAGGAAGGCAGTGAATTTACATGGCCACAGAAGCCATCTGCATATACCAAAACATCCCGTAGCCCCAGTGAGCCAGAGACTGTTTTCTGTTGCTGTCCTGGACAGTCTTCCCTAAACCCTCCATCTCCTTTGTTTCCTGGTCCTCCCCAATACTCCATCTACCCTCTCCAAACTACTTACGTCTCTACACTCGTCAGCTTCTCTCTCTCCCTCCCTATCTACAATTCTATAACTCTGTGCTAAACCAGCTATTCTTAATTATCTCTATGTGTCATCTCAATGTTTGTCAGTTTAACAACTATTAGTTTCTTATGGCATTTTAAAGCTACCCATTAATACCTGAATGCTGTTCATTGCATTAACTGGTGCTGTTTTCTGGACTACATTCAGATTAGTTTTAACTAGCATAGAAGGAACATCATGGGATAGACAGGGGTACAGCCCCCTGAACAAATGAGTCTCAAGATGGCATAGTTCTAACAATTGACTAGAAGAACAGCAGCAACCAGGAGAACTTGGCAAAAGAGTACCATTCTATCAGGAACTACCAGTCTTACAATAGTTGCCTACTTATATTTGAAAAGCAAACTTGTGACTAAACAATTACATATTAAGTTGGCCTGGGTTACATGGTGGCATTCAAAAAAAAATTAAACTTTTTTTTCTTATAGACAACCTTTGCCAGGAGATTTAGAGACTGAAACAAATTCATTTCAGAGACTGCTTATTATGCGTTGTCTTCGACTGGACAAAGTCACCAATGCCATGCAGGATTTTGTGGCACTTCACCTCGGCCAGAGGTTTATTGAGCCTCAGGTCAGTCTTACTGCTTTATATTTATTTGAGTTTGGCTGCTATTATAATTACATTTGCAGCACGTTATTTTCATAAGTTATGTTTTAGATTTTTAGAGCAATGAAAGCAAAATTAATGCTGGAGATGAACTTGAAATTAAAGAGTTTATAGCATATTTGGCTCCATGCTTATCATTACATTTCCTTCTCACTTGTTTACCCTCACCTTAATCCAACACTAACACCATATCTTCCAATCCTTTATCCCCCTTGTGTTTATATAGTTTCCTTATAAATGCACTTCTCTTTTTTCTGTAATCCACTTTATGCAGTGGCAAGTACCACATTCAAACAACTTTCTGCATTTTTTAAACAAGATTCATTTATGAAATATTGGTATTGCTCATTAGGCCAATATTTATTTCCCATCCTGAAGTGGTGGTGAGCTGTCTTGTTAAGCCACTGTAGACCTTGGGGTGTAGGAATATACATACTGCCTTTTAAGAAGGTAGTTCTAGGATTTTGACTCAGAGTCAGTGAATGAACAGTGATATATTTCCAAATCAGGATGGAGAGAATGGCTTGGAAGGGGACTTAAGGATGGTGGTGTGCCCATGTATGTGCTGCTGTTGTGTATTTAAGTCGTAGACGTCAAGTGTTGTAAACTAATCTTGCTGAATTATTACAGTAGATGCAGTGAGTTGCTTTTAAGTGGGCCGCTTTGTCCTGGATGGTATCAAGCTTATAAAGCATTGTTGGGGCTGCAATCTTCTGGGCAAGTTGGAAATATTCCATTACATTCCTGACTTGGACAGGCCTTGGGGAATCAAGAGGTGAACTAATCGTCATTGAATTTCTAGCCAGCCTTTGATCTATTCTTGTAGCCACAGTATTTACAGCAATTCCTCTCGAATGCTTTTTGGGAGTTATTGCGAAGTCCCAAATTTTACTTTTATGTCACCTAGTTTTGAATTCTCCCACAAGTGCAAACATCTCTCTATCAATCTATTCCTAAAATAACAACAAAGGCTAACGCATATCATCTAGCTTCTAAATGAGTATGGTGGGCTAAGTTTTGAATGGGAAACTAAGCTAGGACCCAGCATTTATCTACCTGTTCCAGATGCTGAACAATCTGTTATAAACTTTACTATTGGGACTCGCGTGATGCAGTAGTAGCATCCCTATCTCTAAGCCTTAGAGGCCTGGCTTCAAGTCCCACCTGCTCCAGAGAGTGTGTAATAACATTTCTGAACAGATTGATTACAATATATCTACATTCTGTTGTTTATTATTTAATTTCAAAAATTTCAATGCTGAGCTAATAATACAACTTAAATTATTTGAATAATACTCAATAAAATGGAATGGGTGAATCCAACTAATGGGATCAGATTAGCTGTTGGTTTTATACTCCAGCAATGTTTCTGCTCATTTCAACTGCCATGACCACTTTATGCTGAGTTAATTGTGCACTAAAAAGCAGCTCTCCAATCAGATGGACAGGGTTAATTATGCTGCACCTTTGTGAGATATAGGTGGTTGGGTTAAGTTGCTGCAACTTGTGTATGATTGTCTTAACAATAATAGGACC
Source organism: Chiloscyllium punctatum (assembly GCF_047496795.1). Lineage (NCBI taxonomy): Eukaryota > Metazoa > Chordata > Chondrichthyes > Orectolobiformes > Hemiscylliidae > Chiloscyllium > Chiloscyllium punctatum. The sequence continues at coordinate 69,260,644 of NC_092750.1, forward strand.
TAATTTTTTTTTATAATGTGGCTCCTACAAGTTTTGAGAAAGAGGCTTGGAAACTCATCAAAATAAAGTCTGGTGTAATTGCAACAAGAACGTAGTAGCAGGAGAAACCCAGATAGCCCCGAAAGCCTGTTTTGCCATTCAAGAAGATCATGGCTAATCTTTGATCTAAATCTATACATCTATGTTTGCTCCATATCCTTTAATACTTTTAGCCAAGAAAGATCTATCCCTCTCAGTTTAAAGTTGATTGTTGATCTAGCATTAATTGTCACTAAATTGCAGAGATTGTGTTATCTCTCCTTGTAATGTAACACTTGGAATCCAAATGTTATTCTGTTAAAACTATGCTTCAATCCCTCCAAGGTCAAGATACTTTTCTGGTATGGTGCTTGCAACAGTACTCCCGATGTAGTCTAAACTTGTATAGTAGTAGCATGATTCTGACTCCTTTATATATCAGTCCTCTAACCATAAAGGTCAGCCTGATTGTAAATAATTATTTCCCTACTTGTTCATGATTTTTTTCATGATCTGTGTACCTGGAGTCTCGGATATTCTGTTCATGGCTTTTCACCATTTAGAAACTAAATTGTTCTATCCTCTTTTTCATTCAAACTGGGTGACCTCACATTTGTGCTTCTCTTAATCTATCAGTTCAGTCTATTGCCTTAATCTATCAATAACTCTGCATTTTTTAAAATTTCTATCAATCTTCCTAAACTGTGATGTCCATAACTGGACATAGTTGAGATCAAATCAGCAATTTTTAAAGATTCACCATAACTTCATTTTGTATTTACTGCTTCTATTCTTAAAGAGCAGAATTCTGTATGCATGTTAACCATTTGCTCCACCTTCTTTGCAACAGTCCCTAATTTGTGCACATAAATCCCCAGATCTCTATGTTGTGTACTACTTTCAGAACTGTATCCTTTGTTTTACACTGCTTCTCCTTGTTCTTCCATCAGAAAGGAACATATTTCATCTCTCTGGATTAAATTTCACTTGTCACACGTCCTCCCATTTCACTAGCCTATGTCCTTTTGAGGTTAATCATTATCCTTACAATTCACAATACTTCCAAATTTTGTGTCACCTGCTATTTGATTAATTGTTTAAAGCCATTCTGTCTTTGCACTCCATTTGCTTAATATCTGCATTTTTCCAATCTACCACAACACAGCTACTACAGGGTACCTATTTACAGCATCTACTACAATCTTAAAATCTTCTCAATGGTTTTATTTTGCACAAAAAGTCTTATCTTTTTGATTACCACTAATTTTATTCTCACTTATCATTGAAAATATCATCTTTAATCGTTAGTTATTTCTCTCTTTCTACAATTTCACCTTTCCCCAGCAGAATTTATAAACTGGTATATTTAATTCCCACACCTGACTATTTTGCAGTCATACTACAATCATGTCTACGAGGTCATACCCTTCAACTTGAATTTGCACCTGCAGTTCCTCAGTTTGATCCTTTTACTCTTTATACGTATGTAAAGAATATTATTTAGAGTTTACACCTTGATCCAGTTACTCTAATACTCTACACACACAATTTATTTATTTATAACCCTGGTGTTCTGCTGCTGCTGAATGAGCGCTGTTCCGACAACATTCAAAAAACTCAACACATCCCATGTAAGCAGGAGAAAGTGAGGACTGCAAATGCTGGAGATCAGAGCTGAAAATGTGTTGCTGGAAAAGCGCAGCAGGTCAGGCAGCGACCTGCTGTGCTTTTCCAGCATCCCATGTAAGCAGCCTGCTGGAATGGTACCCTATTCAACATCTTAAATATTCAGTCCCTTGACCTCTGGCATACTATGGCTGCAGCATGCTATACTGCCACAACTTCCCAAAATTTCTTCTACCACCAGGACAAGGCACAAAGACCAGCATTTGCAACCCACTCTCCAAATCACACGCATTATCCTGACTTGGAAATATATAACAATTTAAATTTTGGAACTTCCTTCCTAATAGTATCATAGAACTAACGTCACCTTATAGGTTTCAGCAGTTAAAGAAGGTAGCTCACTATCATCTTCTCAGGGATAATTGGGAATGGGCAAAAATTGCTAGACTTGCCCACATGCCATGAACAAACAAAATATATTCTGATTGGATCAGCTGGTTGATGTTGATAAGGTATTTCTGACAGTATGGTTTTTTAAAAGTTGTTATTTCTTTCAGACCTCTGATCTGAGCACAGTTTTTAAAGATTCAGCTCCCAGCATTCCATTAATATTTGTGCTGTCGCCAGGCACAGATCCTGCAGCTGACCTGTATAAATTTGCAGAAGAGATGAAATTTTCAAAAAAACTGAGTGCCATTTCACTAGGACAGGGACAGGTAAGCAAAAATATTTGAAATAGAACTTGACTATGCAGTCTCGCTGCCTCTAGGGGGTTCTTGCTGGTTACCAATATGCAGGCAAGATTAAACAATAACATGATAAATGAAGGAGCTGCAGATGCTGAAGATCTGAAACAAAAGCGAAAATTGCTGGAGGAACTCAGCAGGTCTGGCAGCACCTGTAGAGAGAAAACTGAGTTAACATTTCGAGTCCGGTGACCGTTTTTCAGAACTGAACAGGACTCGAAATGTTAACTCTGCTTTCTCTCCACAGATGCTACCAGATTTGTTGAGTCTCCAAGTTCTGTTTTTGAACACGATAATCATGGTGGTTAAGTTTCTGGTCTAGTGTAAAACTAGCAAGAACTTATAAAGCATTTTGAAAAACCCAGAAATGTGCTTTAACAATGTAACATTTTTAGGAAGTGTTTTCTATCACAAATGTAAATTGAACTCCTTTTATTCACAGGGGCCCAGGGCAGAAGCTATGATGCGTAATTCTATGGAACGTGGAAAATGGGTATTTTTTCAAAATTGTCATCTGGCCCCTAGCTGGATGCCTTCTCTGGAGAGACTTATTGAAACTGTGGATCCTGACAAGGTGATTTTTCTGATTTCATATGAAGAGGGATAAATAATCTATGTGTAGATATCAGTTCACTCCTTTTAATACAATTTGACAACTAGCTCTTTACAAACAAGATTGAAGATTGTGTGGAAACTACTGGAGTCATGAAAGTGTCATCTTTATAAATTCAACTGATCAAGGACGATGTAAAGAATGTAGAAAGAAATTCTATAGTTTTGGTCAATCTGTCCCTCAAATTAACCCAGGAGCGTTTGCCTAGTTTTCCTTCGGAAGATGGAATGGGTTAGGTAGAGTTTCTTGGACTCAACAACACTGACCAATTCAATAAAAATAGATCTATTGTCTTCTGTGAAACATTAAGTACCTTTACTTGCCATACCTGTATTTAAGTAACTGTTAGTGTACATCACCATATAAAAGATAGTTATCTTTTAACCCAATAAAACAATCAATTGTTAAGTATTAATACCGAAGAAACAGTCTATGTTCCAACAGACAGTAGAGTGTATTATCTGCAGTCCTCAAAAATAGCAAGCAGCAATAAATTTTAATCTGCTTGAACATTAAGCAGCATTCTTTTACATCCAGATACAACAAATCAGTGAAGGAAATGTGTTTGATGGGTCAAAATAGTTTGCTTTACTTACTCGTTTGGGCTTTTAAAGAATTTCATTCATACACACGTTTTCTTAACCTGAAGGCATCCTAAAGCCACTGAAGTATGTTTGAACATTGGTCACTTGATATAATGTCATATTGTATGCTGTTGCTGAAAGAGTGGGATACTGCATACTGATTTCCATCAATACAGTTCCAAATCAGTTGCCCACAACACTTGTCAATTATCATGGGAAGAAATTCCTTTTATTTTCTTATTATTTTAAATGGCACCTAACATTCATTCTGTTAAAAGAAAATAGCTCCTATTCAAGCACTACTTCTCACATACTCAGGATGCCAAAAAGGCACTTTTGAAATGTAGTCGTTATTGTAAGCTGCAACCTATATATGCCTACAATTGGAAGCAGTGACATGGTGAAATCAAACAATCTGTCCATCAATGGATAATCACTGTGGGCTGGATTTTATGAACACCCACCCCGCCCCATGTGGCCTTTTGACAGTTTAACAGCTGTTAATGATTTGGATAAGGGAACAAAATATAACATCTCAAAGTTTGCAGATGATACCAAGAAGGGTGGGAGGGTGAACTGTGACGAGGGTGCAGAGATCCTTCAGCACAATCTGGACAGGTTGGTTAAGTGGACAAATCAATGGTAGATGCAGTATAATTTGGATAAGTGTGAGGTTATTCACTTTGAAAGCAAGAACAAGAAGGCAGATTACTACCTGAATAGCTGTAAAGTGGAAGAGAGAAATATGCAGCAGGACCTGGGTGTGCTTGTGCTGAAGGTAAGCATGCAGATGCAGCAGACAATAAAGAAGGCAAATGGTATGTTGGCCTTCATTGCGAGATGTTTCAAATATAGAAGCCGAGATGTGTTGTTGCAATTATACAGGGCCTTGGTGAGGTCACACCTAGAGTACTGTGTGCAGTTTTGGTCTCCCTTTCTGAGGAAGGATGCTCTTGCTCTCGAAAGAGTGCGGTTTACCAGGTTGATTCCAAGGATGGTGTAACTGACTTATAAGGAGAGATTGACTAGGTTAGGATTGTTTTAACTGGAGTTCAGACAAGTGAGAGGGGATCTCATAGAGACTTATAAATTTCTAACTGGACTAGAGAGGGTAGATGCAGGGAGGATGTTCCCAAGGTTGGGAGCGTCCAAAACCAGAAGTCACAGTCTGAGGATTCAGGGTGGACCATTTAGGACGGAGATGAAGAGACATTTCTTCACCCAAACAGTGGTGAGCCTGTGAAATTCATTACCACAGGAAGCAGTTGATGCTAAAACATTGAATGTATTCAAGAGACCGCTAGGTATAGCACTTGGGGTGAATGGGATCAAAAGTTATGGGGAGAAAGCACGATTAGGCTATTGAGTTGGATGATCAGTCATGATCGTGATGAATGACGGAGCAGACTTGCAGGGCCAAATGGCCTTCTCCTGCTCCAAAATCTACGTTTCTGTGTTAACTGATGTGAAAGTTCATGGATGCTATGCCTGCCAGCTACTGTCCACCTCTTACCCCTGTCATAATTTGACCAAGAAGCCCACCTGCCTGTGGGCTAATTGAAATCCTTATTTAATTAAAGGTCACTTACAAACCTCATTTTGCCCCCATTGGGATTTAACTAATGGAAGGGCAAGGCATTTGTGCCACCATGGTAATGTCCCTATTTTTTGGTCAACAGATCTGATTTCAAGTCCCCTCTCCCCTGAGGTAATACATGTCATGACATGCCTGAACAAGTTGATTAAGTTATCTTAATCAGTGGCAGGAGGGCCCATGACAAGCAACCAACCTGAAAGCTTTTATGGATCGTTAGTGGCAAGAAGGTGAGGCCTGCTTAAGAGGCCATCTAGGTTCATTAGAGTACCTCCATGATCCTTCTCTGCCAGCATCCCCCAAATCAGTGTGTCTCATTTGTCTGGATCCTGGTACCTGGATTAATGGTGGAGTATTACACCACCATAGAGTATCGGCATAAGAGGTCCTTTTCTAAGATAGCAAGAAGGTTTATTGAATGATAGCAATAAATACAAAAACATTTTGTCAGTCAAAATTAATATAACCTTAGGGATCTATGGATACATCTGTTCTCTCCAAAAGCTAGAGGAGAACTCCTGGTCACTGCCTATATATGACATCAGTAAAATGAGTGGAGCCAATGTAACACGAACTTTAACCCCTTATACAATATGACCCACCATATTCCCTCTACACTGCCCTGTCTACCCCAGCTGTCCTTTGCTTGCCAGGTCTTCTCGCCTAACCACAGCAATACCCACTGCTCAAGTTACTTTAACTCTTACTCCATGGATCTTCAGGGTCAAGGACTGGGTGCAGTAACTGTTCTAGCAGTAACTACCTCTCCTGGTAGCACTGTGGGGACTGGAGAAGTGCTGGCTATTTGATCAAGCAGCACCTCCAGATGGAGAAGAAAGTCTCAGCATAAACCAGTTAACAGCCTGTCTGACTGCTATTAAGTAACTGCTTAAAAAAAACTATTAGAGAAAAGGTAGGTTCACTCCCAACATTTTGTCGTAGGAGGATTTCAACCTTGAATTTTGCAATACCAAGTGTGGCTATGTGTGTGCTTGACTGATTTTATGTTTTAAAATTCAGGATTAATCACGTGTTCTTTGTTTTAATATCCAGGTTCATCGAGACTTCAGGATTTGGCTGACTAGTTTACCAAGCAATAAATTTCCAGTGTCAATCCTTCAAAATGGCTCTAAGATGACAATTGAACCACCAAGGGGAATAAAAGCAAATTTACTGAAAACCTACACGAACCTCACTAATGATTTCTTGAACTCTTGTTCGAAGGTAAATTTATAATTAATATTTTATTATGAGTATATGGTTTTAATTATGTGGAATACTCGCAATACTGAATAATTAATATTCAACTCTTCTCTTCTTCCTGCCAAAATACATAACTTCAAATTCTTTCCATATTTTACCCCATCTGCCAAGCTTTTGAAAATTCAGTTAGCCAGTCTATATCCTTGTGAAGATTCTTTGTGTAATGCTCAGCACTTGCCTTCCCACCTATTTTTGTGTCATTTGCAATTTTAGCTCTACTACATTCACTTTACTCATTCAAGCCAACAACATTTATAATCAATAGTTGTGACCTCCACACACACCCTCCACACACCAAATAGTGCCTTGAAACTGTTTCAAATTGCCATCCTAAAAATGCCCCTCTTATCCCAACTGTCTGATTTCTTTTAGGTAATCAATCCTCTACCCATCTTATTATATTACCTCCACCACCCTGGGCTCTTAAAGGAGACAAATGTGTGATACCTTACCAAATGCCTTATGAGAATCCCAGTATATTGTACTCTATTATCTATCCTGCTTGTTGCTTCTCAAAGAATCTCAATAAACTTGTCAGGCATGATTTTCCATCCATGAAGCCATACTGACTCTGCCTGATTATATTATGTATTTCTAAATGCTCTGTTGTTACTTTTTTTTATCATAGTTTTTAACATTTTCCCAATAACAGATGATAAACTAATCGGTCTTAGTTATCTTTTATTTTGTCTTCTTTCTTCTTTAAGCAAAGGTATTTCAGCGACTGTTTTCCAAAACTCTAGGACTTCTCCAGAATCTAAGGATTTCTGGAAGATTATTCTTCTGGTTCTGTAGCTATTTCTTTTAATCTCTTAGGCTGTGACCCATCAGGTTCCATTTACTGTGATTGTTCTCAAAACAAATACACGTTGGAATATCACAATGAATGTATCAAATATCTTGAAAGATACCTCTACTAAGATATTAAGATGTTGGTTATCAGGTCCAAGAGTTTTGTTGGTTTTAATTCATACCGTTCTCTAGTACTTTACGCTACTGATATGAATTAGCATACACTCCTCACACTCAATATCCCCTTGGTTCACCATTATTTTGATACTAATTATGCGCTTTCTATTGTGAAATCAGTTACAGGTCTTCTTTTTTTTAAACTGTCTCTGCCATTTCTAAATTCCCACTGCAATTTCATACTCCTTAGTCTTCAAGGGCCCAAAAAATACTTTTACCTCCTCCCTACCATTTTATATACTTGTAGGGCTCAGTAACTGTTGTAAAAAGCCATCTATTTCATGAATGTCTTTTAGGGAAGGAAATCTGTCATCAATATCCAGTCTGGCCAGCTGTGACTCTAGGCCCACAACAATGCAGTTGACTCTAGTTGTCCCTCTACCCTCCTGACAGTTCATTATACTTCCAAGCCTATGTCATCTGTACATTCTGAAATTGTGCACTGTACACCTGAGTCTAAATCATTAATATATATTAAGAAAGCTACTGCTGGGGAACACCTGGCATATAGATAACTTTCTATCCATGAGAACAATTATGTCCCTTTTTATTCACAAACTTTAACATTATTGGCAATCCAGTTATGTGGCAATTTAATAAAAAGCCTGTTGGAGATTCATTTACACATCATTATCAATAGCTCATAAAAATTCATTAACACAATTTACATTTATAAATCCACGCTAGTCCTCCCTGTTAATTTTGTTTGGATTATTGTCTCTGAAAATTTTCCTACCACAAAGGTTAAACTGACTGGCCTGCAATTACTGGATTTATCCTTAAATCCTTTTTGACTGAGATTGATTCCCTCCAGTCCCAATACTTAATGGATCACAACATAAAATTAAAATACTTTTCCCAGTTACCACGATAACAAATGTAATAACTTTCTCTAGATCATGTTTTAAACTATAAGACCTATTAACCAGGTTTCTTAGTAAACACAGTTATTGGTTTATTATCAAAATAAAGAGTCAATAAATATACAATATTTGGTTAACATATAAAGCCAATAACATAGAAATAAAATTAGTTATCTCTCTAAACATCCACAATGCACACATCCAAAAACACACTCTGAAGAAAAATAATTACCCTGCAGAAATGGCTTCCTAGAAAAAATGCATTTTGGCCAATCAATTATTCTTGAAGGCAAAAGATAACCATAGGATGTCCCAAAGTGTGTTGCTCTGAAGTTTTGACAGCTGTAGTCAAGTCACAAATTACACACAGTTGTTCCTGAAATCTTGCAGACAGAGCTTGTTCAGGAAGGACAATCTTGATCCTCAATCACTCTTCCAAAAAGAGCGATTAATTTTATCCCTGAACTCAACCAGAGGCCTTTATTTTCAGAGAGAGATCAACTGGGCAGTTTGTTCTTAACAAGCTTTCCTCCAACTCATTGGTTCTTAACAGGCTTTTTTTAAACTGAATTAGTTAAAACGAGACCAGTCACTGTTATAAAACAGTCCCAGGTCTTTGATTTATAGGAAACTTTATTTTTAAAAGATCTCCAATGTCTGCAGTAAACTTTCAAATACCTCTTAAAGAAAAAATTCCAGTTATTTCCACAAAACTTGAAATAAGTCTATTTTCCACAACCCTTCAAATTATAATCCCTCCAAGTAATATTAAAATGTAAAGCATTTTGATAACAAAGATATCACATTTTATCCAGTTCTCTGGCACCACCCCTGTATCTATAAGAACTATCTCCACAATTTCCACATTTACTTATTAGTACTCGTCATCGAAACTCACGCGCCTTTCAAGGTGGTTCATTTGCAGTTTTCCTACCAATCTTTGTCATGTTTACCTGGTGCATATCCGTTCTCATCCCACTGATATTGCCCCCTCCCTCCAATTATGTATAGTTTTCCATCGCACCAAATAAACATCAATTAATTCTGTACCTCCCCTCCATACTGTTTGACTCCCATTAAGTATGGTAACTACAAAACATGCAGATAATCTTTGCCCACAGCTCCTCTGATGATTGATAGAATTTTGAAATAAGAAACTGCAGGTTTAGCACAAGTCCTGATGAAACATCAACTCAATTTGTCATTACAGTAAAACTTTACAATTTTTCCTTTAATTTCAGGTTTCAGATTTTAAGGCTCTCCTGTTTTCCTTATGTTTATTTCATGGAATAACCTTAGAACGTAGGAAGTTTGGGCCTCTTGGTTTCAATATTCCCTATGAATTCACAGATGGAGACTTACGAATCTGCATCAGCCAACTAAAAATGTTCCTGGAAGAGTATACTGAGCTGCCCTTTAAGGTGTGTGTGAACATTTATAATTGGAACTGCAAAGTTCTGAGTTATATTTTTTCTGGTTGCAGGAAGTCAAAGTGGGTAAGATAGAAGAATTGAAGATCTCTATCCATGGGAGGGGGTCTCTTGGTTCCGCGATCGGTCAAATAAACACTAGCAGTTCGGTCTGATTGAGCAAGATTTCACATTTTATTAATGGCTGGGCTAAGGTTGTCCAGCAACACAGGAGTATCTGTGTCCCCTGGATAAACTGCGCAAAATAGCTTAAAATAAAGATAATTTTATATGGTTCTTAAGAAGTAGTACAGCCTTAATTACAGAGCAAATCCAATAAATGTAATAAAATGACATTATGAACAGTAGGTTAACCCAATGATATTTCCTGGGAACCAACTTTGCTTTGCACATTTTATCTCTCTGCAACTAGGAAGGCCATCTACAAGGTTAGTAATTTCCGATCTAGCTTAGTTAATTCCATGCTGTGAAGGAAGCATTGTCTGCTAATCTTTGATTCAGTTCGTTCAGGAATGCAGCTTTTAACAGGGTAAAAAGCTATTTTAAACACAGTGTCAATTTGCAGCCTAGAAGCCACCTTATTATGTTACTTGATGTTACTTGCAATAAGAAGCCATTTTGTTGTTAGTAAGGTCACGTATTAAATAATTGCTCCTGACAATGTCCTAAATCCAGATTTTAGATCCTCAGAATCAGCACCATAGCTTAGAATTGTTCTGCTCAGTGTAACTGCCAGAAGACTGTCTATCAAAGAATTGCTTTTATTCATTCACATGATATAAGTATCATTAGCTGAGCCAGTATACTTTGTCTATCCTTAATTGCCCTTGATAAGGTGACGATAAGCTGTCTTCTTGAAACGCTGCAGCCCAGGTTCTGTAGGTAGACTCACAATATCATTGGGGGTGTGTGTGGTGGGTTCAAGATTTTTGACGCAGCAACTGAAGGCATGGTGAAATATTTCCAAGTCAAGATGGTGAGTCTTTTGGAGGGTGACTTGCAGGTAGCACTGCTCCAAAGTATCTGCTGTCTTTATCCTTCTAAATAGAAGTGGTCAAGGGTTTGAAAATAATGTTTAAGAAGCCTTAGTGAATTTCTGCAGCACATTGCATACTCTGCTGCTACTGACCATCGATGGCAAAAGGAGTGGATTTTTATGTCAACCAAGCCTTGACTTGGATGTTTGAAGGTTCTTGAGTGTTTTTGGAGCTGCACTCATCCAGGCATTGAGGAGTATTCCATCATACTTGTGCCTTGTAGTTGATAGACAGGCAAGGGAGTTAGGAGATGAGTTACTCACTGCAGGATTCATAGCCTCTGACTCACTCTTATAGCCCCAGTATTCATATGGACAGTCGAGTCTTGTCAATAGTAACCCCCAGAATGTTGGTTGTGATGGTAACGTCACTAAATATCAAAGATCGATGGTTAGGTTTTCTCTTATTGGAGATGGTTATTGCCTGGCATTTGTCTGGCAAGAATCATACTTAGAACATCAGCCCATCAAATGCAAAAGGGACTCAGACAGCAAGTCTGGGAGTCAACTTTGTGATGGTCATCAGCTGGAAAAGCCAATTGCCATTGCTGTTCTCATTTCTTGATGTTCACCTTCACAAGTTTGTACATTATGATAAATTGGTAAGAACAAGATGCTTACCCAGATACTGTGAATCTGATAATAAGCTGCTATGCCTGAAGTACTTTGAGTTTTTATCAGCATACAGTAGTATTGTGAAAATATGAATTGCATTGTTTGGGCTCTTGGAAGAAGTCCATTTCCTGATAGATTTGAGAGTTCCAGAGCATGAATGGAGTGCATCACAGCTCTGCATGTTCCATTCAAGTTGTTTTTATTTTAGTAGTTTCCTTGCAGTCAGGCTCAGGAGACAGACTCACTGAGTTTTACAGCACAAAAAGAGTCCTTTCAGCCCAACCAATGTCGTAAGTGGTCATCAAACATCCATCTTTTTCCATCCTACTGTTAGCTCTTGGACTGTAGCCTTGTATGCTTTTCAGTGCTCATCTAAATAGTTTTTAAATATCTTAAGTGTTCTCACCTTTTTCACCCTTTTAGGCCATGAGTTCCAGATTCCTACAACCATCTGGGTGAAAAAGAATTTCCTCAACTCCCCTCTAAACCTCCTGCTCTTTACTTAACTGTGATCCCTTTACTAATAGAGAAAGTTCCTCCTTATCTATCTCATCTGTGTCCCACAGAACAGGTGCTGAAAAGCTCAGAAGGTGCTCACAAGCCACTGAGTCTGTGTTGCAGAGAGTAGTAGCCAAAGAAGGTTTCTTCATACAGTTAAAATGCTGCAGTTGACTTTAAGGTGCTGGGTGACATTAAAGTTCCAAAAGCCGTTTGATAGCTGACAGCTGGTGTGAAGGAAGCCCATAAACAGTAATTGCTTGGTACAGTTGACAAAGACTGAGTGTAGCCTCAAGTAGCCAGAGGAGCAGAGTTGCAGGGAAAAAAAATTCAACTTTCTAGATGTGAGCAGTCATTGAAATAACCAGTGATGGAGTGGCAGGAGTAAATTTCAAGGCTAAATCTTCAAACTGAAGAAACAGAATCCTTGTAAAAGGACAAAGTTTTAATGAGATTTGAAGAAATGCGGTATCACTGATGTCTGGGTGGGTTGTTGAGAAATCCATGGGATCTGCCTTGAACTATATCTACTATTTCATGTGCTCTGGGGGGCCCTTCACCATAGTTTGTTCTCCATATTTACCTCGTACATATATCTTTGTCAGTTGTTTTCCTTTTCTAACATTTTATACTCAAGTTCATTTTGTTTGTTCAAAACTGTTGAAGCAGGTGACTTTATTATCTTGGTAAGTGCCTGGATCTTAAATTTCATCTACTGGAAAGAGAAAAAAGGTACTAGTCCTTAAACAAATCATAACCTAATTTGGTGGATTGTACCAACAGTCTAATAGTCTGCTGCATTGACCTCATAGGTACTGAAGTATACAGCTGGGGAAATTAATTACGGAGGTCGTGTGACGGATGACTGGGACAGGCGGTGCATAATGAACATTTTGGCAGACTTTTATAATTCAGACGTTCTAGAACAAGGTTTTATCTACTCTGAATCTGGAATCTACAGGCAGATTGATACTGAGATTGAACTTGAGGCAAGTGCAGACTTTTTTAAAAGATACTGTTTTTGTTTGATCTTTTCATTGTTTGCAATGAATGTATCTAAGCAAGTTTTTAACATTAACATATTTAAGATCATTGTTCTGAACTGATAGTAAATTAAAGAGATTACTTCTTCTCTTCTGAAGAAATGAATGAAAAATCAAAAAGTCATCCCTAAGAAACAAGTTGCCTAAATTTGTGGCATTCTCTGTTGAGTGTGTGTTCACGTTCCATTTCAGGATACAAAGTATATAATATTACAAACATACTAACAATGAGCAGAAGCAGGCCATTCAGCCAAACAAGCCTGCTCTATTATTCAATAAGATCAATACTGACCTTCTACATTCCCATTTACTCCAGAAAGTCTTGATTTTGTTGCCAAACAAGAATCTATCTACTTCTGTCTTAAAAGGAATCAATGACCTCACTTTCACCACCTTTTGAATCAGAGAGGGTACCAAAGTCTCACTACCCTCTGAAAGAAAAAAGTTCTTCTTGTCTCAATCCTACAAGGATGACATCTAATTTTAAAACAGTGATCCCTAGTTTTGAACTGACCCATAAGAGGAAGCATCCTATCCACGCCCACACTGTCAAGTTCTTTCAGGATCTTACACACATTAATTAGGTCAACTTCACTCTTCTAAACTCCAGTGAAAACAACCCAATACTGTCCATCTTTCCTCATAGGTAACACATATGTTCTAGGAATCAATCCAGTAAACTTCCTCTGAATTGTTTTCACACTGTAAGTAATCTAATCTAATCTAATCTACATTTATATCCTTCCTTAAATAAGGAAACCCAAAGTGTGCATAGTATTCGAAATGGGGTTTCGCCAATGCCCAGAAGAACTGAAATATAACATAGAAACTAGCAGCAAGAGTAGGCTATTCAGCTATTTGAGCCCACTCCACCATTCAATATGATCATGGTTGATCCTCTAGCTATGTCTAACATCTTTAGTTTTATGTTAAATTCCTCTTATAATAGAGGATAGCATTCCATTAGCCTTCTTGAATACATGCCTACTGTACCTTCATTCTAATGTTTTGCGATTCCAGGACCAGAATACATAATCTCAATGTACCTTAGAATTCCAAAGTCATTTTCCATTTAAGTAATACTCTGCTTTTTCATTCTTTCTGCCAAAGTGAACAACATCTTATTGTCCACATTATACTCCATCTGCCAGATTTTTTGCCCACTCATTCAATCTGTCTATATTTATCGGCTAACTCCTTATGTCTTCTTCACAAAAGGCTTTCCTATCTTTGTGTCATTTGCAAATTTAGCTACCATGCCTTTGTTTCCTTCTTCTAAATCATTGATGCAAACTATAAAAATTTGAGGCCTAGCACAGACCTCGAGGGACTCAATGTGTCGCATCCTGCTCTTCAGAGACCTTTTTAAGCATATTTGGTTTTTCTTCCAGCCATGCAAACTACCCCTACACCTTGAGCTTATAATTTCTGCATAGTCTTTAATGTGGCACCTTATCACATGACACTTGGAAATCCAACTATAGTACACCTCCACACCAGTGGAGGTCGCCACTGATGATGTTACCTAGCCAGGTAATGAAACGTCTGGATATCAAACCTACAGCTCAGCAAGCAAACCTACACCCTAAACCTCAACCTGAACTACAAACCTTCACAAACCTTGCAAAAAGTACACCTACTGGCTACCCTTTATCCGTAATACATGGTACTCCTTTAAAGAAGTCTCATGAATTATTTAAAATTGAATTTCTTTCCACAAAATGAAGCTGACTGTTCCCGATTGCCTTTGAATTTTTCTAAATGCTCAGCTATAACCTCTTTAATGATCAATTGTAATGTCTTCCCATGACAGACATCAAGTTAACTGGTCTAAAGCTTCTTGTTTTCTCCCTCCCTCTCTCCCTTTCTGAATAAAGGTATTAGTTTTGCTACTTTTCAGTCTGACAAAACCTTCGTGAATCTCGGGAGTTTTGAAAATTAACACTAATACTAACATTATCAGTTCCTTCAAGTTTCTAGGATAATGTTTCTCTCGACCCAGAAGCAAATTAGTTCACAGTTCCAAAGGTTTGCTTAATACTAGTTGACATTTGAAAGTGCCACTCTGCCATAGGAGTCATATATACTTACCATATTTCAACCTTTCTTCAATATGAAGAAGAATTCTATTCAATTCAAAATGTTAACTCTTTCTTTCACCATAGATGCTTTCAAACTTACTGAAGATTTCCAGTATTTAGTGTTTTCATTTAAAATTTTCAGGATCTGCAGTATTTTGCTTTTATTTTGGGTGCCTTTCATCTTCTTGGGTTGGTTCTGCCATTCAGTTAATCATAACTGATCTATATCTCTGTTCCATCATCACCCTTGGATAAGTAAGCTCCTGATAGCTATTCTAAACAAATAAACTTTCATCTTTTTGATGACAGCTGTATATATTTGTTCAAGTACATATTGCAGGTCATAAATTCCTATTTGAAGAACAGGAATTACTCCACTTTTCTGTACAACCAAAAGATGGTAAATCATTTCATTACTTGCTAATTTGTGCATCGTTGAGACCAAGAATATCTGGAAAGATATGAATGTTTTGGTGGTTAACTGGGAGATCACTCAGATTTCAAGTTTTAAGACCTTTAATGTGCTAAACTAAAAGCTACGTGGTCTAAACACTCTTAAGTAAGCAATTTATAATCTAAGCTACAGGGGAAAACATTTCCTAACCAGGTTTTACAGTAAGAGAAATTTCCTTCACTGTTATACTTTTCGCTATCTCTTAAATGGACACTTCATCCTCCATGGATCAGTCCAAAGTAGTTCTAAGTTCCTGTGGAATTACTTTTCTCTTCCTTTCCCAGCTCAGCAACTCCTCGTCCCAGAACTGACTTTGATAATGAGAGATGAATTAAGATCTTTCCTGTAGTCAAGTGGTGACTGACAAGACCACAATATTCTCTGTTTAAGGTGCAGAACTAGCTGCTTCCATATTTCTCTTTACTGTCTTTCAGATTTTTGCAGTCTGATCTGTTATAGGTTCCTGTTATAGGATTTGTTATAAAATTCCTGTCCACTGACAGTGTAATGGCTTCATATGTCCTCTTCCTTACTCAAAGCCAACTTATGTGGCCCGAGGAGAAATACTAATTAGCTGCCTTCTAGAACCCCAACTTCTTTCTGTCTTGGAATTATACAGTTTACAATATAACCAAATACAAAACCTGATATTCCTAGCATTCCCTGGACTTGGAGACTAACAATCTATCCACCATCAGCACTTTCTTCATAGTAAAGCAACCTGGGCACCACTTTAACCTTTAACGAGGAAATCAACCAGGTTTGTTGTCAGCAAAGTTCATAGAAAATCACATGACCCATTTATTCACCATTTTACCAGAAATTAAAATCACGTTCCCACAAACAAATTAATATTAAAAACTTTTTAATTTGTACCATTGTTACAAAATGGCTCCAGTTTTTCCCTATGTTAAAACTCATAATCATATTTTTGAGACTTTTAAAATGGGACTATAAGTCTTTCTTCAAAATGCCACTGTTTTTAAGCTGATCATAACATTTTTATCCATGTGGCAGTGTTTTAACATTCCCAATTATTAATTATTTCCATTGGCAACAGATTAGTTGAACAATTAAGTTTGAGCCCGTCACAGTCCAATTTGATTGGAAAATAAGGCTAAAAGTTATGTGAAGAATTAGTTGTTATTTTCTTATCTCTTGCACGTAAATTTGAGACAGAAAATATTTAAGATGACTTAAGACTTGTAAGCTGTTAATGTTCAGCGTTTGATACTTTTATTCGCTTCTGTAAATTATGAGTGCTGCCCAGCTGCTATCTGATATTACGTTTACTGGAGCTTTTTTTTCTGAAGATAAGGAAAATTGTTACAAATTGGCTTTGTTTGAACATTTTTGTCAGAGCCAGGAAATTCAAAGTAAAGCTGCATCTTTACCATTTAAAAAAATCATGGACGTTTAAAGAATTTGTATATCCAACAGACACTGAGTCGGGGGAATGTTTGTAGGGTCAACGAAGAACCTGACAAAGAGACAAATTTTCAGCAAATTTTTGAACCAACAGCAGGAAGTGATGAAATGAAAGTCTAAGAGTGTAAGACGTAATTCGCCAAAGGCCTTTCCAAAATATATTATGTATGGTTATTTGGGTATAATAACAGTAGACTCCAAATGGCTAGAAAGCAAACCACAAAAAGGCACAACATTTTCCCAGACCCTGCTAGAAAATAAATCTCACAATCTCCTTCAGAAATTTATGAATCCATTACTGCCACAAAATCTGTTTCTGTACACAGTACTACAGTTTTCTTGGCAAGAAAAATAATGGAATTTTGGATATGCATTAACTTTTGACAAATTAATGCCCTGCTGCATTAGAGAAGGATGTGGAACACTTATGAGAAATGACTGTAGAAAAAAATAAATGTTTCTGATAAAAATAGCAAAGTTTAAAGTGGACATGGCACTGAATTCTGATGGTTTTCACCACATGCCTGAGGAAATAACAGCACCCTCGCCACAATTTTTCAACATTATTACAAATGCAGACTGTATTGTAAACCTGAGGGTTGCCATTGTCTGATCTCTGCTTAAGAAAGGAGAGCAGGATAAACTAGATTACTTCAGTAGTTATTCTACTGGAGAATTTCACAGTAAAAGTACATTGAGTGCAACCAATGTGTATATTATTTTAAATTGTCCTACAGATTTTCCTTAATGGAGTCCTTAGACAGCATGGAGCTGTAAGATCATACACCTGATATACCTCAAATCAGCTGGTGGCAAACCTTCAGCATCAAAGGGGCATGGGGGAATAAAGTACAATTATCATTGAATTGTTGGGGAGGCAGTTGTGTAACTGAATTGTTGGGGAGGCAGTTGTGTCACTGTCATGTCACCAATCAGTGGAATAATAATCCAGAACCTGAAGCTAATGTTCTAGGAATATCAGTTCAAATGTCACCAAGGCAGATGGTAAAATTTGAATTCAATAAAAAAATCTGGAATTTAAAGCTAGCTGAATGGCAACCATGTAACAATTGTCAAAAAAACCTATTTGGTTCACTAATGTCCTTTTAGAAGGAAATCTGCCATTCTTATTCAACCTCGACACCACTGAAACCAGATGCCAACTCACAGACGCCAACTCACAGACACCTCCTCCTTCTGCCCCCTTGACCACGACCTCACCTCCCATTACCAAACCATTATCTCCAAACCACAACCTCATCACTTCAGGGGATCTCCCATCCACAGTCTCCAACCTCATAGTCCCAGAAACCCGCACCAACCAATTCGACTTCTTACCCAAAATTCACAAACCTGATTGCCCTAGTCAACCTATCATCTCCGCCTGCTTCTGCCGAACCAAACTTAACTCCTCTTATATCTTGACACCATCCTGTACCTCTTGGTCCAGGAACTCCCACATACATTCGGGACTCCACCTCTTCCATGACTTTTGTTTCTCCAGCCCCGAATGCCTTATCTTCACCATGGACATCCAGTCCCTGTACACATGCATCTGCCATGGCAAAGGCATCCAAGGTCTCCATTTCTTCCTCTCCCACCGACCCAATCAGTACCCCTTCACCGACACACTCATTTTATTGGCTGAACTGGTCGTCACCCTCAACAACTTTTCCTTTGAATCCTCCCACTTCCTTCAGACCAAAGGGCTAGCCATAGGCACCTGCAGAGGCCCCACTACATCTGCCTCTTCATCAGATACATGGAACAGTCCATCTTCCGCACTTACACTGGCACCATCCCAATCTTTTCTTCCAATACATTGATGACTTTATCCGGACTACCTCATAATCCCACGAAGAGGTTGAACAAGTTCATCAACTTCATGAACACTTTCCACCCTGACATCAAGTTCACCTGGACCATCTCAGACACCATCCTCCCCTTCCTGGACCTCTCCATCTCCATCTCCAGCAACTGAGATGGACATGGACATCTATTTCCCTGGACTACAGTTCCACAGCTCCCTGGACTACACCTCCTCCCACCCCTCCCCCCCGATAGAAACATTAGCTCTTATTCCCAATTCATCAGCCTCCACTGCTTCTGTTCCCAGGAGGAGGAATTCCACTCCAGGACATCCCAGAGGGCCTCCTATTTCAAGAACTGCCATTTCCCTTCCCACGTGATCAACAATGCCCTCCAGCACATCTCCTCCACTTCCTGCACCTCCGTCCTTCAACCCCACCCCTCCAACTGCAACAAGGATATAACCACCCAGGTGTTCACCTCCAACCCTACTAATCTCTGGATATAGCCCATTATCCTCCATCATTTCTGCCAGCTACAATCAGACTCCACCACCAGAGATATATTTCCTTTCCCACCCCATTGGCATTCTGCAGAGACCATTTCCTCCATGAGACCCTTGTTAGATCCACACCCCGTCCACCAATCCATCCTTCACCCCCGGTGCCTTCCCTTACCACCACAAGAGGCGTAAAACCTGCACACCTCCCCCCTCCCCTCCATTCAAGGCCCCGGAAGATCCTTCTACATTCAGCAAAGACTTTCCTTCACATCCAAACACCTCATTAATGTGTCTGTTGCTTCTGATCCAACCCTTCTACTCAGCACCATCCTTTTGAACTGCTCTACCGGTCCATTTTCCTTTTCACCTATCTGCTCCATCCTCTCCTCCGATCTATCACCATCACCTCCACCTACATCTATCTATCTCTCACTTTCCCAGCTACCTTCCCCCCTACCCCCACCCTCCTATTTATCTCTCAGTCACCCCCCCCCCCCACCTCCTCTATATTCCTGATGAAGAGCTTATGCCTGAAACATCCATTCTCCTCCTTCTTGGATGTTGCTTGACCGGCTGTGCTTTTCCAGTGCCACTTTTTGATTCTTATCTGTTTGACCTACAGATCTACTGTAATGTCATAGAGTTGTAGATTCATATTGCATAGAAACAGGTTTTTCTGCTCACCATGTCTATGCTGACCAACAAACATAAAACTACAGTAATTCCATTTACCTGCACTTGATTCATAGCCTGCTATGCCCTGGCATTTTAAGTGGTTGTCGAGATGCATTTTAAACGTGAGAGTACCTGACTCTACTGACTTTTCAGGTAGCACATTCCATACTTCTCCCACCTTCTGGGTGAAAAAAATATTTTCCTCAGATGTACTTATTCCCCACCTTAAACTTATGCCCTCTGGTCTTCGATATTTCTGCCATGGGGAAAATGATTCTCACGATCTACCCTGTGTCTACCTCTCAGTTTCAGATCCCCACTCAGCCTCCTCTGCTCCAAGGTAAACAAACCCAGCCTAACCGATCTCTCCTCTTAACTTGACGCTTTATATCCCAGGCCACATCCTGGTGAATCTCCTCTCCACCCTCTCTAGTACAATCATGTCCTTCCGATACACTGGCCTCGAGAGCTGCACACAGTATTCCATCTGTGGCCTAAGCAATCATTTATGAAGTTGTAACAAGACTTCCCTGGTCCTATAGTCTATGCCCTGGCCAATGAAGGCAAGCATCCTGTATGCCTTCTTCACTATTCAGTCTTGCTGTGCTGACACCTTCAGGAATCTGTGTGGCTGGTTCTTAAATGCAGATCTAGTTAAACTGGAAGACCTTTGCCTATTGAGGAATTGAGCCAAGTTAACAGTCTTTATGTTTACCTCCTTTTGGTGGAGAGTTGATATACATTATAAGGTAAATCTCTATAAGTGCTTTCACAGATAAGAGTGAGAGATTAATTGAATTTAATTAATTTTACTGTCCTATTCTCCAGTCTGTAACAGGGTTTGGTTTATTTACTTTCTTTCTTTTATTTTCCCCTTTTTCTTTTTAAAATAAGTGTTTTTTTCCTCATTCTGTTTGTGAAGTGCAATTTAAAATTACCGATGGCAAATTCTTTAGGGTTAAAACAAGGGAGGGTTTATCATTGCATTCAGAGTCCAGGCAAATGGTTCTTGATAGACAGTCACAAACATGTACATCCAAGAAAAGAGAAAGGAAAGAAGCTAGTTGCAAATTTCAAATTACTTAAAAGTCTTTCCAGAAACCAGACATGCAAGATATTGAGATCAAAGCCAGCCATTGAGCTGCAATCTAATATCATGTGTTCTCTTCTTAAGTTACAAACATACATATGAACAAAAGTCAGATCTCTGTAGTTAACAGCGATTCAAACAAATGTGTAGTTTGTCATATGACTGAGACTATGGGAGGGTCTCCTTCCCTTTCCCTCCCTCCCAGGGTTCTCTTCTTGCACAATGGTAGTGTCCCTTGCCCTGGATCGAGAGACCTGGGTTGCAGTCCCACGTGCTCCAGGGATGTGCAATAATATCTCTGAACAGGTTGGTTAGAAAAAAAAATGTTAAATTAGAAAAAAACTGCAGACCCAAATCTGCTGTTATTTTATTGTCACGTTTATGTCCGGGTGTCCTTGGAGAAAGAACATGCAATGCCCATCAATGTTCTCGATGCCTTTAGGGAGAGGTGAACACCATAGAGCTTTACTTACCCCACCAATCCCATTTAGCAATTGTGTTAGGTGACTCTGTAGTCAAAGGCACAGACAGACATTTCTGCAGCCAGCATCGAAAAATCAGAATGGTGTGTTGTCTCCCTGGTGTCAGGATCAAGGAAGTCCTAGAGAGGGTGCCGGCTGTTCTCAAAGGGGAGAGGAACCAACAGGAGGTCATTGTACACATTAGAACTGACAACAAAGGTGGGAAAATGAGATTCTGAAGGGAGAATATAAAAGTTAGGCAGGAATTTGAAAAGGAGGTCCTTGATGGTAGTAACATCTGGATTACTCCCTGTTCTACGAGCTAGTGAGGTAGGAATAGGAGAATAGAGCAAATTAATGTGTAGCTGAGGAGCTGGTGCATGGGTGAAGGGTTCACAATTTTGGATCATTGGAATGTCTTCTGGGGTAGAAGGACATGTACAAGAAGTTTGCATTGCACCTGAATTGGAAGGGGACTAACATACTGGCAGGGAGATTTGCTAGAGCAGCTCAGAAGGATTTAAACTAGTAAGTTGGGGTGTGGGACCCAGGGAGATAGTGAGGAAAGAGATCAATCTGAGACTGGTACAGTTGAGAAAAGAAGCAAATTAAACAGTCAAGGTAGGCAGGGACAAAGTGGAGAACAAGGTAGGACCAATCAATTAAACTGCATTTACTTCAATGCAAGAGCCTAACAGGGAAGGCAGATGAACTCAGGGCATGGTTAGGAACATGGGACTGGAATATCATAGCAATTATAGAAACGTGGCTCAGGGATTGACAGGACTGGCAGTTTAATGTTCCAGGATACAAATGCTACAGGAAGGATAGAAAGGAAGGCAAGAGAGGAGGCGACGTTTTTTGATAAGGGATAGCATTACTGCTTTATTTAAGGAGGATATTCCTGGAAATACATCCAGGGAAGCTATTTGGGTGAAACTGAGAAATGAGAAAGGGCTGATCACCTTATTGGGATTGTATTATAGACCCCCAATTGTCAGCAGGAAATTGAGAAACAAATTTGTAAAGAGCTTTCAGATATCTGTAAGAATAATAGGATGGCTATGGTCAGGAATTTTAACTTTCCAAATATAGACTGGGACTGCCAAAGAGTTAAGATTTCAGATGGACAGGAGTTTGTTAAGTGTGTCCAAGAAAAATTTCTGATTCAGTATGTGGATGTACCTACTAGAGAAGGTGCAAAACATGTACTGGATTAGTGGTGCTGGTAGAGCACAGCAGTTCAGGCAGCATCCAACGAGCAGCCTGAACTGCTGTGCTCTACCAGCACCACTAATCCAGTATTTGGTTTTTAGCATCTGCAGTCATTGTTTTTACCAAGGTGCAAAACATGACCTACTCTTGGGAAATAAGACAGGACAGGAGACTGAGGTGTCAGTGGGGGAACACCTTTTGACCAGCAACCATAATTCTATTAGTTTTAAAATAGTGATGGAAAAGGATAGACCAGATCTAAAAGTTGAAGCTCTAAATTGGACCAAGGCTAATTTTGACTGTATTAGGCAAGAACTTTCAAAAATTGATTGGAGGCTGTTGTTTGCAGGTAAAGGGATGGCTGGGAAATGGGAAGCCTTCAAAAATGAGATAAGAGTCCAGCGAAAGTATATTTCTTTTGGGGTGAAAGGAAAGGCTGGTGGGTGTAGGAAATGCTGGATGACTAAAGAAATTGAGGGTTTGGTTAAAATAAAAAGGAAGCATATGTCAGGTATAGACAGGAGAAAACAAGTGAATCCTTAGAGTATAAAGGCAGTAGTAGTATACTGAAGAGGGAAATCAGGAGGTGAAAAAGGAGACATGAGATAGCTTTGGCAAATAAGGTTAAGGAGAATCCTAAGGATTTTTACAAATGCAAATGGGATAACAGGGTAACTAGTGAGAGAATAGTGCGACTCAAAGATCAGCAAGGCAGTCTTATTGTGGAGCTGCAGAAGATGGGGGAGATACTAAACGAGTATTTTGCATCAGTTTTTACTGTGGGGAAGGACATGGAAGATATAGAATGTAGGGAAATAGATGATGACATCTTGAAAAATGTCCATATTACAGAGGTGGTGGTGCTGGATGTCTTGAAATGCATAAAGGTGAATAAATCCCCAGGACCTGATCAAGTGTACCCTAGGGAAGTGATTGCTGGGCCACTTGTTAAGATATTTGTATCACCGATAGTCACAGGTGAGGTGCCGGAAGACTGGAGGTTGGCTAATATGGTGCTGCTATTTAGGAAAGGTAGTAAGGATAAGCCAGGGAACTATAGACTAGTAAACTTGAAATCAGTGGTGGGCAAGCTGTTGGAGGGAATCCTGAGGGACAGGTTGTACACGTACTTGGAAAGGCAAGGACTGATTAGGGATAGTCAACATGGCTTTGTACGTGTGAAATCATGTCTCACGAACATGGAATGAGTTTTTGAAGTAACAAAGAGGATTGATGAGGGCAGATCGGTAGATGTGATCGATATGAACTTCAGTCAGGTGTTTGACAAGGTTCCCCATGGGAGACTGATTAGATCTCATTGAATACAAAGAGAATTAGCCATTTGGATACAGAACTGGCTCAAAGGTAGAACACAGAGGGTGGTGGTGTAGGATTGTTGTACAGACTGGAGGCCTGTGACCAGTGGAGTGCGACATGGATCGCGTGCTGAGTCCACTACTTTTCTTCATTTATATTAACGATTTGGATGTGAACATAGTTGCATAGTTAGTAAGTTTTCAGGTGACACCAAAATTGGAGGTGCAGTGGATAGCAAAGAAGGTTACCTCAGAGTACAATGGGATCTTGATCAGATGGGCAAATGGGCTGAGGAGTGGCAGATGGAGTTTAATTTAGATAAATACGAAGTGCTGCATTTGGAAAAGCAAATCTTAGCAGGACTTATACACTTAATGGTAAGGTCCTAGGGAGTGTTGCTGAACAAAGACACCTTGGAATGCAGGTTTGTAGCTCCTTGAAAGTGGAGTTACAGGTAGATGGGATAGCGAAGGTGTTTGGTATGCTTTCCTTTATTGGTCAAAGTATTGAGTATAAGAGGTCGGAGGTCAGTTTGCGGCTGTACAGACGTCGGTTAGGCCACTTTTGGAATATTGCATGCAATTCTCATTTCCTTCGTATCGGAAGGGTATTGTGAAACTTGGAAGGGTTCAGAAAAGATTTACAAGAATGTTGCCAGGGTTGGAGGATTTGACCTATAGGGAGAAGCTGAATAGGCGGCGACTGTTTTCCCTGGAATGTTGGAAGGTGAGAGGTGACCTTTTAGAGGTTTATAAAATTATGAGGGACATGGATAGGGTAAATAGACAAGGCCTTTTCCCTGGGATGGTGGAGTCCAGAACTAGGTTTAGGGTGAGAGGGGAAAGATATAAAAGGGACCAAAGGGGCAACTTTTTCGCACAGAGGTTGGTGCATGTATGAAATGAGCTGCCAGAGGAAGTGGTGGAGGCTAGTACAATTGCAACATTTAAAACGTACCTGGGTGGATATATGAATAGGAAGGGTTTAGAGGGATATGGGCCAAGTGTTGGCAAACGGGACTAGATTATGTTGGATATCTGGTCGGCATGGACGGGTTGGATGGAAGTGTCTGTTTCTGTGCTGTACATCTCTATGACTCTATTTGATTTAGCCTCTTCCCTTTCTCCCCACCTCCCCATTACTATTTTGATTGATTGTTTTTATTCTCCTTAATAGGCTTTGCATATAAGTATTAAATTGGCTAAACAGGTGTTTTTACTGGCGGTGGTTAGTCGTTTAACAATAAACTCAAAAAATGTTACGGTGATTTTGGAAGATCACTGAGTTGTGCACAATCGCACTTCAGAGCATTTTTTTTTAAAAACCAGACCCAAGTCTGCCTCTCCTTCATGGTAACGTTCTTTCCCAAGGTGTCCTTGGAAAGGAAGCATATGGGATCCATCAATGACTGTCAGTGCCTTGAGAGATAGATGAACACCACAGGGGATTTTGTCCTTTATTCCCCATCCAACACCATTTGATTTAACCTCTGCTCTTTCTCCCTAACCCCCCCCCCTTAAGTTTTGATGGTTTGCATTGCTCATAATGGGCTTTCATTGTAAACACTGAATTGGCAACAAGGGTCGTAATGAAAAGAGGAAAAATAAAAAAAAGTCACAGTACTTTTGTTGGTGAGAAAGTCATTCAGTTTTGTGTAACAGCCCTTCTGGTTATTAAAATAAATAATAAATAAAGCAGAGGCAAGTCTGACCCTCTTCTGCAGTTATGTTTGTACCATGTTTGCAGACGATATAGAGATAGGTAGAGGGATAGGGTGTATTAAAGAGGTGGGGAGGCTGCAGAAGGATTTGGACAGGTTAGCAGAGTGGGCAAAGATGGAGTACAACATGGGAAAGTGTGAGGTCATGCACTTTGTTAAGAAGAATAGAAGCATGGACTATTTCTAAATGAGGAGAAAATTCAGAAGTCAGAAGTGCAAAGAGACTTGGGAGTTCTAGTACAGAATTCTCTCAAAGTAAACTTGCAAGTTGAGTAAGTAGTTAGGAAAGCAAATGGCATTTATCTTGAGAGGATTTGAATATAGAGGCAGGATGTACTCCTGAGGCTCTAGAAGGCTCTGGTCAGAACACATTTGGAATATTGTGCACAGTTTTGTGCCCCATATCTCAGGAAGGATGTACTGGCCCTGGGGCATGTTCAGAGGAGGTTCATGAGAATTCTCCCAGGAATGTAAAGCTTAACATATGGGGAACATTTGAAGACTCTGGGTCTATATTCAATGGAGTTTAGAAGGAAGAGGAGGGATCTAATTGAAACATACAGAATACTGAATGGCCTGTACAGAGTAGATGTTAAGAAGATATTTCAATTACTAGGCAAGACTAGGACCTGGGGGCACAGACTTAGAGTAAAAGGAAGGTCTTTCAGAATGGAGATAATAAACTACTTCTTCAGCCAGAAGACGTCACTGCTACAGAAGGTTGTGGAGGCCAGGTCATTGAGTATATTTAAGATGAAGGTAGATAGGTTCTTGATTGTCAAGATGATCAAGGGTTACAGGGAGAAAGCAAGAGAATGGGGTTGAGAAATTTATTATCCATGACTGAATGGCAGAGCAGACTCGATAAGCTGAATGGCCTGATTTCTGCTCCTATATCTTATAGTCTAAAGATGTGTAATATACATTCCTGAATAGGTTGATTAGAAAAGAAAAAGTAAAGCCAACAGGCTCTTGTGGTACAGTGGTAGTATCCATGGATCCATATCCATGGTTAACAGTAAAAAAAAATTTTAAAAGGTCATGGTGATCTGGTGGTGGGAAAGACCAGCAGTGCTATCACATGATCCTGCAGCAGGTGGCACTGAACCATTCCCTATTATCTTGGCCAGGACATCTAGGTTCAAGTCCCACTTGCTCCAGGGGTGTGCCATTACATCTCTGATCAAATTGATCAGAAATTATAAAACAGGCCCTGTGTATTAAAAAAAGAAGCAAATCCTGATGTTCTTGTGGCACAGTGTAGTGTCCCTACCTCTGGACCAGAGGCATAGGTTCAAAACCCACCTGCTCCAGAGGTGTGTTATATAGCTCCTCCGAACAGCATGATTTTAAAAAAGTCAAGCAGACCCTGCAGGGCGGAGTTGGTATAACAGTAACATCTCTAGAATAGTAATCCAGAAGCCCAGGCTAATACATTATGAGTTCCAAAGGCATGTAATAATGATTTTGAACATGTTGACTAAAAAATATTACATAAAGCAGACCCAGGATGCCTTTGGAGAGAGGTGGGCACCATAGGGGATATAATTCCTTACTTCCTCTCCAACTCCATTTTGATTTAATCACCCCACATAGTCTAGTCTACTTATCTTTTGTGTTGGCTTGACTAAAATATCTGTGCAATGTAAGGAGTGCTGCATTCCAGAAGGATGGTATGTAGTTTTTGTTCTGACCAGACGTGACCAGAGGACTTTTTATAAATTGTGGTCAACTGGCATTCTGTGATCAGTGTCATCTATGTTATCAGTCCAGCAAAGAGTCCAGTTTTAAGAAGGTTTTAAGCAAGAGATTATTGGTTTAAACAAAACAATTTTGGGTCTCTCTCTTCTCGCCCTCTCGGCATTACACAAGCCAACAAAAGGATTTTCTATTAATTGTGATATTTTAGTTTGTAAAACATTAGCCTTTGGTACCAGAAGTGGTGCTTTAGGTAGAAATATATATTTATACAGACTTAGACTGCATGTACAAAAATCATGAATGTGCACTTGATGCTTCTAAACCTGTATCTTTTTCAATTCTCCAACAGGGCTACCTGGAATACATTAAGACTCTTCCACTTAATGACACCCCAGAAATATTTGGATTACATGATAATGCAAATATCACATTTGCCCAAAATGAAACTTCTGTGTTGTTAAACTGCCTCATCTTGCTTCAGCCAAAAACATCAGGTGGCGGCGGCAAAGGAGTTGAAGAGGCATGTTTCATTTAAATGTTTTTATGTATCACAGTGAGTCAGACCTATAATCTTCCTATATATCTGGTTAAATTGTACTATGGAAAGGAATATTTTTACTATTTCACCCTGTGCTGGCATCAAGCATTCCTGGGCCAAGTGCAGAAGAGAGTAGGAATAAGATCCTTCCTGTAGCTTTCCTAGTACTGCATGTTCACCCCCATCTTTAATCCAAGTGTTGCTCTTAACAATATTGAGTGTTCCATTTTCTGAAATCTGTCTTCATTGTGTCCTGAATAAGTCTGCTAGTTTAGTACTGAAGTGTGCAAAATGCTATGTTGTGTCTGAATTTAGATTAGCCTAAGCTTAGTACCTTTCAAAAAAAGCAAATTTCTTTCTCAAAGTGCAGAAATGTAGATTTATATTTGGATATGAAAAAAATGCTACTTTCACTCAAAAGATTGATCAAATGCAGAGCAACATTTTGAAATAATATAAATTATGTGAATGAAGGTTGCAAACTTTTATCATGATACTGACCTTCCAGAAGGTCTTTGACAAGGTACCATACAGGAGGCTGCTGGGTAAGATAAAGGTCCATGAGGTTAGAGGCAGGACACTAGCATGAATGGAAGATTTGCTGTCTGGCAGAAAGCAGAGAGTGGAGATAAAAGGATCCTTCTCAGGGTGACAGCCAGTGACAAGTGGTGTACCGCAAGGGTCATTGTTGGGACCACAACTTTTCACTTTATACATTAATGATGTAGATGTAGGAACTGAGGGTATTCAGGCTAAGTTTGCAGATTATACAAAGATTGGTGGAGGGACAGGTAGCATTGAGGAGGCGGGGAGGCTGCAGGAAGATTTAGACAGGTAAGGAGAGTCGGCAAAGAAATGCCACAATGTGGGAAAGTGTGAGGTCATGCTCTTTGGTAGGAAGAATAGACTATTTTCTGAATGGGGAAAAAATTCAGAAGTCTGAAGTGCAAAGGGATTTGGAGTCCCAGTACAGGATTCTGTTAAGGTAAACTTGCAGGTTGAGTCTGTAGCTAGGAAAGTAAATACAATATTGGTAGTTATTTCTAGAGGACTTGAATGTAAATATAATTCAGAATACTGAAAGGCCTGGACAGAGTGGATGTTGGAAAGATGTTTCCATTAGCAGGATAGACTAGAACCTGAGGAGACAGCCTTAGAATAAAGGAGAGACCCTTTAGAATGGATGAGTAGAAACTTCTTCAGCCATAGTGGTGAATCTATTGGAATTCATTACCACAGAAGGCTGTGGACAAGATTCCAGCATTTGCATTTTTTTTACCTCAAACAGAATGCTGTAGAGGCCAGGTCATTAAGTAGGTAAAAACAATGACTGCAGATGCTGGAAACCAGATTCTGGATTAGTGGTGCTGGAAGAGCACAGCAGTTCAGGCAGCATCCAAGTAGCTTCGAAATTGACATTTCGGGCAAAAGCCCTTCATCAGGAATAAAGGCAGTGAGCCTGAAGCGTGGAGAGATAAGCTAGAGGAGGGTGGGGGTGGGGAGAAAGTAGCATAGAGTACAATGGGTGAGTGGGGGAGGGGATGAAGGTGATAGGTCAAGGAGGAGAGGGTGGAGTGGATAGGTGGAAAAGAAGATAGGCAGGTAGGACAAGTCCGGAAAAGTCATGGGGACAGTTACTGAGCTGGAAGTTTAGAATAGGGTGAGGTGGGGGAAGGGGAAATGAGGAAACTATTGAAGTCCACATTGATGCCTTGGGGTTGAAGTGTTCCGAGGCGGAAGATGAGGCGTTCTTCCTCCAGGTGTCTGGTGGTGAGGGAGCGGCAGTGAAGGAGGCCCAGGACCTCCATGTCCTCGGCAGAGTGGGAGGGGGAGTTGAAATGTTGGGCCACGGGGCGGTGTGGTTGATTGGTGCGGGTGTCCCGGAGATGTTCTCTAAAGCGCTCTGCTAGGAGGCACCCAGTCTCCCCTATGTAGAGGAGACCGCATCGGGAGCAACGGATACAATTAATGATATTAGTGGATGTGCAAGTAAAACTTTGGATGTTGAAGGCTCCTTTAGGGCCTTGGATAGAGGTGAGGGAGGAGATGTGGGCACAGGTTTTACAGTTCCTGCGGTGGCAGGGGAAAGTGCCAGGATTGGAGGGTGGATTGTTTGGGGGCGTGGACCTGACCAGGTAGTCGCGGAGGGAACGGTCTTTGCAGAAGGCGGAAAGGGGTGGGGAGGGAAATATATCCCTGATAGTGGGGTCTGTTTGGAGGTGGCGGAAATGTTGGCGGATGATTTGGTTTATGCGAAGGTTGGTAGGGTGGAAGGTGAGCACCAAGGGGCGTTCTGTCCTTGTTACGGTTGGAGGGGTGGGGTCTGAGGGCGGAGGTGCGGGATGTAGACGAGATGCATTGGAGGGCATCTTTAACCACGTGGGAAGGGAAATTGCAGTCTCTAAAGAAGGAGGCCATCTGGTGTGTTCTGTGGTGGAACTGGTCCTCTTGGGAGCAGATCCGGCGGAGGCGGAGGAATTTGGAATACGGGATGGCATTTTTGCAAGAGGTAGGGTGGGAAGAGGTGTAATCCAGGTAGCTGTGAGAGTCGGTGGGTTTGTAAAAAATGTCAGTGTCAAGTCGGTCGTCATTAATGGAGATGGAGAGGTCCAGGAAGGGGAGGGAGGTGTCAGAGATGGTCCAGGTAAATTTAAGGTCAGGGTGGAATGTGTTGGTGAAGTTGATGAGTTGCTCAACCTCCTCATGGGAGCACGAGGTGGCACCAATGCAGTCATCAATGTAGCGGAGGAAGAGGTGGGGAGTCGTGCCGGTGTAATTACGGAAGATCAACTGCTCTACGTAGCCAACAAAGTGACAGGCATAGCTGGGGCCCATACGTGTGCCCATGGCTACCCCTTTGGTCTGGAAGAAGTGGGAGGATTCAAAGGAGAAATTGTTAAGGGTGAGGACCAGTTCGGCCAAACGAATGAGAGTGTCAGTGGAAGGGTACTGTTGGGGACGTCTGGAGAGGAAAAAACGGAGGGCTTGGAGGCCCTGGTCATGGCGGATGGAGGTGTAGAGGGATTGGATATCCATGGTGGAGATGAGGCGTTGGGGGCCAGGGAAACGGAAGTCTTGGAGGAGTTGGAGGGCGTGGGTGGTGTCTCGAACGTATGTGGGGAGTTCCTGGACTAGGGGGGATAGGACAGTGTCAAGGTAGGTAGAGATGAGTTCAGTGGGGCAGGAGCATGCTAAGACAATGGGTCAGCCAGGGTGGTCAGGCTTGTGGATCTTGGGAAGGAGGTAGAACCGGGCAGTGCAGGGTTCCCAGACTATGAGGTTGGAAGCTGTGGGTGGGAGATCTCCTGAGGTGATGAGGTTCTGTATGGTCTGGGAGATGATGGTTTGGTGATGGGGGGTGGGGTCATGGTCGAGGGGACAGTAGGAAGAGGTGTCCTCAAGTTGACGTTTGGCTTCAGCGGTGTAGAGGTCAGTGTGCCAGACTTCCACTGCGCCCCCTTTATCCGCTGGCTTGATGGTGAGGTTGGGATTGGAGCAGAGGGATTGGAGGGCTGCACGTTGTGAGGGTGAGAGGTTGGAGTGGGGGAGGGGGATAGGCAGGTTGAGGCGATTAATGTCCCGGTGGCAGTTGGAAATGAAGAGGTCGAGAGCAGGTAATAGGCCAGCGCAGGGTGTCCAGGTGGATGCAGTGTGTTGGAGGTGGGCGAAGGAGTCCTCGGAAGGTGGGCGGGAGTCCTGATTGTGAAAATAAGCTTTGAGGCGGAGGCAACGGAAGAATATTTAAGACAGAGATACATATGTTCTTGATTTTCAAGAGGAGAAAGCAGGAGAATGGGGTTATTGAATTATTGAATGATGAAGCAGACTCAATGGGCTGAATGGCCTAATTTCTGCTCCTGTGTTATGGTCTTAAAAGTAAGTAATGAAGAGGATATTAGGAGGTGAATGAATAAGCAAAGATCTGGCAAATATAATAGAATGTAGGAAAATGTGAAATTGTCCATTTTGGCAAGAAGATGATCACCTGAATAATGTGAGATTGCAGAGCTCTGAGATGCAGAGGGATCTGGGTGTTCTAATGCATGAAGCATAAGGATTAGTATGCCAAGTACAGCAAGTAATCAGGATTGTGAATAGAATGTTATTATTGATTGAGGAAAAATATAAAAATAGGGAGTTTATGCTTCAGGTGTACAGGACATTGGTGAGACCAAATCTGTTTACAGTACTGGTTTCTTTAGTTAAGGAAGAATGCAAAGAAATTGGAAGCAGATTTACTGGACTAATACCTGTAATGGTTGGTTACTTTCTGAATAAACTTTGGACAATCTGGATTTGTATCCACTGAAGATTATAAGAGTAAGAGGTGACTTAATCGAAATTAGCAAGATCTGTGGGGTACGGACAAATTGTACATGGAAA
Organism: Chiloscyllium punctatum; assembly: GCF_047496795.1. NCBI lineage: Eukaryota > Metazoa > Chordata > Chondrichthyes > Orectolobiformes > Hemiscylliidae > Chiloscyllium > Chiloscyllium punctatum. The sequence goes on from NC_092750.1 coordinate 69,292,916, forward strand.
GGATGTATTCCCTTGTGGGAACTAGGAGTTACTGTTTAAAAATAAGGGGTTGCTGATTTAAGACAGAACAAGGAATTCCCTCCTTAGGGGCATTGTGGGTGTACCTATAGCACATGAACTGCAGCAGTTCAAGACGACAGCTCACCACAACCTTCTCTCAAGGGCAACCAGGGACAGGCTATAAATGCTGCCCAAGCCAGCAATGCTCACATCCCACAAAAAATTGGAGAAATGTTTTCTCACAGATGGTCTTGGATGTTTGACTTTCTTTCTCAAAAGGCAATGGAAACAGAGTGCTTGAATATTTTTAAGGCAGCGGTCAATAAATTCTGGATAAGCAAGGCAGTAAAAGGTGATTGGAAATCTGGAATTATCAGACCAGTCATGATCTTATTGAGTGTTAGAGCAAGCAGGGGGAAGTATTGGCCTTGGAGTATTATGACTTGGTTATTAATCAAGAAACCCAGCTAATGTTCTGAGAGCCAGGGTTTGAATCCCATGGCAGCAGGTGTTGAATTTGGATGCAAAATCAAATCTGGAATTATGAGTCTAATGACAACAATTATTTCATTGCTGATTGTCGGGAAGTAAATCTGCCATCCTGGTCTGGCCTGGCCTACATGTAACTCCAGACCCACAGCAACATAGTCGACTCTCAGCTGTCTTCTGAAATGGTCTAGCAAGGCACTAGTGTATCAACAACTACAAAGCCTCAACAAAGAAATTAAACCAGACTAGATTGATAAATTAAACTGCATTTACTTCAATGCAAGAGGCCTAACAGGGAAGGCAGATGAACTCAGGGCATGGCTAGTAACATGGGACTGGGATATCATAGCAGTTACAGAAACGTGGCTCAGGGATGGACAGGACTGGCAGCTTAATGATCCAGGATACATATGCTACAGGAAGGACAGAAAGGGGGACAAGAGAGGAGGGGGAGTGGCCCCTTTGATAAGGGATAGCATTACAGCTGTACTTCGGGAAGATATTCCTGGGACTACAGCCAGAGAGGTCATTTGCGTAGAACTGAGAAATAAGAAAGCGATGATCACCTTATTGGGATTATATTATAGACCGTCAAATAGTCAGCGGGAAATTGAGAAACAAATTTGTAGGGAGATTTCAATTATCTGTAAGTATAATAAGGTGGTTATGGTAGAGGATTTTAACTTTCCAAAGATTGACAGGAACTGTTAAGGGTTAAGATGGAGAGGAATTTGTTAAGTGTGTACAAGAAAATTTTCTGGTTGTGTGTATGGATGTACCTACTAGAGAAGATGCAAAATTTGACCTATTCCTGGGAAATAAGGCAGGACAGGTGACAGGTGTCAGTGGGGGAGCACTTTGGGGCCAGCGACCATAATTCTATTAGTTTTAAAATAGTGATGGAAAAGGATAGACCAATCCAAAAGTTGAAGTCCTAAATTGGAGGAAGGCTAATTTAGATGGTATTAGACAAGAACTTTCCAAAACTGATTGGGGGTAGATGTTCGTAGATAAAGGGTCGGCTGGAAAATGGGAAGCCTTCAGAAATGAGATAACCAGAGTACAGACACATATTTTCCTGTTTGGGTGAAAGGAAAGGCTGGTAGGTAGAGGGAACATTGGCTGACTAGAGAAATTGAGGTTAAGAAAAAGAAGGAAGCATATGTCAGGTACAGAAAGCAGAGATCGAGTGAATCCTTAGAAGACTATAAAGGCAGTAGGAGTATACTTAAGAGAGAAATCAGGAGGGCAAAAAAGGGGCTGTTTTTGCTGGAGTGTCGGAGACTGAGGATTGAGCTTATAGAGGTTTATAAAATCATGAAGGGCATAGATAGGATAAATAGACAAGGTCTTTTCCCTGGGGTGGGGGAGTTCAGAACTGGAGGGCATAGGTTTAGGGAAAAATATAAAAGGGACCTAAGGGGCAATGTTTTCACTGAGAGGGTGGTGCGTGTATGGAATGAGCTGCCAGAGGAAGTGGTGGAGGTTGGTACAATTGTAACACCAATACTGGTACCATACCAACTGGATGGTATATGAATAGCAAGGGTTTAGAGGGATATGGGCCAAGTACTGGCAAATGGGACTAGATTAGGTTAGGATATCTGGTTGACATGGACAAGTTGGACCAAAGGGTATATTTCGGTGCTGTACATCTCTATGACTCTATGATTGCCTGGCATCGACCTACATATCAATAAGAACAAAGGGAAAAAACAGTCCTGTTGACCCTGCAAAGTCCTCCTTACTAACAACAAGGGCTAGTGCCAAAATGACAGACTAGTCAAACAATGTTTGACATAATCCTACTCACAGAATCATACCTTACATACAATGTCCCAGACACCACCATCACCATCCTTAGGTATGTCATTTCACACCAGCACAAAATCAACCAGAAATGACAGCATTTGACTACAGCAGTCAAGAAACAGTTGACCACCACCTTCTCAAGTGCAACTAAGGACAGGTACCCACGTCCTGCAAGCTTGAAAGGCCAAGCTGAGTTACTCTCCCACATAAGGATCGGGGAGTCCAGAGGTAGAGGGCATAGGTTTAGGGTGAGAGGGGAAAGATAGAAAAGAGACCTAAGAGACAACTTTTTCACACAGAGGGTGGTATGTGCATGGAATGAGCTGCCAGAGGAAGTGGTGGAATCTGTTACAATTACAACATTTAAAAGGCTTTCGGATGGGTGTATGAATAGGAAGGGTTTGGAGGGTTATGGGCCAGATGCTGGCAGGTGGGACTAGATTGGGTTGGGATATCTGGTCAGCATGGACGGGTTTGTTTCCGTGCTGTACATCTCTATGACTCTACAAAGCAAGTCGGGCAGCATATGAGAGAAAAGTCTTTCAGATTAATAACATCCATCAGAACTGAAGGGAAATAGAAGTGTAAAAGTTTTTCACCTAGTGGAAAGGGAGTGGGAGATCTACATTTGGGCAGAGGCCAGAGGAGATTAAAGAATGAAAAACTGTGTGAAGCAACAGCCACAAAGAACATACCAAACAAACAAAGATTCTGTCTAAATGAGGTGTGAATTGCCCTGTAAAAATTATCTAAAGACATGAAGAGATAAAGAAAGAAAAAAGATGAATCTCAAGCTAGTAGAACAAAGAAAAAATAAAAATAAATGTACAACAACATAGAGATATGGTTATGAGCTGAAATTAATTACTACAATGTTAAGTCCAGAAGGCTGCAGAGTACCAAATCAAAAGATAAGGTGTTGTTCCTCAAATTGTTGTTGAGTTTCACTGGAACACCATAGCAGATTATAAACAGAAAGGTCAGCATGGGACCAAGGTGAATAATTAAAATATTAAGCAGAGAGAAGATCAGGTTCATGCTTATGGATAGAATTAAGGTGTGCTGCAACATGGTCACCCATTCTGCATTTGGTCTCTGCCTATAGGTGTTATCATTTGATGAATAGTGAATTACAATATGCTAAATTGAAAGAAGTACAAGTATATCACTGTTCGTGGTCTAGGATAATGAGAAGGAAGGAAGTGAAGGGCAGGTGTTACATCCTACACCTGCACTGAACTATGCTAAAAATGGCTGAGGAGTGAACTATTGTTTACGATTTCAGGTTTGTAGCTCAGGTTGATGTTCAGGTTGTAAGTTTGCTTGCTGAGCTGGTGGGTCTGTTCTCAGACATTTTGTCACCATGCTAGGAAACATCAGTGAGCATATTTGAAGTGCTGGTGTTCTGTCCCATTTTCTATTTATGTGTCTTGGTTTGTTAAGGTGGGTGATATCATTTCCGGTTCTTTTTCTCAGAGGTTGGTAAATGTGGTCGAAATCGATGTGTTTATTGACGGAGTTCTCGTTTGAATGCCAGACCTCTAGGAATTCCCATGCATGTCTCAGTTTAGCCTGTCCTAGGATGGGAATTCTTACAGGCCTGGCATTCAAACCGGAACTTTGTCAATAAACACATCAATGTGGACCCCATTTACTAACTTCTGAGGAAAAAGAATCGGAAATTATATCACCCATCTTAACAGACCAAGACACATAAATAGAAAGTGGGTGGGGACACCAGCACTTTACCTAAGGTTCACTGATGATATTACCTAACATGGTGATGAAACATCTGAGAACAAACCTACCAGCTCAGCGAACATACCTATAAGTGAACCATTGTGTCACAGAAACATACCTTTGGAATGCTGAAATGGAAAGCAAAAGATGTGTTTGTTGGTCATATCACACTGGAGCTATGGAGAATCTATTGAGTACAGAGACTAATGGGTGGAAGGTGAAGAAAAGACAACCCTATTAGATCTGATAGAGGGGGCAAGGAGTGAGAGCAGAGTTGCATGAGACAGATGGAACATTTTGGAAGGGTGAAAATTGTCAGATGAGGTACAAGCAGAAAACATGTCAAAAACACTGCTATGGAATTCTATTCCTGTACCCATAACACCAATTGGAGAAACACTGCTTATTTGGAGGAAATGAGCTGACTTGAAAGAGAATGATCAGACTGTGAACAAGCTCAGCTAGGTGGAGGAGGTTGGTACTGGATGAGAACTGTTTGAGCTATTGTTGGAGGAAACTTCAGAAATTCTAAGGTTGTAGAAAGGAAGTACAAAGGGATTAGACATGTATAATGAATTTAGGAAGTGATTAGGACCAGGGAACTAGAAACTATTGCAGCAACTCAGGGCATTGGAAACCATAAATGTCTGTCTGAAGTGTCTGTATATGGAGAGAAATAAGCTCATTGGAGCAGGAACAGGCTGGAGATTAATCTTTTATCCCTGGGAGAATAGGCAATCCTGGAGGAGTGTCAATTCTGCCATCAACCATGATAGGTGATTGGTTAGGATTACCCCCATGGTTTATCTGGATATGCTCAGAAATGAGGAAAATGGTATAGCACTGAAATCACACAGTCAATTTGATTTTAAAGTATCATTTGCTTTTTTTTTAGATGGTAGAGGAGATATGTGGAAGCATTTTGGCGAAAATTCCTCAACTGATCGACATGAACCTTGTGATGGAAAAGTTTCCAGTTATGTATGAAGAGTCCATGAACACTGTCCTAATACAGGAAGTGATTAGGTACAGAACTATTCTGCCATCTGGTGGTTACAAACAGAGCAACACAGAAAGCTTGCACAAAGTGAATATTCTCCCCCCACCTTTTAGGTAGTAGGTGTCTGGAACAATTTGCTTTCTTGTCTTCACTCACACTTTTTTCCCACTTTCAGAATAGTGGGGAAGTGCTAAAAGAATTAGCAGGATAATTACCAACCTGCTTTCCCAGACAGTTGGCATGGCATTCATTGATATGACACTGGCTCAATTAAATGATCAGACTGCATCTTACTGATGGAGCTTCTAGCTTGGATTGGGGCATAACTTTCCATTAGTTGGAAGCATATCTAGCGCAAGGAGAAGATGGTTTCAGTTCTTATTGACCAATCATCTCATTCTAGGACGTCATAAGAATAAATCCTGATCCCAACTATTTCAGATCCACTAGCAATGAGTTTCCCAAGATTATAAAATCAGAAATGCAGATGTTTGCTGATAATTGCATAATGTTCAGTATTGTTTACAACTCATGACATACTACAGCAAGACCTAGACCATATAAGACATAGGGATGTACAGCACGAAAACAGACCCTTTGGTCCAACTCGTCCATACCAACAGATATCCCAACTTGATCCAATCCCACTTGCCAGCACCCGGCCCATATACCTTCAAACCTTTCCTATTCATATACCCATCCAGATGCCTTTTAAATGTTGCAATTGTACTGACGTCCACTACTTTCTCTGGCAGCTCATTCCATACAAGTACCACCCTCTGTGTGCTACATTCCCTTGAGAATCCATTACTCGCTATATTTTCCAAAACAGCATACTTGTTTGAAATGGGGATAGCCACAGAAGACTCCTGCGCTACCTGCCTACTTATCTTAACTTTCCTGGAATTAATCCATCTATGTTACTGTATCTGTGACTTTTCTCCCTTCCTATAACTGCCATCCAACACCCCCCCTTGCTCTAATAAATTCCTCATTGCCTCTAACTGTCGCTCCACCCAATCCATTCGATCTGATAGGATTCACTACCAACGGCACGTATTGCAGATATAATCCTCGGTAACCCGTAAGCTCTCCCTAAACTCCAACATCCAACAAGAAAAGCATATTACTCTACTAAGGGCCCTTTTTGCTTCTTCCAATCTACAGTCCCAGAAAATAGTACAGTCTTATTCCTCTACAAAACACTGCTCCAGGTTAACTTAATATTTATGGCTTATATTTTTAAGTTTAATCAAGAGACATATTGCAAATAAAACATATAATCGAGAAAGAACCGACTCTACTCAGTATTGTAGATTTACAGCAAGACTATATTTAAAACTGTTCACTTATCTGTTTCTGTGCTGTGACCTCTCCCAAGCAGGTTCCTCCAAGATCAGTTGTGAATTTCACTGTTTGTTAATTTTCCTAGATGCACTCCGATGTCCACCAATACATGAATTTAACAGCAAAGGCAATAACAACGCAGGTTCACTGCTGTATTCCTGGCCTGATTAAGTAACATTCAAGCCAAGCAATGATCATTTCCAACAAGAATCTAACTGTGTGTATTTGTTTTGACCTGCCAACCACTGCCACCTTGTGGTTGGAGTACTTTTCTGCCCCGAATTCAGTCTTAACAAGAAAGGGCTCTTGTCTTTGAGAAAATAGAGTTTATTATATAATAACAATTAGATACAAGTTACATTAGAAAGGTAAGATTGTTACTACGACATTTGGAAGACATGGCCTATAGGTCTTCACCCAATGAGATCCAAAGCTAAGACTGCAATAACATCACAGATTGCTGGAGCTTGATACAGCCTCCAAAATTAAGCTTTTCAGAACCATTATCTAATTCAACATGAACCATCTACCCCTGACATTAACAACATTATCATTGCTGAATCCCCTACCATCAACAACCTAAGGAATTCCATTAACTAGAAACTTAACTGAACTAAATACTGCAGAAAGAATGGCTCAAAGGCTGGGAATTCTGTAAAGAGTAACTTGCCTCCTGATTCCCAAATGCCTGCCAAGCATTTACAAAAGCACTAGTTAGGTGTCTGATGGAATACTGTCCATTTACCTGAATGTGCGTAGCTCTGATGGCAATCAGGAAGTTTGAAGCCATCCAAGATAAAGCTGTCTATTTAATTGGCACTCTATTCATCAGCTTAATCATTGTCCATAGATGGTGGAGTGAATGTTTAATTGGCACCGTAGCCAACAATTTAATTTTTCATCTCCTCCACCACTGAGGAACAATGGCAGTATTGCTTCCCATCCACGGAATGTACTTCAGCAACTCACTAAGCCTTTGACTATAGCTCCAAATCTCTACCTCCTAGAAGGACAGGGCAGCAGATGTACGGAAATAAGTTCTGTTCTGAAAGCATGCCTGCAAGTTCTCATTCAAGCAACACATCAACTTGACATAGAACAATATTACCATTCTATCTTTGTCACTGGACTTAAATCCTGGAGCTCCCTTCCTAACCATCCAAGGAGGAGGCTCACCACCACCCTTTTGAGGACACTTCAGGATGCGCAACAAATACAGTCATGAAATGATAGTCATACAGCATGGAAACAAACCTTTGGACCATGCCGACCTTGTTTCCAAACTAAACTAGTCCCACCTACTTTTGCTTTGCCTATATCCCTTCAACCTTTCCTATTCCTGATCTTATCCCAATTTTAAAAAAATATTGTAACTATACCTGCAACCACCATTTTCTCTGGCAGTTCATTCCACACACAAACCACTCTGTGTAAACAAGCTGCCCCTTGTGTCCTTTTTAAATGTTCTCCTCTCATCTTAAAAATATGCCCCCTAGTTTTGAACTCCCACACCCTAGGGACCCTCGTCATTCACTTTATCTATGCCCCTCGTGATTTCATAAACCTCATTAACATGACACCTCAATCTCCTATGCTCCAGTGGAAAAAGTCCTAGTTTTTCCAGTCAATTTTTATATCTCAAACCCTCCATTCCCAGCAACGTCAGGTAAATCTTTTCTGAACCCTCTCCAGTTTAAAAATATCCTTCCTATAACAGGGCGACCAGTACTCCAGAAGAGGCCTCACCAGCATCCTGTACTTTGCCAGTGATACCCACAGCTCACAACACAATTAAACAAAAAGAAAGAAATCGCTGTTTCACTGTTGAGGTAGATAGAACAGGAATGGTGCGGGGTCATCTCAAGACCCATATAAGAAAGAATACCACATAAGAAGCTCCCACTATCACCTTTGGGCCAGAAATTGAGAGTTCAGAACAGAGACTTGAATTTGAAAATCTAGACTGACAGTACCAAACAAATGCTACACTTTGGAAGTGTCATCTTTCAGGTGAGATGTTAATCCAAGATTCATCTGCTTTCTAAGGTGGAGTTAAAATATCTCATGCCATGGTTTCGAAGAAAAGCAGGGATGTTACTCGTGGTGTCTTGCCGAATGTTTATTCTCATCATCACACAGAAACAGATTATTTGGCCATTAACACATTTCTGTTTGTGGGAGTTTCATTTGTGCAAATTAACTTCTGCATTTTCTCCATTATGACAGTGACCACACTTCAAAAATACTTCATTGATTTCACAGCACTTTGTAACATCCCAGCAGTTGCAATAATGGATATCACAAGAATTGTAACCTCTTATTTTTAAAATGCTGCCATAGCTATTGTAATGATTTGAAGACGCCGATGTTGGACTGGGGTGTACAAAGTTAAAAATCACCAAGTTATAGAACATAGAAAAGTACAGCACAGAACAGGTCCTTTGGCCCACGATGTTGTGCCGAGGTTTAATCCTAATGTAAAATATAATAACTTGACCTACGCACCCCTCAACTCACTGTTATCCATGTGCATGTCCAGCAGTCGCTTAAATATCCCTAATGACTCTGCTTCCACCACCACAGCTAGCAACGCATTCCATGAAATCACAACTCTCTGCATAAAGAACATACCTCTGACGTCTCCTTTATACCTTCCTCCTAATATCTTCAAACTATGACTCCTTGTACCAGTCAATCCTGCCCTGGGGAAAAGTCTCTGGCTATTGACTCTATCTATTCCTCTTGTTATTTTGTACATCTCGATCTGGTCTCCTCTCTTCCTCCTTCTCTCCAGAAAGAAAAGTCCAAGTGAATTCAACCTTTCTTCATAAGGCAAGCTCTCCAGTCCAGGCAGCATCCTGGTAAACCTTCTTTGCACCTTCTCCAAAGTCTCTGTATCTTTCCTATAGTAGGATGACCAGAACTGGACACAATATTCCAAATGTGGTCTCACCAGGGATTTGTAGAGCTGTAGCAAAACCTCGCGGCTCTTAAACTCGATACCTCTGTTAATGAAAGCCAAAACACCATATGCTTTCTTAACAATCCTATCCACTCGGGTGGCAACTTTGAGGGAACTACGTACTTGCAGATCCCTCTGTTCCACCACACTACCAAGAATCCTGTCTTTAATCCTATATTCAGCATTTGAGTCTGACCTTCCAAAATGCATCACTTCACATTTATTCAGGTTGAACTCCATCTGCCATTTCTCAGCTCAGCTCTGCATCCTGTCTGTGTCACGCTGCAGCCTGCAGTAGCCCTCAATACTATCGACGACACCTCCAACCTTTGTGTCATCTGCAAATTTACTAACCCACCCCTCAACTTCCTCATCCAAGTCATTTATAAAACCTGCAAAGAGCAGAGGCCCAAGAACAGAGCCCTGAGGGACCCCACTCAACACTGACCTTCAGGCAAAATACTTTCCATCTACAACCGCTCTCTGCCTTCTGTCAGCCAGCCAATTCTGAATCCAGATAGCCAAATCTCCCTGTATCCCATAGTTGCTGACATTATGAATGAGCCTACCATAGGGAACCTTATCAAATGCCTTGCTGAAGTCCATATACACCACATCCACTGCTCGACCTTCGTAAGGCATGACTTGCCCCTCACAAATCCATGCTGACTACCTTTAATCACACTATGCTTTGCCAAATAGTCATAAATCCTATCCCTCAGAATTCTTTCCAAAACTTTGCTGACCAGACGTAAGACTGACTGGTCTGTAATTGCCAGGGATTTCCCTATTACCCTTCTTGAAAAGAGGAACAACATTCACCTCCTTCCAATTCTCCAGTACGACTCCCGTGAAGAGTGAGGAGGCAAAGATCCTCGCCAGTGGCTTAGCAACCTCCTTTTTTGCTTCCCGGAGCAGACTAGGATAAATCTGGTCTGGCCCTGGGGACTTATCAATCTTAATGTTTTCCAAAATTTCCAGCACATAACTTCATCAATCTTGATCAGGTCAAGACTGTATTCCAGCTCCTCAAAGTTTTCATTCACAAGGTCCCTTTCCAGGATGAAAACTGAAGCAAAAAACTCATTTAGGGCTTCCCCTATCTGCTCAGACTCCCCGCATAAGTTCCCTCCGCTATCCCTATCCCTACCTTCTCCCTTATTGTCCAACAGGTTTATTTGGAAGCACTAGCTTTCGGAGCACTGCTCCCTCATCACGTGATTGTGGAGAATAAGATTGTTAGACACAGGATGTAACTAAAATTATATATTGAAAAAGACCCGGATTGTTTGTTAAGTCCCTCGGCTTTTAGAATGACCATGTTGGTTGCAGTTCTTTCATATGTAAATCGCAAAGGATGCCCTGAGGCATGGTACATTGGTGAGACCAAACAGAGGCTATGGCAATAGATGAATGGACACCGCAGAACAATCAACAGACAGGAGTGTTCCCTCCCAGTTGGAGAACACTTCAGCAGTCTGGGACATTCGACCTTGGACCTTCGGGTGACTGTCCTCCAAGGCGGACTTTGGGACAGGTAACAACGAAAAGTGGCCGAGCAGAGGCTGATAGCCAAGTTCGGTGCCCATGGGGATAGCTTCAATCAGGACCTTGGGTTCATTTGTCACTACAGGTGATCGCATTGCACTATACATACACACACTCAGACCCTCTCTCATACACTCCCACACAGACTCAAACCCCTTTACACTCACTCACACAAACACCCTCTCACAGACACTCATAGCACCCCCCCCCCCAACACACACACACACATATAAGTTTGTGGGGTGATTTTGTACTTACAGAATTACTTTTTCCTTTGCTCAAAAACTTCATAAATCCATGTAAGATTCTGAAAATCTGTTTTTTTAGATTAGAATCAGTCTGACCATTGTGGCACAGACAGCCTCACAGGGAGTTAACACCTTCAATACCTTATCTGGGCCGACATGACACCAATTGTTAAAGTGCACTTGAGAATGCAACTTTTAAAAAAGGTTTTGCAATTTACGTATGAAAGAACTGAAACCAACATAGTCATTCGAAAAGATGAGGGACTTAACAAACAATCTGGGTCTTTTTCAGTATATAATTTTAATTACATCACACTGTAAACTTTTGCTATAAATTCTGTGTCTTACAATCTTATCCTCCACAATCACCTGATGGAGGAGCAGAGCTCCGAAAGCTAGTGCTTCCAAATAAACCTGTTGGACTATAACCTGGTGTGATTTTTAATTTGTACAGCTATTGTACAATTCCACTGAAGTGTAAGTATTCAGTGGGATTGTTAATTCAGTGTCTGCTACACTCTTCATATGTGGTCTTCACTGATACTGTTCAATAAACCAGCAAAGAAGATCGAGCAGGCAACCAACTTTCAGTTTGCATATGCCTGGATTAGTAGTTCAAAGAGATATCTGAAATGTCATGAATAGTTCATTATTTTCTAACTGTATGGAATAATATTCTTCTTTTGCTTATTGTGTAGGTACAACCGACTGCTGCACACCATTGTACAAAGTCTTAGAGACCTTCTGAAAGCATTGAAAGGTCTAGTTGTAATGTCCTCACAGCTCGAGTTAATGGCGACAAGTCTATACAACAATACTGTACCCGAACACTGGAATTCCAAGGTACTAGCTTTACAATTATAGCTATGACTGAATTGGATCAATATCAAAGTATTGGAACTGGAATTCTTCCTCACTTGCTCATTAGATACAAGTCAACTATCTCTGGTGTCCAATGGAGAAACAATTTTTGAATATTTATATAGCTGACCATGTCCCAAAGTTAAAATAATTACTTGTTTCCTTTTGTAACTATTGGCAAAACACCCAAAATCTCAGGCCTCTATGGTCACATGAATATAGTATTAATCACCCTACCTGCAGTCAGCAATGAGCAGATGAACGTTCTGAACGTTACCATAGTGCCACATGACCCATAAATAGGATTCTGGTCTTTTTTTAAATCAACCTGCATGGACATATTATAACAAATCTCTTTGGAAGGTAGGACTTGAACCAAACCTTCTAGGCAAAGGATAAAGACACAACCACTGCATCACAAGAATCCATTTCAATGAATTCTAACTCTTCTTCAAATTACTTTTAATTCAAATTAAATTGTTCTGAATTCAGTCGACTGCAGCAGAGCAGGGCATACCTGTTTGAGTTTAGTTGTCTAAAGGAAGATCCAAAGAATCAATCAAAGTCAATTCAAATCTAATACCAAGATTACCAGATGAGGCAGTTTTAAAAAAAGTTCTGGTATTCTTAATTTTCTCTGCGATGTTAGAGAATGCTCTGTACCAGTCCCATACATTCTTAAGAAGTAAGAGCAGGGAGTAGGTCACTTAGCCTTAAAGCCTACCATTCAATAAGATCAAGGCTGATCTGCCCAGGCTCCAGCAAGGTTAGATCACAGGGAATCCAGAGAGAGTTTGCCATTTGAATACAAAACGGCTTGTGATGGAGACGGTGATGATGGAGAAGGGTTGTTTTTCAAACTGGAGGCCCGTGATCAGCAGTGTGCACCAATGATCGGTGCTGGGTCCACTGCTTTTTGTCATTTAAATAAAGGATTTGGATGTGAGTATAAGAGAAATGGTTAGTAAGCTTGCAGATGATACCAAAATTGAGATTGGGCATAGGTTTAGGGTGAGAGGAAAAAGATTTTAAAAGGGACCTAAGGGACAACTTTTTCACACAGAGGATTGTGTGTGTATGTGGAATGAGCTGCCAGAGGAAGTGGCGGAGGCTGGTACAATTACAACATTTAAAGGAAAAATGGGAAAACAGATAGCAAGAGTATCCCACAAGTAGTTACTATATTCAGTACAGTGATGTTCTAAAGACTGAGAATGGGAGTTAATGGTAAGTTTAAATGTTTACTATAAATCAGGTGGTAGAAATCAGAACACTCACATAAATTCCAGTCTATGAAATCACCTTGGTTCTTCACAATTCGCCTACCAATACAACAGGTCCACAGCAGGTGCTATCTCCCTAGCCCTACACTCATTCTTGAAACATCTGGATAACAAAGGTACCTAAATCAGGCTTCGATATATTGAATACAGTTCTACCTTCAACACCATGATTCAAAACAAACTCATCTCTAAACATTGAGACCTAGGTCTCGGCTCCCCCTTATGTAAGGACCCTTGACTTCCTGACCCATAGACCGCAATCAGGTGATATTAACCTCTTCCGCCATAATCCTCAACACTGGCCAAAGTCCGCCCCAACTCCATTTACAAGTTTGCTCACACCACCATGGTTGGTAGGTTGGATCTCACCACAGGAAGACAGAATACAGGAACGATTGAATGCTTAGTGGCATGGTGTAAAGACATCAATCTCTCCATCAATATCAGCAAAACAAAGGAACTAGTCATTGACTTAAGGAAGTGGAGGGCACATCCCTGTCTGCATCAATGGTGCTGAGGTGGAGATGGTCGAGAGTGTCAAGCTCCTGAGCATGATTATTACCAACAATCTGCCCTGGTTCACCCACATAAATGCAACAGTCAAGAAAGGACAACAAGTCTCTACTTTTGCAGGAGGCTAAGGAAATTTGGTATGGGCACAAGCAGTCTTACCAGTTTTTATAGATGCTGGTATCTATATAGATGCTGGTATCTACATAGAAAACATCCTATCTGGATGTATTACAGTATGGTTTGGCAACTGCTGTTCCCAAGACCGCAAGAAACGACATGGTGGCATGGCATGGTAGGTGACTGGTTAGCACTGCTGCCTCACAGCACCAGGGACCCAAGTTCAATTCCACTCTCAGGCGACTGCCTGAGTGGAGTTTGTATATTCTCTCTATGTCTGTGAGGGTACCCTCCAAGTGCTCCTGTTTCATCCCATAGTCCAAAGATCTGCAGGTTTGATGGACCAGCCATGCTAAATTGCCCATAGTGTCCAGGGATGTGTAGGGAAATGCAGGACATCAGGGATAGGGTCTAGGTGAGATGCTCTTCGGAGGATTGGTGTGGACTTGATGGGCTGAATGGCTGGCTTCCACACTATTGGGATTCCATAATTCAATGATACAAAGAGTTGTGAACACAGCCCAGTTCATCATGCAAACCAGCCTTCTATCCACTGACTCTATCTATACTTCCCACTGCTTCGGAAAGCAACCAACATAATCAAAAACCCCTCCCACTCCAATTATATTCTCTTCCATCCTCTTCCTTCGAACAGAAGATATAAAAGTTTGAATAGACATGCAATTTGATTCAAGAACAGCTTCTTCCCTGCTGTTATTAGACTTTTGAATTGGTCTCTCAAATGTTAATTCTGGTCTCTGTCTGTCTCTCTCTCTCTCTTTCTCTCCAGCTTCTCTGCGGCTGTAACACTATATTCTGCACTCTGTTCTGTTACCCTTATGCACTTTATGTTGTACGATCTGCCTGAATAGCATGCAAAACAACACTGTTCACTGTATCTTGGTACTTGTGACAACAATAAATCAATCAGAAAGGAAAGAGAAACTTGGTGGAATTACAATGACTTGGGGAGCAGTATTGAATAAATTAATTCTAACTATTGTACCAATGCCTCAATTCCCCACAGTATGCTAGTGTGACAATGCTATTTTCTATAAGTCCTAATGGTCTTAAAAGAGGTGACTAATGATGCATTGGTATTAATTTTCCAAACTGGAGAGAAGCAAACATAACTCGGTATTCAAAAAGAGAGGGAGGCAGAAAACAAGAAACCATAGCCAAGATAATATGCCATCTGTATGGGAAAGGTGTTGATACAGTCATTAATGAGATTACAGCAGTTCAATAGAAAAATGTACAGTAATTGGGAAGAGTCAGCATGATTCTGTGAAGAGGGTATCATGGTTAACCTATGTATTGGAGTTAACTGAGAAATAATGTTTGTTTAGAGTAAGCAGTGTAGACTCATTGTACTTATACTTCCAGAAAACATTTGATGAGATGCCACATCAAAAGGTTATTATACAGATTAGGAGCTCATGGTGTACAGGTAACATAATAGCATGGATAAAAGATTAACTGCAAAGAGTGTGCAATTTGTATCAGTATTTAAATGAGGGGAGCATAGGCAAGATGTCTATAAATGCAGATGACACAAAGATAGGAAATCAGGAGAGGACATATGGAGATTTCAGACTGACATAAATAGGTTGAGTGAGTGGGCAAAAATCTGACAGAATATAATGTGGGAAAATGAACTCAATCACCTTGGCAGTTTTTTAAAATAGGGAACAACTGCAGAATTCTGAAATACAGAGAGAGACCCTGATGTTCTGGTGCATGAATCACAAGAGGTTAGTATGCAGGTACAGCAATTAATTAGGAAGGCTAAAGGAATGCTATCCGTTATTATGAGAGAAATTGAATAAAAAATTAAATATGTTAGGCCTTTTACAGGTCATTGCTGAGGTTACGTCTTGAATATTGTGTGCAGTTTTGGTCTCCTTATTTAGGGAAGGATGTAAATGTATGGGAGGCAGTTCAAAGGCGATTCACTCGATTGATATCTGGAATGAACAGGTCATCTTAAGAGAAAAAGTCAGACAGACTGGGCATGTTTCCATTAGATTTTAGAAGAGTAAGGGGTAATTTGATTGAAATATATAAAGATCATGAAAGGTCATGATAAGGTGGGCATGGAAAGGAGATTTCCTCCTTAAGCTGAGGGTATATAGCTAGAGGGGATCTTTTCAAAAGTAGGAGTCACACTTTTAGGACAGAAGTGAGGAGGAATTATTTTCTCTCTGAGGATTTTGTGAGTTTGGAGCACTCTGACCCAGAAGGTGGTGGAGCTGGAGTCATTGAAAATTTTTAAGGGAAAAGTTAGCTACATTCTTAAATAAAACAAAGAATTGCAATTAGCGAAGATCTGAAACAAAAACAAAAATTGCTGAAGAAACTCATCAAGTCTGGCAGCATCTGTGGAGAGAGAAACACAGAGCCAGCATTTTGAGTCCAGTGATCCTTCTTTGGTCACTGCTTTCTCTCCACAGATGCTGCCACATCAACTGAGTTTCCCCAGCAATTTCTGTTATATTTTAGCTAGCTTCTTGTTAGGCAGGGGAGTCGAAGATAATGAGGGGTAGATGAGAATGCAGAATTTGAAACACAAATATGATCTTATTGAATGGCGGGGCTGGCTCGAGCGAAGAATAGTCTACTTCTGCTCCTAATTCATATTTATGATATATTTATAATATTTGAACAAATAGAGCACAATGAGAAGGATCCATTCTAAACTGAGTATAGTTTCCACATCAACAATGAGTCCCCACTGATTGAACTTGACTGAGCAGCTAAGTACCTTAATTCAGAATGTAACGGCTTCAGCCCATGCATAAGTGCTTGCTTTGGCTATGACTTGCTTCAGATAGTGTGCGTTTACTAATACTGAAACTGAATCAATATGATTAATGTACCAGTGAGAAATAAATAAATTGCAAAAGTAATTTAGTGCAGTTGATAAGGTGCTAATTGATGCAGTTAGGATACATTTCCTAGAACAATTAGTTAAATATTGCACAACACCAGGTTATAGTCCAATAGGTTTATTTGGAAGTACAAGCTTTCAGAGCGCTAGCTACCTGACGAAGAAGCAGTGCTCCAAATAAACTTCCAAATAAACGTATTGCCTGGAGTTGTGCAATTTTTAACTTTGTATATCAAGTCCAACACCAGCACCATCATAGAACAATTAGTAGCAGAGTTCCAATGGTAGTTAGGGACCTCACATCTAGAATAATTAGGAATACCATACCTAGTGCAGTTGGTAACATTTAAAAAACACAGTCAGAAGCACAAAGCCTACAGTAGTTGGGAACAATATGCAGGTACTAGAAATAGTTGAGAATGCCATCCCTAGAGATTTAGTCAACAAAGTTTGGAATACCTACCCATTTCAGTAGTAGTCCCTTACTTGGACCAATTCAGAGTTCTAGCAAGACTGGTTGAAAACATCATATGCAGTGGATTGAAAGCACGAGATTGAGTAGATATGTAAATATGTAACTGTGTTGTAGAGTATTTAAAATCACTATCTCTTATACATTTTCCCCCAGTTAAGTAAAGTAGTCTTATTGGGGCTGTGCTTTCAGCAGGCTGAAGCTTAAGATCTGTAGTTCCTTCAAACTTTTGACCTCTCTCTGAAGAGGAGTCATATTCAACTCAAATGTTAATTTTGTCTGCCTGTCTTTCCCTTTAGACCCTCCTTAAACCTTTGTAAAAACGTTTCATTACTTGTCTCCTTTTTTTTATTTAGCTCAATGTCATTTCTTTTCTGCAAGTTTGCTTATAAAGCAATTTGGGAGATTAATATATTGCTTTTAATTTTCTTGTGGTGGTCGCTGGCAAGCTAACATTTGTTGTCCACTCCTAATTGCATTTGTTAGCACAATAATGTATGAGAAACAAGTCTAAAAACAAGCTGTGTTTCATAGTTGCGACTCAGTTGATATAACTTTCATCTCTGAGTCAAAGATCTCAGGTATTGAGCACATAAATTATGACAACACTTTAATATATTACAGTAGAAACACTGGAGTGTTGGATATATCATTTTTTATTATGAAGTGTTAAACTGAGGTTTGTCTTTCTTTTCAAATGGAAGTAAAAGTTTCAAAGCACTATTCTAAAAAGAGCAGTGGACTTCTCCTGGTGTCCTGGCCAATATTTATTCCTCAACTAACATCACTAAAACAGTGGATCTGCTGACTATCTCGTTGCTGTTTCTGGGACTTCCTAAATTCACAGCAGTGACTGCATTTCTAAAATAATTATTTGTCTGTAAGCACTTTGCAATGTCCTGAGAAAATTAAGTGGGTTTTTTTCCCCTATTATCCTTAAATAACTAACGGTGTTAAATGTATAAAGGGAAATCTTGCTTTAAGATACCCGAATATAGCAGTGTTTAAATGTCAAAAATCCATGAGCTCCACTTGATACCTACTCATTTTGTGTATTTTTTAGGCATATCCTTCACTGAAGCCCTTGGCCTCATGGGTAGAGGATCTTCTTGATCGAATCAACTTCCTAGAGAAATGGATTGCTGATGGCATTCCTGCTGCCTTCTGGATAAGTGGATTTTTCTTCCCACAAGCATTTCTAACGGGAACACTCCAGAATTTTGCAAGACAGTCAATTATCTCTATTGACATAATATCATTTGACTTTAAGGTAAGAAAGAGGGAGAAGTACTAAGTAGTACCATTAGTTACATATTGGTTTTCGCCACTGAGACCTGAATTCAGACACAACCCTGATTGATAGAATAAGAGTCTTCTCTGTTAATTATCAAAAGTATGACAATCTCATTCAGTACGAGATGATCTTGGAAGGTTAGCAGAGAACTTTGTAGCATCCATGTGAACAAAAAATGTGACATGCAAAGTTACTTATTAGGTGGGAGCTGAAGTGCCAGAGAAGCGGATAAGTTCACGATCTGTCTTTGGAATGGAGCACCCTCTTCGTTTGTTTTAGTGGCTCAGTTTCTCATGAGCATAGAAAGTGCCTTTAACTGCACGATGTGTGAGAATAACACAACAGTAAATGGGATCCTGGCGGTAAATGCAAGACTAATATGTCCAGCAGAGGACTCAGTGAGTAATTGCAGTACCACATTATGCTATTAAGTCTAAATATTCTATTGAGTATGTGGAATATAATATTGCTGTAAAAAGCAACCAGCTGTCAAGTCTTCATCATGAGGGCAAAATTGCAAAAATACCAAATTGCAAAGGAAGATGTTTGAAAACAACTCTCTTTCCTTAACATGCTGGTTAAAAAATCCATTAATGGGTTCTCTACTACTGCCTATGACAAACCCATCTTGACTAGTCTTGGAGCTGTAGGAATCCCAAAGTCATGTGCTTTGAGATGGGTCTTATTGGCAACCTTCTAAATGGAATCTGAGGCATTGATTCAGTGTGCAAGCTTGATACCAAAATAGGACACATGGAAGCTGTCATTTGGGATAATAGCTGCCCAAATCAGATCATGTTTATCAACAATTACAGGGATGGTTTGTGGAAGCCTGTGACCAGCGGTGTTCCACAGGGATTGGTACTAGGTCCACTTTTGTTTGTCATTTGTATAAACTATTTGGATAAGAGTTTAGGAGGCATTGTTTGTAAGTTTGAGGGTGACACTAAAATTGATGACATAATGGGCAGTGAAGAAGGTTATCTAAGATTACAAAAGGATCTTAATCAATTTGGTCATTGGGCTGAGGAGTAGTAGATGCAGTTTAATTTGGATAAATGAGAAGTAGTGCAGTTTGGTAAAACAAACAAGGCAGGACATCTACAATTAATGGTAGAGCAGAGAGACCTAGGGATTCAGGTACATAATGTTTTGAAATTTACATCACAAGTACACAGGGTAGTTATGAAGTTGTTTAGCATGCTTATGTTCATTGCTCAGACCTTTGAGTATAGGAATTGGGAAGTCAGACTGTGGTTGTACAGGACATTGGTGAGGCCTCTTTGAAGGTACTGTGTCCAGTTCTGGTCGCTCTGTCTTAGGAAAGATATTATTAAGCTGGAGAAGGTTCAGAAAAGATTTGCCAGGATGTTGCTGGGAATGGAGGGTTGAATTATAAATATAGGCTGAGACTTTTTTAATTGGTAGGAGGTTGAGGTGACCTTATAGAGGTTTAGAAAATCATGATGGCCATAGATATTTTCCGTAGGGTGGGGGAGCTCAAAACTAGTAACTATTTTTAAGGTGAGAGGAGAAAGATTTAGAAAGGACATGAGGGCAACTTTTGTTTTACACAGATAGTGGTGCATATGTGGAATGAACTGTCTGAGGTAGTGGTGGATGCAGTTACAGTTACAACATTTAAAAAGGTATTTGAATAAATACTTGAACCAGAAAGATTTGGAGGGATATAAGCCAAGCACAAACAAGTGGTAGTAGTTTAGTTTGGAACGTGGTCAGCGTGGACTAGTTGGACAGTAGAGACTGTTTCCATGCTGTATGATTCTATGACTATGTCAAATTCCTGGCAGCAAGTTGATGATATTTTCCTGATGTCTACATTCATCTAATTCTGGTCTCTGGAGCTTCCTGAATTTTAATCGCTTCGTCATTGCTTCATTTGTCTAGATACCTTGGAATTTCCTCCCTGAACAAACCACCTTTTCTACCTCTCTTTCCCTTTTAAGCACATTCCGTAGAATCTATCTCTTTAATGAAACATTTGATCACTCTATTTGGGATCACCAGTGGAAAACTTTAATAATCTTCTATTTCCTTACCCAGTGATATTGGCACAAAGTGTAAGTACAACAACTTCTAATTATATTGCACTTTTAATATGGTACTGAAATCCCAATACACCTCACAGGCATTTATCAGATAAAACATGGCATAATATAAGGAGACATTTGGGCAGATGCTGGAAAGCATGGTCAAAGAGGTAGGCTTCAAGCAGTGACTGAAAGTAGGTTTGGGAATTCCAGGGCTTAAGGCCGTAGATGGAGGCACATCTACCAATGGTGAGGCAAAGGAATCGGGGATGCACAAGAGGTCAGAATGAAAGGAACGTGGAATCCTCAGAGGATATAGGACTGGAGAAGGTTAGAGATATGATGGGGGATGATATCATGGAGTAATTTGAATACAAGCACAATATCTGTCCAGAAAAATAGATCACTCCCAAATTACATTGTAGCTGGAATCAAGTCAACATAGAGCACAGATAGACCCTGGGACCTCCCCTACATAGTAGACTTGAACTCAGGCATCAAAAACCCAATTTAACATATCAATATACCATAAGCAGATACCACAGCAAATGATATCTGGAAAATCTGGAATTAAAAGATAGTCTAATGCAACTATTGTTGATTGTTGTAAAAACCAATCCAATGCACCTTACAGAAGAAAATCTGCCATTCTTACATGACCTGGCTGACATGGTGTCTAGATCCACAGCAGTGGATCTATTCCACAGCATGCTGTAATCCCTCTTCATTTAAATATTGTGCTAATTTTCTTCAGTGCCACCAAGGCTCAACAGACCCAACACCCTTGTATTCAAACTGGTGTGGAGTAAGGATGGCACCCTGTTGAAAATATCAACCTCCAATGGAGAGAACACTTCAAAGAACTCCTAAACTACAATACATATATTTATGAAGATGCTTTTTGAGGAAATCCTCCAAATACCCATGAAGGATGATCTCAAACTTCCACCTAGCGTGGCAGAAGTTGAAGTCACCATTTGACAACTGAAGAATGGAAAAGCTTCAGGTTTAGATAGGATTTCAGGTGAGATTTTCAGGGGAGAATTTAGCCGTCCTCTCATACAATCATAGAATCCCTATAGAGTGAAAGCAGGCCATTTGGCCCATTGAGTTCATACCACCCCTCCGAAGTGCATCCCACTCAGACCTACCCCCTCCCTACCCAATCCCTTTAATCCTGCATTTCCCATGGCTAACCCACCTGATCTGCACATTTTAAAACTTTGGATTCTCCATCTGAGAATCTGGGATAAAAAGAAATAAATCCTTGCTGATCTCAGGAATGCTACCTGCGCACTATATCTTCAAGGAGACAAAGCAGACTGTGAGAGCTACTGAACCTTCCAACTGTCTATCCCTGGGGAGATCATTGCCCAATTCCTTGTTAGACATCCTATCCCTGTTTCAGAGAAAATCTTTCCTGAAAGCCAGTGTGATCTACAACCAAGCCATGGAAGAATGACATGATTTTCACTTTCAACAATTTCAAGAGAAATGCCAGGAACAAAATCACCACTCCACATGGCCTTCACTGACTTGACTTTTTACTCAGTCAATCAAGAAGTGCTATAGAAGATAGCTATCTAGTGAAATTCATCAACATCCTTCGTCTCCTCCATGACAAGATGTCAGCCTTGGTCCTCATCAGCAATAGTATGACTGAATCCTTTGAGGTCAAGTCAGGGATCCAGCAAGGATGTGTCAGTGCCCCTCATTCTTTACTCCACTCTTCATCTTGTCAAAACAAGCTTCCCTATGCTGTGACATTGTCTACAAGATGGATGGAAACTTTTCAACCTCAACTAATTTAAATCCAAGAAGACAATTACAGCAACAGCATTTGTGGAACTTCAGTATGTGAATGACAATGTCATCTCTGCTCTCCCTGAAGAGAATCTTCAAGCTTCACTTAATGTCTTCACAGAAGCATACCAAAGAATTGTTCTCAGCCTCAACCTCAAATCCTTCCCAGCCCTTCAAAGAATAATCCTCCTGAACACCCCTCATCTAAGGCTGACATCAATGTGGAGATTCAGCATCACATCCAATCTACAAGTGCCATTTTGGA
Organism: Chiloscyllium punctatum; assembly: GCF_047496795.1. Classification (NCBI taxonomy): domain Eukaryota; kingdom Metazoa; phylum Chordata; class Chondrichthyes; order Orectolobiformes; family Hemiscylliidae; genus Chiloscyllium; species Chiloscyllium punctatum. The sequence continues at coordinate 69,315,611 of NC_092750.1, forward strand.
TACCTAAGGATAAGAATCTTTGACAACCGTGATATCTGTGTTGATAGCAAGACCCTTGTGTATAAGGCAGTCACCCTTCCAACTTTTCTATATGGCTGCAAAAACTTGACTATGTATAGATGCCACCTCAAGTATCACCAATGTTGTTTGAGAGGGAATCACCACATCAGCTGAGAGGACAGGCAAACTAACAACTGTATCGTTAAAACAGCAAACAACACCAGCATCGAGGCCATTAACACCTGAAACCAACTCCACTAAGCTGGCTGCATGCTTAAGACACCTGGTTTCCGATTATTCAAGCAAATCTTCTTTGCCTAGCTCAGGGGAAGCACTTAGATGAGAGGAAGACAAAGAAAGTGTTTTAAAGATTCCCTGAAGGCTTCCCTCAAAAAATACATCATAGATGTTAACACATGGGAGATCCTAATTCAGAAGAAACTCACTTAGAGGAAATGGCTGTATGAAGGGACACAATTCTTTGAGAACACCTGGGGGAAAAAGAAGTACAGAAAAGGAACAGGAGGAAGGAATGCTAATGATCTCAAGGCCAAGGTCCAATTTCACCACCTGGTAACATCTGCTAATTGTGCACTTGGAGATATAGCTCAAGGACTGGGCTAATCAGCCATGCAAAGACCAAGAGATCTCATGACTAGGGAAATGAAATCTTCTGGGTGGATAATCATCTGTGTTAATCAGTGATTGCAACATTGGGCATCTGGTTCAAATAATGTCTATCAAGGAATATCTTCAGCCCTGTATAAATACAATTTCATCCAGGTAAACATAATAGAATGAGAACATCAGTCTGTTTATCTGCAAGTCAGAGAATTATGTAATTGTTATACTCAAAAAGAGGCCATTCGGCCCGAGACTGCATTGACTCTCTGAATGAGCAATTCACCTATTGCTATTCTTTCCCTCTCTCTGTACCTTTGCACAAACTTTAGATCTTTCAGATTTAGATTTAGATTTTATTGTCATGAGTACTCAGGAATACAGTGAAAATCTATAATTTCACCACGCAAGGTGCCATCTTAGGCACAAAGGTACCTAGGTACAAAAAACTTAGATCCAAAGTATAGAACACATTGCCAGGCCAGGAGAGCATCACGTGTGGCCAAGACACTGCTGGGCCGAGACACCACCATGGGTCGCTGAGAGATTGGGCCAAGAGACTGCCACAGGCCACCAAGACACTGCTATGGGCTGGGCCAGGTTGAGCTGAGAGGACACCTCGTTTGGTCCATTCCGAGGTCAGGAGTGAAAAAAAAGAGGAAAAACAAAAGAAGAAATAGAGTAGAAGAGCTCCAGCTGAGGCATCCTACTCTACCACTCTGCCGCCTTCTTGGAAATAAATTGCACCTTTTCAGAAAACAATTTAATTGCATTTGAAATTCTTCAGTTGAATGTGCCTTCATCATACATTCAAGCAGAGGATTCCAGACTTCCCTGCAATGGGTTTTGCTTATATATTTTTGTTTCTTTTACCAATCACCTTCTTCATCCTCTCACAAGTATAAACACTTTTTCCATGTCTATTCTGTCCAAATCCTTCAGGCTTTTGAATATCTGTCTCAAATTACCTCTAAACTTTCTCCAATCTATCTTCATAACTGAAGCTGTTCATCCCAGGAATCATTTGCATGAATCTTTCCTGTAAGTTTTCATATGCTTGCTAAAGTGTACCATCCAGAACTGGATGCAGTATTCAAGGTGAAGCCGAACTTGTGCCCTGTACAAGTTCATCATGACTTCCTTACTCTCGTATGCCATGCCCTTTTAATAAAGCCAAAGATATTGTATGTTTCATTAACTGGCTCTCAACCTGTGCCACCACCTTCAATAACTGACACTGATATACACCCAGGTCTCTGTTCCTGCAGCCCCCTTAGTGTTGTATCCTTTATTTTTGTCTGTCAATATCCTTTCACATTTCTCGATGTTGAAATTCAACTATCACCTTGCCACAACTCCAACAATTTATTAATGTCCCTTTTGAAGTTTTACCTTACAGTCTCCATATGTTACAATGCTTCCACATTTTGTATCATCTTCATATTTTGAAACTGTGTCCTATGCAACAAGGTCATTCATCAACAGGCAAGGATCCCAACACTGATATCTCCATTACAAACCTTTCTCCAGTATGAAAAGCATCCATTAATTATTAGTTAACTAACAGAAACTAAAAAGTTAAACTTATGCCATTTCAAATGTTTTGAATTTGTAACTGATACATATTTTCAGGACTGAACAGAAGGAGAAATGGTCTGAATGTATTTATTTATTTGCATTTTATTTACTCATTGTAATAAAAGAAAATAACTTTTTTCTAAGATACCACTGATCTAATCAATACTGTCCCAATCACAGGTAATTGAGAATTCACCTTCTGACTTGGATCGTCCCCAAATCGGGTGCTATATCTATGGCCTGTTTTTGGAGGGAGCTCGCTGGGATCAAGCTTTGTTTCAACTGGGTGAATCTCGGCCCAAAGAACTCTACACAGAAATGGCTGTGATCTGGTTAATCCCAACTGCAAATCGTAAAATACCACAACAAGGAATTTACCTCTGTCCAATATACAAGACACTCACACGAGCTGGTAAGAGAAACTCAATAACATTGTGCTTATAATGGGAGATATCTCTATGTAATAGGATTATTTAATGTTAAAATGCTCAGAGTAGAAGGAAGCCATTTAATTCCTGAAACAACTGCCAGATTTCTGTAAAAGATATCCAGTTAGTCCCATTTCTCGGCCCATCCCTGTAGCTCAGTAATTTCATTTTCTCATGGCCTTTGCTAAAGAGGCAATTGAATCTGCCATAGCCACCCTTTCAGCCAATCCATTCCAGATCATAACTATTCACTGGGTGAAAAAAACTTTTTCTCACATTGTTTTCTCTTTTGCCTTCATCTTAAATAGGGGTGTCTTGACTCTTATGCCAATGAGGACAATTTTTCTCTATCAATTCAGTCTAGAAATTTGAACACCTTAATGAAATTTCTTAATCTTTACTAAGAAGATCTAAGAAGAAAAACCCAAGCTTCTCCAATCCATCCTCCCTGATGTCATTTCTCGGAAATCAGTCCTGCAGCTTCTCTAATCCTTCAAATTGTTCCGAAAGTGTGGTGCTGAGTTTTCAATGGTTGTGGAGGTGAAGTACCTTAAGGAAATCACATTGGACCAGCTTCATAATGTGTTGCCACCTGTAGGGGATTCTGCCAGAGTTAGTTTGATAGAAGGGATTGATCACCTGCCCAGCCACAATAGGTAAACTTTTAAGACACTCATGGGCTTAACTAAAGGCACTTTCTAAATGCCGACTGGATTTTCCATCCGTGAAAAGGTGGAAGCCTCCCATTGGTAGGCTATAAAGATATGAAAGCCAAAGGCTCCAATCATGAGGGCGGCAGTATTCCAAAAGTCAAATGCAACAAGGGTAATGCAAAGATATGAGGTGACATTTCACCAATCGAAAGATTGGTGAAATGTTGGATTTGTTCAGCCCATTATTGTGGGGAAATCCTTCATTTTGGTCAATGGCCCTAATTATTTTGGTGCTTTCATTGTTCTCTGTTGTGACCAGCTACCAGGAATAGAGGCAGCTTCACACCTCCCTACATACTTATCCTATACCTACTTCTGACAGAAGGGCTGATAATCTTTCTGTGCCTGATAACATTTTATTAGCTCTACAGATCAGGAACCTGCCCAGCATCTTTAATTGGGACACCCAAATGTCCACCTCCCTTGAAATCATCTTCTCTGTCCTGATGCCAGGAGATGTGGTTCATGATCAATACTTCATCCTAACAGCACAGTTGTGACCCAGGAAAGATTACTCTGCTCAGTATTCTGCTTGCAGCAAACTTTGAGCTGTTTATGAAGATAAATACTTTTCCAGAATCAAGTACATATGGAGGGAACCATCCAGAGATCAACTCCTCCTCTTTGTTACCAGTGATACTGGGAGAGTAGTGGAAGTTCCGGTAATGCACCCACCAGAGGTTTAGGATCAGCAAGGGACCCAGGCCACAGGTGACAAGGGAAGAGGTCTTACAGAAGGCCACACTGGCTAGGCAGGTGTGGGAGTAAAAAGGTCAGGGAAACGGGTCTCAGCAGATCATGACTCTCTTGTCCTGCCCCTTTCAGATGCCACTCTCTAGATTGTATTGAGTAAGTTTGATTCAGGGATTCCACGTTTCCTCACCCTCCCACAATGAACCACAGGGCTTCCAGGCTTCCCATGTGTCCACCTCTGACTGAATACCAGCATAGCAGGGATAAAGTTCTTAAGTTGGGCTCATGTAATTAAGAGTGGACTACTTTGCTTCAATGACAAGGTTCATCACGGTAATGTTAGCCTAGAACCAATTAGCAATTTTCTACCCTTCCTTTCCATAAGTTATGAGTCTGATATTATAGATGGTGCCTCAAAGTACTTTTCATTTTACTTCTGCACTCTGCACCAGAGAATGCAGATGAGCTAGCAGAACCAAATCATCTGTCCCCTTTCGGCTGCTCTGCCATTCTTTGTGTTTTGAATTCCACATTTCCATTTACTCCCAGCAACCTCTGACTCCACTGCAAGAAAGGGAGGACAACAAATATCTATCTACATCTATCTCAAAAATAGCCAATGACCCCAGTCAACTTCCACTGCCTTCTGAGGCAAAGTACTCAAGAGAAAAAAAACTCTCCCCATTTCTGTCTTAATTTTAAAACAATGTCCCCTAGTTCTGGACTCACTAATAAGCCAAAACAGCCTTTCCCCATTCACCTTGCCAAGACTGTTCAGGATCCTACATACTTTGATCTCAGTTATCTCTCAACTGTCTAAACAATGAAGTGCTCTTCACTGCTCTCCCAGCCCGTCCAACCCACGCATAATAAAACCCACTCATTCCTGGTATCAATCTAACAAACTACCCCTGAACCACTTCTGATACATCTACATCCTTCCCTAAAGGAGACCAAAACTGCATACAGTATTCAAGATGTGATCTCACCAATGCCCTGTACAACTGAAGTATAACATCCTTACTTTTATGTTCAATTCCTGTCATTATAAAGTGTGGTATTCCATTAGCCAGCTGAATTACTTGTTGTACCTGCATACTAACTTTGTGACTCATACAATAGAACACCTGGATTATTTTGCATCTTGGAATTCTGCTTTCATTCTCTGTCTAAATAATACTGAGTAATAATATGGTTTTTTTTTCTTCCTGAGCAAATGAACCCTTTCACATTTTCCCGCATTTATACTCCATCTGACAGATTTTTGTCCACTTAACTTATCTCTGTCTGCATCGCCCTCATTGCTTCTTCACATTCCTACATACATTCCCGTCTATTTTTATGTGATCTGCAAATTTAGCTACCACGCCTTCACTTCCCCTCCCCCATCAAAGTCATGAATATAAATTATAAAAAGCTGAGGCCCCAATAAAAACTCCTGTGGGCTTCCATTTGTGCTATCCTGCGAGTCAGAAAAAGATCCATTTATGGATACTCTTTGTTTCTTTTTCGTGCCAGCAATCTTCTATCCATGTTACCCCTACATCATGAGCTCCTACTATATGCCATAACCTTTTGTGTAGCACCTTTTTAATTCTTTCTGGAAATCCACGTCTACAGGCACCTCTTTATTCACAGCGCACATTATTCCTTGAAAGAACTCCAATAAATTGGTCAAATGTGATTTACCTTTCAGGCAACCATTATTTTGAGTTTTTCTAGGTGCCCAATCAAAACCTCCTTCAGGATCAATTCTAACACTTTTCTCATTACGGATGTCAAGCTAACTAGCTTATAATTTCCTAGTTCCTACCTCCCTCCCTTCTTGAATAGAAGAGTTACATTCACTACTTTCCTTCTGATGGAATCTTTTCAGGATCGAGCAAATTTTCGAAAATTGAACAAACACAGCTTCTACCTTATTAACTACCTCTTTTAAGACCCTACCATAAAATCCATTCGGGCCCTTGTCAGCTTGCAGCTCCATCAGTTTACTTAGAACCAGTTTGCTCCTTATTTCACAAAGTCCTCTTTCCTTTCTCCCTCCTCATTTATAGTTGTTTCTGGAATGTTTTTGTATTCTATATAGTGAAGACAGAAGCAAAACATTTGTTTGTTTCATCCATCATTTTATTATTTGCTATTAAGCCCCCCCATCCTCATCATCGAGAGAACCAAAACTTTTTTACTTACTCTTCTGCTTTTTCAATACCTGTAGTATTGTCCCATGTTATACAGTTTGCTGGAATAATGTCCCAGTACAGATCAAATACAGAGTGAAAGACAGAATTCATGACACAAAGTTCATAGTAATGCAAAGTTCAAGTAGCCTTTGTCATGCCCATTTATTTTCCTCAGGCTACAACGTTTGAGGCAGAAACACCCAGTATTACACTGAATTTTCTCTCTCAGTACAGATGTTCTGACTTGAATATATAGAAACATAAAAGATAGGAGTAGGAGTAGGCCATTCGACTCCTCAGCCCTGTTCTGCCATTTATTATGATCATGGCTGATTGAGTTCCATACCCTAATCCTGCTCTCCCCTGAACCCTCAATCCCTTTAGCCACAAGAATAACATCTGTCTCCTCTTTGAACATTTTGGCCTCAAATACTTCCTGTGGAAGTGAATTCCACAGGGTTACCACTCTCTGGGTGAAGAAATTTCTCCTCACTGTAGTCCTAAAAGGTTTACCCTTATCCTTAAACTATGATCCCTGGTTCTGACTAACCCACCAACAGGAGCATCCTTCCTGTATCTAATCTGTCTAGTACTGCTAGAATTTTATAGGTTTCTATAACATGCCCACCCCAAATTCTTCTTAACACCAGTGAATATAATCTTAACTGATTCAATCTCTTCTCGTAAATCAATCCTGCCAACTAGGGATCAATTTGGCAAATCTTTGTTTCCTTATTCCCCTGCCCCACCTCATTCCAGACCCAATCCTCCAACTCGGCACCGCCATCTTGAACTGTCCTACCTGTCCATCCTTCTTCCCACCTATCAGCTCCCTCCTCCCCTCTGACCTAACACATCAACCCCCAACTTGCATCTACCTATTGCCTTTTCAGCTAGCCTCCACCCACCCCCACCCTCCTATTTATCTCTCAGCAAGCACCCTCACCCCACATTCCTGATGAACGGCTTATGCCCAAAACATCAATTCTCCTTCTCCTCGGGTGCTGCCTGACGGGTGCTTTTCCAGCACCACACCTTTCGACTCTGATCTCCAGCATTTGCAGTCCTCACTTTCTCCCAGAACTGCCTCTCTTTCTAGAGCATCTTTTCTCAGATAAGGAGTCCAAAACTGGGCACAATATTTCACGCGTGGCCTCACCAATACCCTGCATAATTACACTAAGACATCCTTGTTCCTGATCTCAATTCCTCTAAGTGTCGAGGCCAACATACAGTTTGCCATCTTTACTGTCTGTAGCACCTTCACACTTACTTTCAGCGACTGGAGCACGAGGACACTCAGGTGTTGTTCAACTTTCCCTTCTCCTAATGTACAGCCATTCAAGCAATAATTTGCTTTCCAATTTTTGCTACTATAGTGGATAACCTCATATTATCCACATTATACAGCATCCACATGTACTTTCCCAACCATTTAGCCTGTCCAAATCACACTGCAACATCTCTCTATTGTCCTCACAACTCACCCTTCAACCCAGCTTTGCGTCATCTGCAAATATTTAGTTCCCTCATCTAAATCATTCACATACATTGCGAATAGCTGGGGTCCTAGTACTAACCAATGCAGTACTCCACTAGTCTCCCATCGCTACCTTCACTACAGCTCTTCACATCCCATTTTCCCTCTTCGTTCACCCACGTTGCATCTGTTTGGATGATGCCACCTTCCAAAACAGTGTTGCTGACATGGCTTGCTTCTTCCATAACCTTGGTTTTCCAGCCACTGTGGTTGACAGGGCCCTTAACCACATACCTATCACCTGTGCTTCCACCCTTTACTCACAACAGTGTCCTCACTTTTCATCCCACCAGCTTCCACATTCAAAGGATTATTCTCCGCCATTTCAGACAACTCCAGCAGAATGCCACCACCAAACACATCATCTTCTCACTCCCCCATCTGCATTTCACAGGGATCATTCCCTCTGGGACACCCTAGTCCATTCCATGACCACCAACACCACCCCTACCCCTACCCCTTCCCACGGCACCTTCCCATGTAACTGCAGAAGGTGCAACACCTACCCCTTCACCACCATCCAAGAACCTAAACAGTGTTTCCAGGTGAAGGAGCATCTCAGCTGTACCTCCTCCAATCCTGTGTATTGTATTCGTTGCACCCAATGCAGCCAACTCTACGTTGGAGAAACCAAACACAGGCTGGGTGACCGCTTTGCAGAACACCTCCAGTATGTGCGCAAGCAGGACCCTGACCTCCCCACAGCTGGTTATTTTAAGGTCCTTCTCACATGCCCACTTTTCTGTCCTCAGCATTGCAGTGCTCCAGTGAATTGCAGCGCAAGCTGAAGGCAGAATGTCTCGTCTAAAGGTTAGGCACTTTCCAGCCTTCTGGACATAATATTGAGTTCAACATCTTCAAATTGTGAACCAACACCCCTTTCTTTCCTTTCTTTTAGCTTCACTTGTTACGTTCTCTGTCACCATATCGCCCCACCCCAGTGCATCTGTCTGCTGTTTCAAGTCTGGCAGTTAGATAGCATTTTTCTGCCATTCTCATATTCCGATCACTTATAGAGTCATAGAGATGTACAGCATGGAAACAGACCCTTCGGTCCAACCTGTCCATGCTGACCAGATATCCCAACACAATCTAGTCCCACCTGCCAGCACCCAGCCCATATCCCTCCAAACCCTTCCTATTCATATACCCATCCAAATGCCTCTTAAATGTTGCAATTGTACCAGCCTCCACCACTTTCTCTGGCAACTCATTCCATACACGTACCACCCTCTGTGTGAAAATGTTGCCCCGTAGGTCTCTTTTATATCTTTCCCCTCTCACCCTAAACGTAAGCCTCTAGTTCTGGACTCCCCGACCCCAGGGAAAAGACTTTGCCTATTTACCCTATCCACACCCCTCATAATTTTGTAAACCTCTATAAGATCACCCCTCAGCCTCTGACACTCCAGAGAAAACAGCCCCAGCCTGTTCAGCCTCTCTCTATAGCTCAAATCCTCCAGCCCTGGCAACATCATTGTAAATCTTTTCTGAACCCTTTCAAGTTTCACAACATCTTTCCGATAGGAAGGAGACCAGAATTGCAAGCAATATTCCAATAGTGACCTAACCATTTCTGTACAGCCACAACATGACCTCCCAACTCAATACTCTGACCAATAAAGGAAAGCATACCAAATGCCTTCTTCACTATCCTATCTACCTGCGACTCCACTTTCAAGGAGCTATGAACCTGCACTCCAAGGTCTCTTTGTTCAGCAACACTTTCTAGCACCTTACCATTAAGTGTATAAGTCCTGCTAAGATTTGCTTTCCCAAAATGCAGCACTTCACATTTACCTGAATTAAACTCCATCTGCCACTTCTCTGCCCATTGGCCCATCTGATCAAGATCCTGTTGTAATCTGAGGTAACCCTCTTCACTGTCCACTGCACCTCCAATGTTGGTGTCATCTGCAAACTTACTAACTGTACCTCTTATGCTCGCATCCAAATCATTTATGTAAATGACAAAAAATAGAGGACCCAGCACCGATCCTTGTGGCACTCCACTGGTCACAGGCCTCCAGTCTGAAAAACAACCCTCTGTCTTCTACCTTTGAGCCAGTTCTGTATCCAAATGGCTAGTTCCCCCTATATTCCGTTCTCTTTCATCACCCACCCCCCCCCCCCCAACCAAGTCCCCGCACCCATCAATAGCATAAATGCTTCTCCCTCCACACTTCACTTCAGTTCTGATGAAGTCACTAGTTTCAAACAGTTAGCTTGCTCTCTCCCTGGATGCTGTCTGCTCTGCTGTGATCTCCATCATGTGTTGGTTTCTGTATAGATTCCAGGATCAGCAGTAATTTGCTCATACTAATCATTGCCTGCCATTCAGAAAAGGATCTGTTTATTCCTACCCTTTTTCCTGAATGCTAACCAATTTTCTATTTATCTCAATAACACTACCCCCAATTCCATGCACTTTAATTTTACCTATTAATTTATGTGGGACGGACTTCATTGACAGCCCTCTGAAAGTCCAAATAAACCATATCCACTGGCTTTTCAAATCAACTCTACTAGTTACAGCCTCATGGATGATTTCCCTTTTATAAATCCATGCTGACTGTGTCTAACTTTACCGCTGTTTTCTAAATGTTGTGCTATAATATTGTTGATAATGAACTTTTAGCATTTTCCCCACTACTGATATCAGACTCACTGGTTTATAATTCCTTGTTTTCTCTCTAATATTTCCTGCTTTAAATAGTGGGGTTACATTAGCTACAGTCCAGTCTGTAGGAACTGTTCCAGGTATAAATAATCTTGAACATTGACCACCAATAAATCCACTATTTCTAATGCCACTTCCTTAAGTACCCTGGGATTCTGTAGTGTCATGTTTCTCACGGATCTGGTCTCTTGGCATCAATGTTGGACCACAGTATTGGAACACTCAAGGGGTTTAACCTTTTGATTTAAGGTGCTGTTGAAAAGGACATGCTCTGAATCATTTGTCCAATTAAAGACCCCAGTTGGCAGTGTGATAGGAAAACCAACCAGGGCCATTCCTGATCGGATGAATTGGGGCAGAGGCAAGGCGGCAGTGGGGTCACTATGCAGCACCTTCCTGTCTGATTAACAACTTCCCTGAACTCTACTTGGGGGGAAGTATTAAAATCCACATTTGGATTCCCTTTTATGTCATCTGCTGATATAATCTCTCTTTACCCTTTTTGTTTTAATTTAACTTCACTCTCTGAACTTTTTATATTCAATGTAGTTCTCCCTAATATTATCAGCCTGTCATTCTGTCACACACCCACTTTTTCTGCTTTATCTTACTCTCTATCTCTTTAGTCAGCCAAGGAGCTCTGGCTTTGGTTACCCTATCTTCTCTATTCCTCAGAATGTAGGCTGTACCCAAACCAACTCCTGTTTAAAGACTCATTGCTTGATTAGTTTGCCTGCCTAAGTGTCTGAATTGAAATCATTAACACATTTTTAAATGAAAATTTATTACACTTAGCAAACAAATTTCCAGTCCTATAAACAGTATGGGATGAACATTTACAAAAATTGTGTTCAGCAAGCAGAAGTGGCTTTTCAAAAAAGATGTACTAAATCTTTAACTATTGTAGACAGTGACTAGCTGGTTTAGGAGATCTCAATGGATGATCACCAATCTATTGTGGGTTAGTAAATGTTGGCCCTTATAAATTTACAGCCAATGCTAGTGTTTGCTTATGTGTTCTTCAGGTTAGCGTAGAATTGGGGTTGAGCTGCTAGCTGTGTTGATCCTTTCAACTTCATTACCATGAAAGCCTTGCCACCTCCAAGATTTTAATGACTAACAATAGCATTTCCAATCATTTCCTCTTCTCCATCCACATCCATTTCTTGTTCACTATATTATCTTCGTCGAACGTCTCTTGTTAAAAAACAGCTCAAACATTTCCTTTTCTCAAATTCATATCTCTATCTGCATACCCATTCTCTTGTCTTTCCACACCCATTAAAAGCCATTCTAACTCACCGTGTCATTTCCATTGATGAAATATATTCAATTCCAATCACCTCTACTTCAATCTGAAAGGGGATATCATGCTAATTCAGTCAGTCATTTTGAGTGGATTTTTCAGTCCAATGGAGGCAGGTTTCAGGACATGTGCGATAAGAAAGTCTGGAAGTTAACACCAGGGTGAGTTATCAAGGTCAGCGACATGTAACCATCCAGCTTAATCCCACATTCCAACTCATGATCTTCAGCCTCATAAGTCATATGGCAATGGAAATTTCATGCACATTTTTCACAGGACAACAAATGTGTTTTACAACCTGATTACGTGAAGATAGTTTTTATACTTGGAGCACATTATGTATCAGTTGGGGGTGGCATTTTCTGGCTAGACATCTTTGGAGGCACACTAACAAGCATGGACTAAAGACACTTGGAGTTTTGCTGTTTCGCCCACAAACTGTCACTTCTGACTTATTCAAGTTAGTTGCTGTTAATAGCAATAAACCCAAACACATCATCTGTACCAGTGGTTCCCTGAGTAATATTAAAATCGCAATTAAAGAGATAGTCAGATTGCTTTCTGATAAGCAGTGAATTTCAGGTTTAATTCAATGTTTAATGATAAATGGATTTCATGTAGGAGGTCTTGTGATGAAGTGGTAGCATCTGTATCTCTGGGCCAAACACTGTCGGCTTGAGTCCCATGCCTGTGTTAGCGATGGAACAAGTTGAAGTCAGCCTGTAGATCTTTCCAAAGCCATCTAATGGCAAGTAGTAAGAGTGGGAGAATCTCCTGGTTATCCATCCTGCAGAAGGCAATGAAAAACTACTTTGTCAATAAGCCCAGACCAATTCAGTGAGAGTCCATGGCTCAGTCCTTGGAAACAAGAACAGGAAGACTGACTGATTTTGTGTCAGTGAAGAAACACAACTTTATCAGAGTAGCAGAACAATAGGCTTTGTTTTAGTGGGTACGATTTTCAACCCTATCTATGTAACCTATTTCAGCCTTCCAAGATCTCTGCAATCCTTCGTTCTGGCCGACTGCATTTCCCCCAGTTTTAATTATTCCATCAATAGTAGCCATGCATTCAGTCACCTCAACCCTAAGCCATGGAATTTCCACCCTAAACCTCTCTACCTCACAACTCCCTTTCCTGTTTTTAAAGATTCCTTAATCCCTTTGACTAATCTTTTCTGTCTTCAGTATCTCGTTATATAGCTTAGTGTAGATCTTTCTTTTATTAAGACTCTGATGAGGGGTTGTCTTATTTCATCAAAGGCATAATAAAAATGCAAATTATTTTTGTTTGGGTGTAAAACCAGTGTTCCTACCAATTTCTGGACTGATACAGTTAGAATTTCCTCATAACTCTGGAGAAACTTTTCTTTGTTGAAATTTGTTGGATTATATTTGACATGCAGAAAGACATATAAATGTGCACATTTGGATATTGTATGAGAATAAAATGAAATTGAGCACTTCGAATAATAAGTATTTTTCATGCCTATTTGGTAATAAACATTCCAGAGATAATCTTCATGCTTTAACTTGTCAAAAAAAATCTTCATTTTAGGTACACTATCAACAACTGGCCACTCCACTAATTACGTTATAGCTGTGGAATTACCAACCATTAAGTCACAGAGACACTGGATCAAGCAAGGGGTAGCATTAATCTGTGCTCTGGATTATTGAAAAATAGCATGTGACAAAAATTTGCTTCCTCTGTTCTCATCCTTGATTGGTTCAGTATTGAGATATGCACCTTATTTCAGTGAAATGTATCAGAGAAATAAAAACTGGTTATGCATTAAAATTTTTCTAATTGTTGTTTATTATGCATTTTTCATTTTTCTTTTACAAATATATTTACTTTGAAGTAGGTTATGAAATTCCACTTCTAATGAAAAATAACAGTAAATTGTGATAAACAAATGACTAAAGAAATTGCAGGAATGAATACTTTTGTATTAGTTTCTGAAAGTGCCTTTCTGTTTTAAGCCTTCTCATTATAGGAGGAATTTCACCCTCATCAATACATGTTCATGATGATCTCAAACATAGATTTTTTTTGTCTGTTATACTCTTTGCATGCAACAGGTTAAGGGCAACATTATAAAAATTGTTGGGATTTTATATTTGACTTGGAGTTTCATTTATAATAATTTGTAATGATTCTCTTTTTTATTTTCAAACAACTATTTTTTAAAAATTGTCACATTTTGCTCAACTAAAAACAAATTTATTTTGAAATTTATGAATGCATAAAATGTACCTCTGTTCACATTTTATAATATGCTTTATGTTAGAGTTTTTACTGAAACTGCAATGGTAATGTACTGTTTTTAAGGCAACTTTAATTTAGAGAATATCTGCACTGTTACAAAGAAATAACACCTTTTTTGGCATTGTACTGATTGGACAATGATGAATAAACATTTTGAAAGTTATTTCAGGAGTTGTGTTCACAGATGATGTGATTAATGCCACACCGTCCTGGGGGAGATGACGACTAAATGGTATTACCACCAGACTTATTTTTTTTAAAATCTGATATTAAATAATTTATTCTCAGGAAAACTCATCTGGTTCACTAATATCCTTGAGGGAAGGAAACTACTGTCATTATCTACATGTGACTCCAGACCGACAGCAATGCAGTTGACTCTCAATAGAGATGTACAGCATGGAAACAGACCCTTTGGTCCAACTTGTCCATGCCAACCAGATATCCTAACCTAATCTAGTCCCATTTGCCAAAACTTGGCCCATATCCCTCTAAACCCTTCCTATTCAGATACCCATCCGGATGCCTTTTAAATATTGTAATTGTACCAGCCTCCACCACTTTCTCTGGTAGCTCATTCCATACACGCACCACCCTCTGCACAAAAAAGTTGCCCCTTACATCCTTTTTACATCTTTTCCCTCTCACCCTGAACCTATGCCCTTTAGTTTTGAATTCTCTCACCCTAGGGAAAACACCTTGCCTATTTATCCTATCCATGCCCCTCATGATTTTATAAGCCTCTATAAGGTCACCTCTCAGCTTCCAACGCTGCAGGGAAAATAGCCGCAGCCTGTTCAACCTCTCCCTGTAGCTCAAATCCTCCAACCCTGGCAACATCCTTCTAAATCTTTTCTGAACCCTTTCAAGTTTCACAACATCCTTCCGATAGGAAGGAAACCAGAATTGCACACAATATTCCAAAAATGGCCTAACCAATGTCCTGTGAAGCCACATCATGATCTCCCAACTCCTATATTCAATGCTCTGACCAATAAAAGAAAGCAGACCAAATGCTCTCCTTTATTACCCTATCTATCTGCAACTCTACTTTCAAGGAACTATGAATGTGCACTCCAAGGTCTCTTTGTTCAGCAATGCTTCCCAGGACATCACCATTAAGTGTCTCAGCCCTGCTCTGATTTGCTTATCTAAATTAAGTATGACCTTCGCAGGGCCATTAAGACTGCCAAGGACCAATACCGATCCAAACTAGGGACCCAGGCAGATATCTGGCAACAATAGCAAGGCTCTGAAAAGAGAGAGTGCAAGATAGCAGACGATGAAATATCCCTCCCAGATCATCTCAACACCTTCTGCGCTCGCTTTGAGCAGAATTTCGGCGGAGAGGTAACACCTATTCCGACAAATCCTGACGAACCTATCCCAACAGTCACTGCATCAGAGGTCAGATCAGTTTTCCTTGGTGTAAATCCAAGGGAAATGATGGGACCAGACGAAGTACCAGGCCGTGTATTCAGAGCATGTGCAGATCAATTGGCAGAGGTCTTCTCGGACACCTTCAACCGGACCCTGCAGCAGGCACTGTCCCTGCCTGTTTCAAAAGGGCCAACATCACCCCTGTGCCAAAGAAGAATCATGCAGCATGTCTCAATGACTACCATCCAGAATACTGAATGGACTCACAAACTCTTAACATTCACCTGTACCTGTGTTTTTGTTTTTGTCACTGTTTACCTAATATTTACTTATCTATGCTACTTAACTCTATGATCTGCCTGTATTGCTCGCTAGACAAAACTTTTCACTGTGCCTCAGTACATGTGACAATAAATTGAATTCAATCCAAATTAAATTGAACTCCATCTGCCACTCCTCAGCCCATTGGCCCATCTGATCAAGATCCCGTTGTACTCTGAGGTAACCTTTCTCGCTGTCTACCACACCTCCAATTTTGGTGTCATCTGCAAACCTACTAACCCTACCTCCTATGTTCACATCCAAATCATTTATGTAAATGACAAAAAGCAGTGGACCCAGCACCGATCCTTGTGGCACTCCACTGGTCACAGGCCTCCAATCTGAAAAACAACCCTCCACCACCACCCACTGTCTTCTACCTTTGAGCCAGTTCTGTATCTAAATGGCTAGTTCTCCCTGTATTCCATGAGATCTAACCTTGCTAATCAGTCTCCCATGAGGAATCTTGTCGAACACCTTACTGAGATCCATATGGATCACATCCACCGCTCCGCTCTTTACAATCCTCTTTGAGTTTTTTTGAAGAAGTAACAATCAGGTCAGTGAGACATGATTTCCCACGCACCAAGCCAGGTTGACTAATCATTCCTTGCCTTTCCAAATACATGTACATCCTGTCCCTCAGGATTCCCTCCAACAACTTGCCCACCACTGACGTCAGGCTCACCGGTCTATAGTTCCCTGGCTTGTTTTTCTTAAATAGTGACACCAATTCTTAAATAGTCGACCTGGACCCAATATACCGGCCACTACAGCGGACAGCTGGAACTGACAACCGGAAGCGGCAGAGACAGGCCACTATAAATGCCAGAGGAAACAGCACAGAAGCGCTTCACAGGAGGCTCCCAAGCACTGAGGATGTCACCTAGACAGGGGACGAAACGTTTGCAAGACAAATTCCCGGCTCGGCGAACAGAACCACAACAGTGATACCACATTAGCCAACCTCTAGTCTTCGGGCACCTCATCTGTGGCAATCGATGACACAAATATCTCAGCAAGAGGCCCAGCAATCACTTCCCTAGCTTTCCACAGAGTTCTAAGGTACACCCCAGGTCCTGTGAATTTTTCCACTTTAATGTGTTTCATGACATCCAGCACCTCCTCCTGTGTAATATGGACATTTTTTAAGATGTCACCATATATTTCCCTACATTCTACATCTTCCATGTCCTTTCCCACATTAAATATTGATGCAAGATACTTGTTTAGTATCTCTCCCATCTCCTACGGTTCCACACAAAGGCTGCCTTGCTGATCTACTCTCTCCCTACTTACCCTTTTGTCCCTAATGTATTTATAAAAACCGTTTGGATTCTCCTTAGCCCTATTTGCCAAAGCTATCTCATGTCCCCTTTTTGCCCTCCTGACTTCCCTCTTAACTATACCTCTGCTGCCTTTTTACTTTTCTCAGGATCCACTTGATCTCTGCTGTCTGCATCTGACATATGCTTCCTTCTTTATCTTAACCAAAACCTCAATTTCCCTACATCCAGCATTCCCTATACCTACCAGCCTTTCCTTTCACCATAACTAGGAATATATTGCCTCTGGACTCATGTTATCTCATTTTTGAAGGTTTCCCACTTTCCAGCCATCCCTTTACCTGCAACGTTCTGCCCCCAATCAGCTTTTGACAGTTCTTGCCTAAAACCATAAAAATTAACCTTCCTCCAATTTAGAACTTCAACTTTTTGATCTGATCTATCCTTTTCCATCACTATTTTTAAGACTAATAGAATTATGGTAGCTGGCCCCAAAGTCCTCCCCCACTCAGTCACCTGCCCTGCCTTATTTCCCAAGAGTAGCTCAAGTTTTGCACCTTCTCTTGTAGGTACCTCCACATAATGAATCAGAAATTTTTCTTGTGCACACTTAACAAATTCCTCTCCATCTAAACCCTTAACACTATGGCAGTCCCAGTCTATGTTTGGAAAGTTAAAATCCCCTACCATAACCATCCGATTATTCTTACAGATAGCTGAGATCTCCTTACAAATTTGTTTCTCAATTTCCCGCTGACTACTAGGGGGTCTATAATACAATCCCAATAAGGTGATCCTTTCTTATTTCTCAGTTCCACCCAAAACACCCCCCTGGATGTATTCCCAGGAATATCCTCCCTAAGTACAGCAGTAAAGCTATCCCTTATCAAAAATGCCACTCCCCCTCCTATCTTGCCTCCCTTTCTGTAGCATCTGTATCCTGGAACATCAAGCTGCCAGTCCTGTCCATCCCTGAGCCATGTTTCTGTAATCGTTATGATATCCCAGTTCCATTTTCTTAGCTCTGCCCTGATTCATCTGCCTTCCTTGTTCGGCCTCTTGCTTTGAAATAAACGCAGTTTAATTTATCAGTCCTACCTTGTCCTCTGCTTTGTTCCTGCCTGCCATGACTCTTTGACTCGCTCCCTTTCCCAGTTGTACCAGTCTCAGATTGATCTCTTTTCTCACTATTTCACTGGATCTCCCCACCCCCACCTTACTAGTTTAAATCCTCCTGAGCAGCTCCAGCAAATCTCCCTGCCAATATGTTAGTCCCCTTCCTGTTCAGGTGGAGTCCATTCTTCTCGTACAGGTCTCTTCTACCTCAAAAGAGATTCCAATGTTCCAAAAAAGTAAATCCTTCTCCCCTGCACCAGCTCCTCAGCCACACATTCATCTGTTCTCTCCTCCTATTCCTCCTCTCACTAGCTCATAGCACAGGGAGTAATCCAGATATTACTACCATCGAGGACCTCCTTTTTAAATCCCTGCCTAACGTTCTATATTCTCACTTCAGAATCTCATCATTTTCCCTTCTTATGTCATTTGCTCCAATGTATACAATGACCTTCTGCTGGTCTCAGAATCATAGAATCCCTACAGTGTGGAAACAGACCCTTTGGTCCAATAAGTCCACACCAACCCTCCAAAGAGTAACCCACCCAGACCCATTCCCCTACCCTGTTACCATATATTTGCCCCTGACTTATGCACCTAACCTACACATCCCTGAACAATTTAGCATGGCCAATTCATCTAACCTGCACATCTTTAGACTGTGGGAGGAAACCAGAGCACCCAGAGGAAACCCGGGGAGAGTCCCCTAACACAATCGATCACTTGGAATTTCTTTTAAGATACGTATTTTCCCTTTCTGCTTTCCATTGGTTAGCCAATGTCATATTGCCTTTTCTGTGTCAGATGTAGTATAATTAATAGCGCTGTTGGTTCAGAGTAGGAAGGTAAGGGGTTCATAACGCCACAACAAAATAGCTAATCCTTTAAACTGTCACTCAAACTGTCAACCTGTTTTGAGAATGTAGCATTTGAACCTCAGCCTAGTAAATATAATGCCATGTGTTAACCCTTGGGAAGATGTAAAAAAAAACGCTATTGAAACTGCATAAACAGGTGTTTATTTTTCTGACCAGCACCTAGTGGCCTGTCATAGAGTAATAGACATGTACAGCATAGAAACAGACCCTTTGGTCCAACTCATCCATACTGACCAGATACCCGAAATTAATCTAGTCCCATTGCCAGCACATATCCCTCTAAACCCTTCCTATTCATATACCCATCCAGATGCCTTTTAAATGTTGTAATTCTACCAGCTTTGGCAGCTCATTGCATGTACGCATTACCCTTTGTGTGAAAATGTTTCCCCATAGGTCCCTTTTGAACCTTTCCCCTCTCACCCTCAACCTAGGCCATCTATTTCTGGACTCCCCCAACCCAGGGTAAAGACCTTGTCCATTTACCCAATCCACGCCCCTCATGATTTTATGAACCTCGACAGAGGAACCTCGAGTATCCGAAGGACACGGGCGGGAAATATTTCGTTTGATTAATCAAATTCCGGAAAAGCGAATGCCAGATAACATAGTTTAGCCAAGCATCGGGACCTTGTGATCTTGCCGATAATCCGATAATCAGATAATCGAGGTTCCTCTGTATAAGGTCACCCCTCAGTCTCCGATGCTCCAGGTAAAACAGACTCAGCTTATTCAGCCTCTCCCTGTAGCTCAAATCCTCCAACCCTGGCAACTTCCTTGTAAATCTGTCAATCATGATATTTTCTTTTCATTCTCACAGACTGCTTCAGCCTGTCTTTTTGCCTACGAGTTTGATGAGTGGGGTATTTTAAAAAAACATCAGAGAGTTATACAATCTTATACACTTCTGAAGAATATCTACTGCACCAAATTGTAACTCACCTAAAAGGAATTTGTTTGATCTCAACGGTAAGCTCAAATATGCCGGCCGAGTTTAAGTTTCTGCCCTGTGTAACTCATGTCTGTCCCCTACCAGCAAAAATGAGATCTGATGGGAATGGGGGAAAGAGTCTTCTGCATCTGGATCCCACTAATCACTTTAGAGTTCTGCAGTATCTTCATATCCATTGACTATGCTTCTCTTACACATGCGGCCCAACCTGCTGAGTATTTCCTGTCTTTATTTCACATTCACATCATTTGTGGTATTTTGCAATTGTAGCAAGAGGCTAATTGTCAATGTCGGCCATATCCTAGATCACCTGTGATAGATTAAGTATAGGTTTGACCAACACATTTAACAGGAATATAAAAACAGTGAAAATGTACAGTACAGAATATTCCCAAGGATGAAGATTTACACTAATGAAGAAACACAAGGGATTGAATTTATTTCACTGTGAAGATTAAGGGGTTCTTGATAACAGTCCACAATTATAAATATTTATGCCAAATTAAAGGCATAATAAAAAGCTATAGCTCAGAAATAAGCAACTGTGTTCACCAAAGATGAGCGATTTTTTTTTCCTCTGGTTATGTAGACAGTAACAAGAGAGACAAAATTCAAGGCAATACTTGAAAACATTCTGTATGCTGGGTGGTTAGAATGAAAAATTCTCTTGTCATCAAGTTATGCTGAAACCATGCACATTTTCAATGGTTGTTCTAAAACCTGAAATACACTGAAGGATAATTATACCCAGCAAATTCCAAGAAATACCAACAGGATCACTGTATGACAGGTTAAGTCTGACTGTGGATTGTGCTAATGAGACGTTAAACATCATCGCAGGAAGTAATGCAATGTCACATGATCTTGCCCTGTCTTCCAGTCTCTTGGTAAAATGGAGGGGGGGGGAGAAGCTGGTGGCCTAGTGGTACAAACAAGTAAATTAGAGGCCCAGGCTCGTGTTCAGGAGCATGTGGATATAAATCTCACAACAGCAGCTGATGGAATTTTAATACAAGTAACAGGGAAGACAAATGGAAGGTTGACCTTTCTTTCAAATGGAATTAAGTACAAAAATAGGGAGTTCATGCAAAAACTATACAGAGCATCAGTCAGTTCATAGCTGGAACTCTGTGAACAGTTTTAATCCCCTTATCTAAGGAATGATATATTGGCATTGGAGGCAGTCCAGAGCAGATTCACCAGGTTGATCCCAGGTACGGATGGATTTTGTCACGAGAAGAGGTTAACTATGTTGAGCCTATACTCTTTAGAGTTTAGAGGAATGAGCCGTGACCTTATTGAAACGTACAAGAATCTTAGGGGATTTGATAGAGTAGCTACAGAAGGGTTGTTTCTCTGCTGGGAGAGTCTAGGACCAAAGGGTATAATCTCAGGATAAGCAGTCACCCATTTAACAAGAAGAATTTTTTCACTTAGAAGGTGATGAATCTGTGGAATTCTTTACCACTGAGGACATAGCGACTGGGCCATTAAGTATATTCAAGGCTAAGGTTAACAGATTTTAAATTAATAAGGAAATCAAAGAGAAAAAGGAGGAAGGTGAAGATAAAGATGGTCAGCTCAGACATGATCTCTTTGAATGGTGAAACAGACTAGATGGGCTCAATGACCTACTTCTGTACTAAAATGAAGCTCGTCTCAGAGGTCATGACTATGACAACATTATCAATCATTATTAAAACCCATCTGGTTCACTCATGTCCTTAAAAAAAGCAAATCTGCCATCCTTCCCTGGTTTTGCCTATATGTAAGTAACATTCACAGAACTGTGTGACTGACTCTTAGCTGTCCTCTAAAATAACCAAGCAAGACACTTTTTAAAGGCAATTCAGGACAGACAACAGGACTGTTCCAGCACTGCTCAAATTCCTAGAAAGATACCAGCAGTGCACTGCAAGGATCGGTGCACTGCTCTTCCTCGTTTATATAAATGATTTGGACGAGACAAGAGAAGACATGGTTAATAAGTTTGCGGATGACACCAAAATCGTTTTTTTAGTTGGCAGTGAAGAAGGTTATCTAAGAATACAACAGGATCTTGATTAACTGGGCCAGTGGGCCAAGGAATGCCATGTGGAGTTTAATTTAGATACATTCAAGGTATTGCATTTTGATAAGACAAACTAAGGCTGGATTTACATAGTTAATGGTGGGGTTCCAGGGAGTGCTGTCAAACAGGGAAGCAGGTACAGAGTTTTTCAATGGCAAGAGGGGAAAGATTTAAAAGGGGCCTAAGGGGTGACTTTTTCACACAGAGGGTGGTACGTAAATGGTAAAGGTGAATACAATTACATTTAAAAGACATTTGGGCAGTTACATGAATCGGCAAGGTTTAGTGGTATATGGGCTAAATGCAGGCAAATGGGATTAGTTCAGATTAGGAAACCTGGCAAGCATGGATGAGTTGGGCCAAAGGGTCTGTTGCCATGCTGTATGACTATATGATTCTATAATAAAAGATAAAGCTGTTGTTTGTTAAAAGCTGTTCTTAAATAAAGTTGCTTCAGCAACATCTAGAAATAATCTTTAACAGCGCAATAAGACTATTGTTTGGTGTCAGCAAGTGAAAGGATGTGAAGGAAATCTCTCTGATGTTCATGAAAACTTCAAGCAGATTGCATGTTCCAAACAAAGAGAAGCAAGGCTGTATTTGGCCTCACTGCAAAACCAAGCAGTAAGCAGGTACATGTGCAATGAAGGGGTCATATAGATGATGTACTAACCTGGCAGGGGATCAACAGCAGAAGAGCTACATTTAGGGGAATAATAAAACCATTCAATCTGCAAAATGACACCATTGTTGAGAAGGCTAAATTTAATAAATGTATCCATGAGAAAGGGAAACTATTGGCCTTGTTATCAATGATCCACACAGCCCTACAGAGAACTGAGAGTGGGGCAACTTAAAAGGAGAAATAATCAAGTACGGAATTGTTGTTGAAGTCTTAGATGAAGCACTACTGACCACTTGCAGTAAAGGAATAACTTACATGGTCAAAAACAATTCAACTCATCAGCTAAGCTTGTTGTATGGTAGGTCCTCACCCTCACAGGTTACTTAGCTGTCATCATCCTCCCTTGAGGTTGGGAACTAAAGTGCATGACCTATCTGGTATGATAGAGGAGAATCTCTTGATAGTCTAATGAAAAGATGTCATTTATAAAATTATAGTAATCGGGTACAAGTTACATTTGAATGGCAGACATTGTTACTAGGACTATGAGGAAGACCTAGATGGTAGGTCTGTCTCCTTCGAGATCCAGAGCTGTTCTCTGACTTTACCTCGTCCCATGCCTCCCATCATAGCGTCAAAGAGTCCAACAGCATGGAGACAGGCCCTTCAGCCCAAACTGGTCCATGCTAACCCCATTTCCCTACACTTGGCCCATATCCTTCTAAACCTTTCCTATCCATATATTTGTCCAAATGTTTTATAAGTGTTGTTAACGTACCCACCTCAACCACATCCACTAGCAGCTCATTCCATATGCGTACCACCCTCTGTGTAAAAACGTTGTCCCTCAGGTTACCTTTTGTTCTTTCTCCTCTAACTTTAAACTGATGCCCTCCATTTCTCGATCCCCCATTCCTGGCAAACAGACTGAGTGTATCCACCCTATCCAAGCCTCTCATGGTCTTATACACTTCTATAAGATCCCCTCTCAGTCTCCTACACTCTACAACAAAAAAATCCTGGCTTTTCCAATCTCTCCCTATAACTCAGACCCTTGAGTTCTGGCAACACCCTTGTAAATTTCTTTTACAATCTTTCTAAGTTTAATAACATCCTTCCTATAGCAAGGTGACCAAAATTGTACACAATACTCCCAAGTGTGGCCTCACCAACCTCCTGTACAATTGCAACATGACTTCCCAATTTCTATACTCAGTGACCTGACTGATGAAGGTCAATGTGCCAAAAGCCTTCTTCAATGCCTTGTCTACCTGCGATTTCAGTTTTAGAGAACCATGCACCCGAATCCAAGGTTCCTCTGTTCCACGACACTTAAAGCTCTACCATTCCCCATGAAACTCCTGTTTGATTTGACTTTCCAAAATGTAAGATCTCACACTTATCTATATTAAACTCCATTTTCCATTTCTCGGCCCACTTCCCCAACTGATCAAGGTCCTGCTGTAAATTCTCCTCACTGATCCACAATACTGCCTATTTTATAGTCTCATCAGCAAACTCACTAATCATGCCTTGAACATTCTCATCCAAATCAGAGATATAGATAACAAACAGTAATGGGCCTAGCACCGAATCCTGAGGTACTCCACTTGGCCTCCAGTCCGATAAGCATCCTTCCTCTATTACCTTCTGCTTCCTACCATCAAACCAATTGTGTATCCAATTTGCCAGCTCCATCTGGATTCTATGTGATCTAACCTTCCAGAACAGCCTACCACGTGGAACCTTATCAAAGGCTTTACTGAAATTGATAGAGACTATGTCTACCGTCCTGACCTCGTCAACCTTCCTGGTCACTTCATCAAAGAACTCTTAACAAATTTGTGAGGCATGATCTCCCACGCACAAAGCTATGCTGACTACTCCTAATTACACCCTGTCTTTCAAAATGCATGTATATCTTATCCCTCAGAATCTTCGCAAGTAACTTACCCACCACGGATTTTAGGCTTACTGGTCTATAGTTCCCACGATTTTCTTTGCAGCCCTTTTTGAATAAGGGGGCACAACATTCGCTCCCCTCCAGTCTTCTGGAACCTCACCCATGGCTAACGATGATGCAAAAATATCAGCCAGAGGCCCCCGCAATTTCTTCTCCAGCCTCTTGCAGTGTTCTTGGATATATCTAGTCAGGACCAGGAGATTTATCCACATTCACACATTCTAATACATCCAACACCTCTTCTACTGTGAAATGAACTGTCCCCAACGTATCACCACTAACTTCTCCAAGTTCCCAAGTCTTAATGTCAAGTAAACACAGAGGAGATATATTCATGGAGGACCTCGCCCATCTGTGGTTCTACCCATACCTGTCCACTTTGGTCTTTGAGGTGTCATATTCTCTCTCTAGTTATTCTTTTACCTTTAATAAGCTTAAAGAATCTCTTTGGATTCATCTTAGCCTTGGCTGAGAAGGTTATCTCATGCCTCCTTTTCACCCTCCTGATTTCCTTCTCCATAAACTCCTGTATCCCCTATATATGTCCAGAAATTCCCTTGATCCCAGTTATCTGTACCTGAGCCATGCCTCCTTTTTCTGGTCAAAGCCTCAATATCTCTTGTCATCCGGGGTTTGCTATACCTGCCAACCTTGCCCTTCACTCTCATAGGAACATATAGACCTTGAACTCTAGCTATCTCACTTTTAAAGGCCTCCCACTTGCCAGAGGCCCCTTTGCCCACAAACAAACTACTCCCATCAACCCCTGTAAGCTTCTGTATAATTCCGTCAAAATTTGCCTCGCCCTAATTTAGAATTTCAAACTGTGAACCTGTTTTGTGCCTCTCCATCATTGTTTTAAAATTAATAGAACTATATTCACTGGTCCCAAAGTGCTCTGCCACTGTCACCTCAGTCATCTATCCTGCTCTATATCCCAAGAGTAGATGGGGTTTTGCCTTTTCCTGAGTATACTGCTTGAGGAAACTTTCTCGAATGCACTTAAATTCCATCCCATCTAAGCCCTTAACACCAAGGCAGTCCCAGACTATGTTCCTGCAATAGTCTTGTCATCGTAGGGGATTTTGATTTTCCTAACATAGTCTGGGATTGCCTTGGTGTTAAGGGCTTAGATGGGATGGAAGTTGTTAAGTGCATTCGAGAAAGTTTCCTCAAGCAGTATACTCAGGAAAAGGCAAAACCCCATCTACTCTTGGGATATAGAGCAGGATAGATGACACACCAGATGGCCTCCATGTTTAGAGACTGCAATTTCCCTTCCCACGTGGTTAAAGATGCCCTCCAACGCATCTCGTCTACATCCCACACCTCCGCCCTTAGACCCCACCCCTCCAACCCTAACAAGGACAGAACGCCCCTGGTGCTCACCTTCCACCCTACCAACCTTCACATAAACCAAATCATCCGCCAACATTTCCGCCACCTCCAAACAGACCCCACCACCAGGGATATATTTCCCTCCCCACCCCTTTCCGCCTTCCGCAAAGACCGTTCCCTCCGCGACTACCTGGTCAGGTCCAGGCCCCCAAACAACCCACCCTCCAATCCTGGCACTTTCCCCTGCCACCGCAGGAACTGTAAAACCTGCGCCCACACCTCCTCCCTCACCTCTATCCAAGGCCCTAAAGGAGCCTTCCACATCCATCAAAGTTTTACTTGCACATCCACTAATATCATTTATTGTATCTGTTACTCTCGATGCGGTCTCCTCTACATTGGGGAGTCTGGGTGCCTCCTAGCAGAGCGCTTTAGGGAACATCTCCGGGACACCTGCACCAATCAACCACACCGCCCCGTGGCCCAACATTTCAACTCCCCCTCCCACTCTGCCGAGGACATGGAGCTCCTGGGCCTCCTTCACCGCCGCTCCCTCACCACCAGACATCTGGAGGAAGAACGCCTCATCTTCCGCCTCGGAACACTTCAACCCCAGGGCATCAATGTGGACTTCAACAGTTTCCTCATTTCCCCTTCACCCACCTCACCCTAGTTCTAAACGTCCAGCTCAGTAACTGTCCCCATGACTTGTCCTACCTGCCTATCTCCTTTTCCACCTATCCACTCCACCCTCTCCTCCCTGACCTATCACCTTCATCCCCTCCCCCACTCACCCATTGTACTCTATGCTACTTTCTCCCCACCCCCACCCTCCTCTAGCTTATCTCTCCACGCTTCAGGCTCACTGCCTTTATTCCTGATGAAGGGCTTTTGCCCGAAACGTCGATTTCGAAGCTACTTGGATGCTGCCTGAACTGCTGTGCTCTTCCAGCACCACTAATCCAGAATCTGGTTTCCAGCATCTGCAGTCATTGTTTTTACCTTATTGCTCCTGCAAGTCTCCCCAGTCCCCCTTTCAATTTGGTCCTCTAATTCAGTGTGACTTTAACATCTTGCCGTAGTTGTGGGTATGTTTGCCAAGCTGGGAAATTAATTTGCAGACATTTTGTCTCCTGCCTAGGTGATACATTCAGTGCTTTGGAGCCTCCTGTGAAGTGCTGCTGTATTGTCTCTTCTGGAATTTATTTGGTTTCTTTCCTGCTGTTTCCAGTTGCCAGCTTCAGTTGTTCGTTGTAGCGGCGAGTATATTGGGTCTAGGTCGATGTGTTTGTTGGTGGAGTCAGTCAATGTGTGTCATACTTCTAGAAATTCTGTGACGGTCCTCTGTTTAGCTTGTCCTATGATTGTTGTGTTGTCCCAGTTGAACTTATGGTCCTTGTCATCTGTGTGTAAAGCTACTGGGGACAGCTGGTTGTGGCGTTTAGTAGTTAGTTGGTGTTCGTGGATGTGGATTGCTAGTTGTCTGCCTGTTTGTCCTATATAGTATTCCATGCAGTCTTTGCATGGAATCTTGTAAATTACATTATGCGCGTACATGATCAGTCTTTTGTTGGAGTGAGTTGTTGTCTGAGCATGACTGTCAGTTTATGAGCTGTCATGAATCTGAGTGGTTGGAGACGTCAGCCAGAAGTTAACCCTTCTTCAGGACTGGGGGTGGATATAAAGGGAGCTGCAGATAAAGGAGTGGCAGGGGAGAGGGGTGATGTGGTGAGGTAGGGATAAGTGAATACAGGGTACGACCTGGTTGGTCGTTGGGAGGAATGAATTCAGTTGGTTGCTGGAAGGGTCAGGGCAATGGGGCTGGAAAGGGAGTCAGGAGATGACAAGGGGGGTTATTTGAAATTGGAAAACTCAATGTTGAGTCCTCGGGACTTTAGGCTGCCCATGTGGAAGGTGAAGCGTTGTTCCTCCAATTTGTGGTCTGATTTGCTGTGGCAAAGTAGAAGGCGGTGGTAAGGGGAATTAGAATGGGCAGTGACAGCGACAGCCCCTGCGAGCCCAGCTGAGATGCTCAGCAAAACCTGCCCCGAATTCACATCTGGTCTCACCAATGTAGAGAAGACCACAATGGGAGCGCCTGATACAGTACTAGGTTGGAGGAGAGCAGGCACCTCTGACGCACCTGGAAGGACCGTCTGGTGCTCTGGATGGAGGTGAGGGGGCTGGTGTGCCAGAGGGTTTTGCATCTTTTACAGTTGCAGGGGAAGGTACCTGGGGTTTCGGGGGTGGGGGGTGGGTTGGTGAGGAGAGTGGTGCGAACCAAGGAATGGTCCTGTGCAGAAGGCAGAGAGGGGTGAGGAGGAAGATGTTCTTGGTCGTAGAGGTCTAATTGGATCTGGCGGAAGTGATTAAGGATGGAAACAGATTGCCCACTCCTCCAGTTCCTCCCCTCTCCCACCTTATCTGCAGCTCTCCAGCCTGAAGAAGGGTTCCACCCGAAACGTTGATTTCTCCATCTCCTGATGCCTATGTTCATGCATCCTCCTGCTTATCTACTCTGAAATTTCCCAAACAGTTGGTTAAAAATCTACATTGGACAAGCAATGAAATATGGCCAAATTTGTAGCTTATTTTTTCTTTCTACTCAAAGACAAACCTGTACAAAGAGATTAGTCGACAGCAAATCCACAAACCAGGGCAGTACCACTACACTGCAAGAGCAGTCCAGAAACAGCTGATCTTTCACGTGGAGGGGAAGGGACGATGCCGCACATGCGCAGCGATGCCCAAAACTCCAGGACTACAAGCCCCAGAATACCAAGCGGGCGCACGCAGCGACGAGTTGACGTCGCCGCCGCCGCCGCCATTACTGGGAGCGCGGAACCGAGCGGAGCCTGGGGCCTGAGGCTGAGGCAGACCGAGCTCACCGCCGCCCGATAGCCAGGTCAGTGAGAACCGTCCGGGAGGCCGGCCTTTGTACGGCGGCTGCAGTAGCAGCAGCAGCAGGGGAGGCTGATGGTAACCGCTCCCTCCCCCCACCCCCTCGCCGGCCGGGGGGGAGGCGGAGCGAGGCCTCAGTGTAACCGGGGAGAGGGGGAGCCGCGGCCGACTGTGGCTCACGCTCTGGTCCCGGTCCCGGCCCCGGCAAACACGTGGGGCCACCGGAGCGGATCGTGAGGGAGGGGAAGCTGAAGGGCGAGCAGAGCGTTGGCGGGGCAGAGTGGTGAGGAAGGGGGGGGTGGTCCAGAGACCGAGGGGGAGGAGGGAGAGGGTCTGGGGGAGGCTGTGGAGGAGGAGGAGGGGGAATGCCGCGGGGGTAGGGAGGGGAAGGCTACTGGGGGGGAAGGGGGAGGTTGTCGGAGGGGGGGGGGGAGGAGAAGAGGGGGAGGGGGAAATGCCTGGAGGGGGGAGGTTGCCTGGGGGGGGAGGGGGAGGTTGCCTGGGGGGGGAGGGGGAGGTTGCCTGGGGGGGGAGGGGGAGGGGGGAGGTTGCCTGGGGGGGGGAGGGGGAGGGGGAAGGGGAAATGCCTGGAGGGGGGAGGTTGCCTGGGGGGGGGGGGTGGGGAGATTGCCGGGGGGGGGGCGGGAGGTTGCCTGGGGGGGGAAGGGGGAAATGCCTGGAGGGGGGAGGTTGACGGTGGGGGGTGGGGAGATTGCCGGGGGGGGGCGGGAGGTTGCCTGGGGGGGGAAGGGGGAAATGCCTGGAGGGGGGAGGTTGCCGGTGGGGGGTGGGGAGATTGCCGGGGGGGGGCGGGAGGTTGCCTGGGGGGGGACGGGGGAAATGCCTGGAGGGGGGAGGTTGCCGGTGGGGGGTGGGGAGATTGCCGGGGGGGGGGGGGGGAGGTTGCCTGGGGGGGGAGGGGGAGGGGGAGAAGAGGGGGAGGGGGAAATGCCTGGAGGGGGGAGGTTGCCTGGCGGAGGGGGGGGGGAAATTGCCGGGGGGGGGGGGAGGTTGCCTGGGGGGGGAGGGGGAGGGGGAGAAGAGGGGGAGGGGGAAATGCCTGGAGGGGGGAGGTTGCCTGGCGGAGGGGGGGGGAAATGCCTGGGGGAGGGGGAAATGCCTGGAGGGGGGAGGTTGCCTGGCGGAGGGGGGGGGGAAATGCCTGGGGGAGGGGGAAATGCCTGGAGGGGGGAGGTTGCGGGGGGGGGGGGAGAAATGCCTGGAGGGGGGAGGTTGCCGGGGGGGGGGAGGGGAGGTTGCCTGGGGGGGGGAGGGGGAGAAGAGGGGGAGGGGGAAATGCCTGGAGGGGGGAGGTTGCCTGGGGGGGGGTGGGGGGTGGGGAGAAGAGGGGGAAGGGGGAAATGCCTGGAGGGGGGAGGTTGCCTGGGGGGGTGGGGAGAAGAGGGGGAGGGGGAAATGCCTGGAGGGGGGAGGTTGCCTGGCGGAGGGGGGGGGAAATGCCTGGAGGGGGGAGGTTGGCGGAGGGGGGGGGAAATGCCTGGAGGGGGGAGGTTGCCGGTGGGGGGGGGGGAGAAATGCCTGGAGGGGGGAGGTTGCCTGGGGGGGGGGGAGGGGGAAATGCCTGGAGGGGGGAGGTTGCCTGGGGGGGGTGGGGGGTGGGGAGAAGAGGGGGGAGGGGGAAATGCCTGGAGGGGGGAGGTTGCCTGGGGGAGGTGGGGGGGTGGGGAGAAGAGGGGGAGGGGGAAATGCCTGGAGGGGGGAGGTTGCCTGGCGGAGGGGGGGGGGGAAATGCCTGGGGGAGGGGGAAATGCCTGGAGGGGGGAGGTTGCCGGGGGGGGGGAGAAATGCCTGGAGGGGGGAGGTTGCCTGGAGGAGGGGGGGGGAAAGAGGGGGAGGGGGAAATGCCTGGAGGGGGGGGAGAAATTCCTGGGGGGCTGGGGGGAGAAATGCCTGGAGGGGGGAGAGAAATGCCTGGAGGAGGGGGGGGTAGAAAGAGGGGGAGGGGGAAATGCCTGGAGGGGGGAGGTTGCCTGGGGGGGGGGGGGGGTCGGGTGAATGCCTGGAGGGGGGAGGTTGCCTGGAGGAGGGAGGTTGCCTTGGGGGGGGTGGGGGGAATGCCTGGAGGGGGGCGGTTGCCTTGGGGGGAGTGGGGGGAATGCCTGGAGGGGGGAGGTTGCCTGGAGGGGGGAGGTTGCCTTGGGGGGGTGGTGGGGGGAATGCCTGGAGGTGGGAGGTTGCCTTGGGGGGGGGTGGGGGGAATGCCTGGAGGGGAGAGGTTGCCTTGGGGGGTGGTGGGGGGAATGCCTGGAGGGGGGAGGTTGCCTTGGGGGGGGGGGGGGGTGGAGGGAATGCCTGGAGGGGGGAGGTTGCTTGGGGGGGGGGGGGGGGGTGGAATGCCTGGAGGGGGGAGGTTGCCTTGGGGGGGGGGGGGGGGGGGATGCCTGGGGGGGGGGGGAAGAGGGGGAGGGGGAAATGCCTGGAAGGGGGAGGTTGCCTGGGGGGGGGGGGGGGGAGGAGGAATGCTTGGAGGGGGGAGGTTTTCTGGGGGGTGCGGGGAATATGCCTGGAGGGGGGAGGTTGTGGAGGGAAGGTTGGGGGGGGGGGAGTCTGTGGGGGGAGGCTGCCTGCTGTGGGGGAAGGCTGGGAGGGGGCGGTGGCTGGCCTTGGGGGGGGGGGGGATGCCGGGAGGGGGGGGGATGCCTGGGGGGGGGGGGGAAGGGGGGGAATGCCTGGAGGGGGGGGGGGGGGGGGGGAAGGGTGGGATGCCTGGAGGGGGGGGGGGGAAGGGTGGGATGCCTAGTGGGGGGGTTCCTCCACAGGGGTGAGGGTCCAGTGGAGGCGGGGGGGGTTGCTCCAGGGGGGCGAGGGTCCAGTGGTGGTGTGTTGGGGGGGGGGTTGCTCCATGGGGGTGAGGGTCCTGTGGTGGTTGGGGGGGGGGGGGTTGCTCCACGGGGGCGAGGGTCCAGTGGAGGCGGCGGGGGGGCTTGGTCCACGGGGGGCGAGGGTACCGTGGAGGCGGCAGGGGGGCTTGGTCCACGGGGGCGAGGGTACCGTGGAGGCGGCAGGGGAGGTTGCTCCACGGGGGCGAGGGGGGGGGTTGCTCAGAGGGGTCAGGAGGGAGCAGGATGGGTCAAGAGGTGGGTGAGGGGTCCGGGAGGGTGTGAGGGTCAAGATGGAGCGGGCAGGGGTCAAGAGGGTTCCGGAGGGAGCGGGCAGGGCCGGTCGTCTGGAGACTACCACCCTGTTTCTAGACTCACCCCTGCAAACCCGCATCTCAGAGGTGGCTGGTGGGGAATATGGGTGGGAGGTGGCATAAAGAAGGCTCAGTTGTCTTCAGTGCAATTTGTTAACATCTAACCTCATCTAAACTTTACATCTATCAGTAGACAAGATGGCAAAGTTTATTTAATCCCCACGTTTTTTTGGAATATTTTTAACGAGGTACCTTGAGCTGATGGGTTGCATCTTAAACGTTTTAGAAGAAGTAGCTACAGTGTGTGGATGCGGTATACACTAGCTTTTTTTTATGATTCTGTAGAGGATGCTGGAGATCAGCGTCTATGATACTGTAGCCAAGTTTGTGGGTGACACAAAATAGGTATGAAGGCAAGTCTACAGAAGGATGCAGACCTATTAAATGAGTGGGCAAAAGAGTTGGCAGATGGAATAAGATGTGGGAAAATGTGAAATGTGCACTTTGGCCGGATGCATAGAGAAGCTGTATGTTATTTAAGTGTGGAAAGCTGCTATGCAGTGGGATTTGGGGTCCTTAAAGGGTCCATGAATCACAAAATGCTAACATCCAAATTGAGTGAGCAACAGGAAAGGCAATGGGTATGTTAGATTTTGTTTCAAAGAAATATAAAAATTGGAAGGAATTTTCTCGTGAGGATATGTTGGAAGTATTTGGCCCTGTACTTGAGTTTAGCAGAATGAGAGGAGACCTCATTGAAACCTACAAGCTTCTGTCAGGGGTTCTTTCGGACTCTATCTTGTGAGTTATGCGAGAACCATGGACAATAACCCTGTAGGATTCTTCACTGTAGAATCTATTGAGGCTGGGGTATTGACTATATTCAAGGCTGAGGTAGACAGAATTTTAATCAATATGGGTACTGTGGATAAGTAGGAGCAAAAGAACTCTTATTGACATAAATAGTCATAGAGATGTACAGTATGGAAACAGACCCTTCAGTCCAACCCGTCCATGCTGACCAGATACCCCAACCCAATCTAGTCCCAACTGCCAGCACTCTACCCATATCCCTCCAAACCCTTCCTATTCATATACTCATCCAGATGCCTTTTAAATGTTGCGATTGTACCAGCCTCCACCACATCCTCTGGCAGCTCATTCCATACACATACCACCCTCTGCGTGAAAAAGTTGCCCCTTAGGTATCTTTCCCCTCTCACCCTAAACTAGTTCTAGGCTTCCTAACCCCAGGGAAAAGACTTTGTTTATCCTATCCATGTCCCTCACAATTTTGTAAATCTCTATAAGGTCACCCCTCAGTCTCCGCTCCAGGGAAAACAGCCCCAGCCTGTTCAGCCTCTCCCTTTAGCTGCGATCCTCCAACCCTGGCAACATCCTTGTAAATCTTTTCTGAACCCTTTCAAGTTTCACAACATCTTTCCGATAGGAAGGAGACCAGAATTGCATGCAATATTCCAACAGTGGCCTAACCAATGTCCTGTACAGCCGCAACATGACCTCCCAACTTCTATACTCAATACTCTGACGAAAGCATACCAAATGCCTCCTTCACTATCCTATCTACCTGCGACTCCACTTTCAAGGAGCTATGAACCTGCACTCCAAGGTCTCTTTGTTCAGCAATAATCCCTCGGACCTTACCATTAAGTGTATAAGTCCTGCTAAGATTTGCTTTCCCAAAATGCAGCACCTCGCATTTATCTGAATTAAACTCCATCTGCCACTTCTCAGCCCATTGGCCCATCTGGTTCAGGTCCTGTTGAAATCTGAAGTAACCCTCTATGCTGTCCACTACACCTCCAACTTTGGTATCATCTGCAAACTTACTAACTGTACCTCTTATGCTCACATCCAAATCACTGTTTAAGAAAGGCGGTAAAGACAAGCGAGGGAACTATAGACCATTGAGCCTGATCTCGGTGGTGGACGAGTTGTTGGAGGGAATCCTGAGGGACAGGATGTACATGTTTTTGGAAATGCAAGGTCGAGAGGGGAAAGGCATGGACAGGTTGGACCGAAGGGACTTTTTCCATGCTGTACATCACTGATTGTATAACCCCTGCTTCACCATGTAGTCTGATCATGGGTGATTTCGTCTTGGCCTGAACTCCACTTTCCTGCTCGTTCCCCATAACTCTAACCCATTACTAATTAAAGCTGTGTCTATCTCCTTAAATTTATTCCGTATCCAGATATCTACTGCATTCTGGAACAGTAAATTCCACAGATTCATGACTCTTCTAGAGAAGTTTTAAATCTGCCACTTATTAGCCTAAGACTTTGCATTCTAGTTTGCCCCACAAGGGGAAACTATTAGATCTCTTCACATCCTTTTTAAACTCTAAACTGTTCAATTTCTCCTCAAGACCAGCCTTGTAACTGATCTAGAGATAAATTCCAACATCCTTCCTCAAGTACAGGTACCATAGCTATATGCAGATGTGGTCTCCCAAATGCTATGCTATAAACAAAATTTACTTACTTTTGTACTCCATTACTTAAGTAATAAAATGCTAAAATTCCATTTGCCTTCCTTATTACCTATTGTACCGGCAGACAAACCTCCTTCAATTCATGCACAAGGACTTCCAGATCCCTCAGCACTGAAGCATTCTCAAGTTTATCTCCATTTAGAAGATAAGTTTTGTTTTTAAATCTTCTGACCAAAATAGAGCATCATGCTTATCCACATTGAACTCCATCTGCCAAATTTTGGCCTATTCCCTAAGTTTGTCACTATGTAAACTTAGTTGCTCTTTGCAGAGTTGAGGATGATCTGATCAACCATGATCTCGTTGAATGTTGGAGCAGACTTCTTGCTCTATTTTTGCTCCTGAATCGTAAGGATGTGCTGCCGCAGTTGTGTGTGGGGGAGGGGGGGTGATTGGGATTGGAATGGGGAAGAGATGTGCCTGTTGTCAGTGTGATAGTGAGGATAGAGAGAAGCCTGCACGTCTAGTAAAGGGGAAGGGAGGAGGTGACAGTCTGAGGTTCGTAACTTGTGGAAATTCTTAGTGCAAGAGGAATATGTGACATACTGAACAATGGTGTCTCTTGAGTTGGGAGATCAGCAAAAGTCAGGTGTGCAGTTTGGCCAACTGGTGCAGGAGGTGCTGTGGTTAAAGTAACTTGCTCAATGCAATGTTTTGTTGTGAAGTTGAACCCAATTAAACTAACTTTATGGTTGTGGCAATTGTAAAGGTGCTCACCTTTTCACTAATATGTCATCTGCTGATTTTTTTTTAAAATGAAATTTGACCGAGAAAACTTAAGTGACATGTGATACACCCATGCTGTTAAGTTGTCTGGCAGTCAAGATGAGGCATCAGCCATCTGTGTCCCCTTGAGGGTATGTGGTAGTGACTGAAATAAGCTTCTGAAATTGTTTAGCACGGAGCCCTAAAATCTGGATAAGCCACCTTGTCACTTCACAGAAGGAAAACTCAAAAGTCTACTGACAAAAAGGCACAGGAAAACAGTTGACAAGAGATGAAAAGTGGAGAGCCTTACCACAAGGTGTTGGAAGTGACCCAGTAGGTGGATCTATACCAAGTGACAAAAAGCACTTTAGCTCCAGTATGCTTAATTTCAGTTTGCAAGTGTATAAAATGAAAGGGAGTTGGTGATTTGAAGCTGCAGTTTACAAGCAGCACTGTAATGGCTGTCCATGCCCCTTTAAGAATGTAGCCTTTTGTTTTGATCAGGCTCTTGGGGAGTAGACAGTTGCTTGTTGAACTATCTAATGAATGAAGAATTTCCCGCGAGCCTTGTTTTTGTTAAATCCCGGCGGGCACTGGCAACGCTTATGTATATGCTGTGCCCTGTGATGTGTTAACTTTGGCTTGACAGAAATTACAAATAATGCTGAGGAGATTAGCTTGTGGCAACGCTGTAGTGCTGGCAATAAGATGCACACACTCAGCTATCCAGACACCTCTGTTCTTTAGTCCTTGATATTGTGACCACTCATCCTCTAGATTGCATAGGAGCATGAATAGTTTAGCCTTATAGACCAGAACATTTTGGGGGTCTGTTCTCCATGTTTTACATTATCTGATCTCTGGGAGAGTGGAAGGAACATTATCCAGTTTTCCAGCTCCTGATTTCTGCGAGAAGTGCCCATTTGTGCATGTGAGAGAACTTTGGATTGCAATTG
Source organism: Chiloscyllium punctatum (assembly GCF_047496795.1). Taxonomy (NCBI): domain Eukaryota; kingdom Metazoa; phylum Chordata; class Chondrichthyes; order Orectolobiformes; family Hemiscylliidae; genus Chiloscyllium; species Chiloscyllium punctatum. The sequence continues at coordinate 69,351,790 of NC_092750.1, forward strand.
TGATGTTCCCACAGTTGAATACACTGAGTATTAACACTATCACTTGGGACCCATGGAACTGAATTCCTCTCAGGGCCTTCAAGGGAAGCTGGAAGATTCAAATAAGATGGATCAGATTTGATGTGGTTACTGAAAGTGTATTAAATGGCAGCTCAGTGTTGTACCTTTTGCATTAGATTAATTTACTCTGCCGTGAGATGAGATTAGCCTTTAAATTAAACAAGTAAAAGATAGTTTGACTTGCTTGCATACAGACGGGGGCCTGGCTGCAGAGACAAACTTAAAGTTGAATACGAAGCTGACGAGAAAAAGACATTTGTTACAGGGTTATAAACAGTTTTGTGATGTTTCATAGACACGTCGGGTGACCAAAGTGACTGGAGTGATCTTTTCTGAACGTGTACGTGGTTGTGTTCCTGTAATGTGCATCTAGCAGCTACAGAAATCTGCATGTGGTTTTTATTTGGCTAATTCAGGGCTTCCTGTGCTTTGAATGTGCTCGTGACCAGAAGTGATGTTACGCAATAGCTGCACACTTCAAGATCGTATCTGGAACTGTATACAAATGCACCTGTTCATGTACTCTCTTTCATGCAGTGTGCATGCCTAAAACCTTGTGCCTTGTTGATTCTGCAAGGACTGGAGAGCTGCAATGATGTGAGACATGCTAAGGAAGTAAGGGATGTTACAACAGGATTGGCACTTGAAGTGAGGACATTAAAAATATATGATTTTAAAGAGAAAAACATTAAAAGGAGAGATTTAAAAGAAAGATCTACTTCAGTAATTTACATGTACGAATGTTTTGTCTGAGAACTTTTGACTAGAATAGTTTTAACGAACGTATCATATTCTCCTGGCTTCTTTCTCTTTCTGTCTTTGTTTTCAAACAAAAAATCTGGGTTTTAAAGTCTAACAATGACCATAACATCATTGTCATAAAAACCTGTCTGGTTCACTAGTGTCCTTCAGAAATGGAACTCTGCTGTCCTATTTGGGCATGTGATTCCAGACTTGCACCAATGTGAAAGACTCTGAGCTGTCCTCAAATGACCGAGCAAGCCCCTCAGTTGTAACAAACTATTTAAAAATTATCAAGAGTGAGCTGGGATGGAACACCTTGCACTGATCTAGGCATTGCAAGTTACAAAGGCGAACTCAACGCTGGCCAGCCTGCACAAACCTACTAATATCTGGCATTTAGTATCAAAATTTTGGGGGCGGGGATAGTTTCAATAGAGGTGTCTCAGATTCGTCAAGCAACACGCTTGTACAGTTGTACTGTCAAATCATATTTTGCACACAAGGTTCCAGACTAGCAACAACGCCACCACCCCATCCCTGCTTATGCCCTTTCCCACTGGCAGGACAGGATACAGTTGAGAGGGTGTTAGCCTGGGAATCCTCACCATTGATTAGACCCATAGGATCTCATGGCATTGGGTCAGTCATGGGCGAGGAAGCACAGAGGGTGGCAAGGGCATAGAATGAATTCTGTTTGGGGGAACTTCAATGTCCATCATCAAGAGTGGCTCAGAACCACCACTACTGGTCAAGTCCTGATGAAATCTGCTAGACTGCGATTGCTGTAGGGGATGAGGGGACCAACAAGAGAGAAATGTATTTGACCAGCTCCTCAACAATTGGCCTGTCACGTGCATCTATCCACGACAATATCAGTAGAAGTGGAGACAAAGTCCTATCTTCACATTTAGGATACCCTCTGTCACGGAGAGTGGCATTTTAATTTAGTTAAATGGGACAGACTGCAAACAGATCTAGCAATTCAAGCTTGGTCATCCATGAGGCAATGTGATCCATCAGCAGCAGAGGAGTACACAACTTGCAACCTCAAGGTCTATCATATTTTCCACTTGACCATTACCATCAAACCAGGTAGCAACACTGATTCAGTGGAGAGTTCAGGAGGGAATGAGTTCAATGGGGGTGCAGGAGCAGCACCATGTATACGTAAAAATGAAGTGTCAACTTGGTAAAGCCAGAACATGGTTACTTAAATACTGAAAAGCCTAAGCAGGAAATGATAAACAGAGCAAAATGATTCCTCAACCAATAGTCAGATCTAAGCTGTGCAGTCCTGCCACATCCAGTTGTCGGTAGAAAATTATGCAACTAACTGGAGAAGACTTCACAAATATCTCAATCCTCAATGATGGGGAATCCTAGCACCTTGGTCCAAAAGATACGGAGCCAAGAGTGATAAATGGATGATTCATCTTGGAGCCTCCTGTGGAGGTCCCTAGCATCACAGACGCAGTGTTTCAGCCAGTTTTACTCATGCTATGTGATTACCTACCATCTACCCAATAATGCGAAAAATTGCCCAGGTATGTCCTGTACACCTACAATAAGACAAATCCAACCAGCCAGTTACCACCGCGTCAGTTATTATCAGTGATGGAAGAGGTCATCAAAAGTTCTGTCAAACATTGCTTCGCAATGAGCTGATCACTAACACTCAGTTATACTCTGTCAGGGCAACTCTGCATCTTAATACAGTCTTGGTTCAAACATGAATAAATGAGCTTAACTCTAGAGGTGAGGTCAAGGTCTTTTGTGATACAGTGGTAGTACCCCTATCTCGGAACAAGGACGTCTAAAACGTGTAATAACATCCCTAAACATTGAGAAAACATCAGAGGTGTGAGTGACTGCCCTTGATGTCAGTGCAGCATTTGACTGAATGTGACATCATTTAGTCCTAGCAAACCTACTGTCAATGGAAATCATGTAAAACTGTCCACTAGTTGAAATCATGTTGAGCACAAACAAAGATGATTATCATTGTCAGAGGTTAGTGGTTGTACCCCAGGACATCTCTGTAGAAGTTCCTGTGGATAGTATTCTAGGCTCAATCATTTTGAGCTTCCCTCCATCACAGGGTTAGAAGCCAGGATGTACAATCATCCGCGAACAATGTTCAGCACCTTTCAAGACTCATCATACTGAAACATTTCAGATCCAAATACAGCAAGACGTGGACAGTATCCAGGTTAAGGGCGGCATGGTGGCTCAGTGGTTAACACTGCTGCCTCTCAGCACCAGGAATCTGGGTTCGATTCTAGCCTCTGGCAACTGTCTGTGTGGAGTTTGCACATTCTCCCCACGTCTGCGTGAGTTTCCTCTGGGTGTTCCAGTTTCCTCCCACAGTCCAAAGATGTGCAGGTTAGGTGAACTGGTCATGCTAAAATTGCCTGTAGAGTTGGATGCATTAGATAGAGAGAATGGGTCTGGGTGGGTTACTCTTCAGAGGGTCGGGGTGGACTAGTTGGGCAGAACGGCCTGTTTCCACACTGTAGGTAATCTAATCTAAAGTGGCAAATAGCTACAGGAATTGGAAAACCTGCGCCCACACCACCTCCCTCACCTCCATCCAAGGCCCCAAAGGAGCCTTCCACATCCATTAAAGTTTCACCTGCACATTCACCAATACTATTTATTGTATCCGTTGCTCCCGATGTGGTCTCCTCTACATTGGGGAGACTGGACACCTCCTAGCAGTGCGCTTTAGGGAACATCTCCAGGACACCTGCACCAATCAACCCCAGTGCCCTGTGGCCCAACATTTCCGCTCCCCCTCCCACTCTGCCGAGGACATGGAGGTTCTCTGCCTCCTCCACCGCCACTCCCTCACCACCTAGAGGAAGAACGCCTCATCTTCCCCCTCAGAACACTTCAACCCCAGAGCATCAATGTGGATTTCACCAGTTTCCTCATTTCCCCTTCCCCCACCTCACCCCACCTCCAACCTTCCAGCTCAGCACTGTCCTCATGACCTTTCCTACCTGCCTAGCTTCCTTTCCACCTATCCACCCAACCCTCCTGTCTGACCTATCACCTCCATCCCCACCTCCATTCATCTATTGTACTCTATGCTACTTTCTCCCCACTCCCACCCTCCTCTCATTTATCCCTCCACTCTGCAGGCACCCTGCCTCTATTCCTGATGAAGGGCTTTTGCCCAAAATGTCGATTTTCCTGCTCCTCTGATGCTGCCTGACCTGCTGTGCTTTTCCAGCACCACTCTAATCCAGACCACATTCACTTCTTCCATCATTGAAACTCAGTAGCAGTGTATACCATCAATAGGATGAACTCAGTAATTCACCAAGGATCCTGAGACAACACCTTCTAAACCCACGGCCGCTAGTATTTAGAAGAAGGACAAAGATAGCATGCCCATGGGAATACCACGACCTGCAAATTCCCCTCAGTCATTCACCAGTCTGACCTGGGATATATTGCTATTCCTGCCGTGTTGCCTTCCTAGTGGCATTGTGGTTCTATGTACACCAAATGGGCTGCAGAGGTTCAAAAAGTTCAGTTCACCAGCACCTTCAAGGGCATCTCATGATGGGGGGCAATATTTGCTGGCTCAACCAGCAGCTCCCACACTTCTAGGATAATTTGTTTTAAAATCTTGGGTGTAAATTTCAATATATATATCAAACCTGAAGATAGACAAGAACTTCACTTAATGGTTGTGACAATAGCTTTGATTTGTTGTCAAGACCCTGACTCCCTTTGATCTGCAGTTGGATTCACTAATACTAGTGAACTTTCAGTTTCTTGTTGACTTTCATTTTCTTCCTGATTTTTCAGTTTGGGATGTAGGAGATATTTGGACTACAGGAGGTTGCTCATTGCTTTCCCTTTTCAGGTGTCCTTTTTCATTAGGTATGTGAATTCAGCTAATCTCTTTACATTAACTCCAATCATACATTCTCAATTTTCGCCATGATTTTCTGACCAGCCCTCAACTCTGAATTTAGCATCTCAAAACGTATCTCATCATTACTTTGTCTTGCTTTCCTCTTACCTTTCTCTTTGGTATAATTCTTTAAGAAAATTAGATCTGGTCTTAGGAATGTGCTTAATCTGTTGCATATTGTGGGTTATTGTATAAGACAGCAACATTATCTCACCTGTCTAAAAGAAACCTCAAGTTTCAGTCTAACACAGCACTAAATAAATACTTCTGCTAAGACCTCTACATGGTCATTTGTTGTGATGGTGGTAATTGAGTTTTGACTCAGTGGGGATCCCTGATTTATGAATGTCTGATTTACAAACGCTCGTATTTACGAATGTGGTTCCACATATCTTTTAAATTTTAAAGACAGCTGAACGAATGTTTCCTGTACGTACGGATGACTGCTTTCTACTGTGCTCCAGTTTGAGAACAAATTAACTTGTGAATGAATTCCAGAATGGAACCCATTCTCAACTTGGGCTACTTCCTTTATTCCTACTCCATATTTCAAACCCTTTGGAGGGTCATCCGCAGTTTATCAATAACACCTCTGGGAACCTATACATTACAAGCCAGCTTCACAAAACCTCAGTAGTTTTGGCACTTGATATTTAGCATAGGCTTGATGTTTATTCATTTGCTATAGAAATTAACCAAAACAGATACCTTTTCTTCCCTTCCTTGTCAAAGAAATGACATGTTCATGTTGCCATGGTTTTCTAGTGTTTGACTGTGGAAACCTTGATTGGATAATTTCTCATTCTAACTCTCCTTTGGCAACTTTTCATCAACTTCAGTGTGTACTTTTGGTACCTAAAGATATTTTCTTGCCACTTTCATACAGATTATTCCCTTTGATCTTGAAGTTCATCTGACAATTTCAAAACAAAAATTCCTTGTCAATGGAAATTCTCAAGTGATGATGAACTCAGAAGCTCTGATCTTTTGGCAGGTTGTGCCCTGCAACTTAACTGGAGGAGAGGTTATTCTTTGCCTTGCATTGGAGTTGGGAGAATGATCCTGAGCAGTTGTTAGGTCTGAGTCAAAGGTGGAAGGAACGCATAATTAATTTGACATACTAATTGATCTGTTATTGGTGAAGAGGCACGTTGGACTAGAGTTTTTTCCAGTGTAGAGCAAAGGGCTCCTAATTGTCCCAAAACTGAGATCTCACTAAATTGAGTGGTTGTATTTGGTGCTTCGATTTGTGTACGTGTCAGTATTCTGATTGAACTCTAGCACTGCATTGTGCTGACATCTAGCTCTATCATTCTATTAGATCATGACTGATCTAGACCTTCATCTACTTTTCATACATGTTGCTTCTGCCCCTTAAGTAACAAAAAATATCAGAGCAACTAATCTTGCTCAAACTTAGAACAGTGTATGAAACCTTGTGGGAAGAATACTTTGTGAGTAAAAGGAAAAGTTTCCTGATATCAAATATAGCATTATTTGTAAGATTATTCCTCTTGTCCTATATTGCCCCACACAAGGAAGTAGCTTCTACCCTTTCAAATCTATCTATTATTTTAAACAATGTGACTGATTTTTACCTTCCACTTTCTAAATTCAAGGTGTAGAAAACCAAAGTTCTCTTATCTAGCTCTGTTGATGTCTGATGCTGAGTTCCTCACTCTAACTTAGTTAATTTAGCATATTGAAGTCAAGAAGTTTGCAATATTCTATTTCTCCTATGATGCTCTTAATTCATCCACTTAAACTCCTTCACCAGCTCTTCATTCTGTTGTTACATGACATGTCTTTCCCCAGACATAGCTTGAGTTTGGAACAATTAGTCTGCTATTTAATTTCTATTTTCAGTTCACATGGGTGAATGAAAACTCCATAGCGATACAATTTCATTTTGTGTCCCTCTAGCAATACCATTTATAAATTATGGTTTTGACACTGGAAATAACTGCTACATTTCCTATTGTGAAGTGCATGACAGTAACCTACTGTTGGAACATAGGGTAAGTGCTGAATCAATGCTGTTTATTTAATTGTATTTCTGCAGCTCTGTTGTGTATCCAACATGATGGCCATTGTTAGGAAACATGACCTCCTCTTTATTCTGTGGGATTCTCTGTATTGTCTGTAATATCGTCTCTGAGTGAGGTACTACTTCTGCAGCATCATTTTCCAACAATCCAATGCCCACGTTTGCCCCCTCTCTCCTTTCAAACATCTAAAAAGACTCTTGCAATCTTTTATGTTATTAGCTAGCTTACTCTCATATTTCATCTTCTGTCCCTTTGCTATTTTTAGTTATCTTCTGGTACATGGTGTTTAAAGGATTCCCAATCCTCTGGCTTCCCACTAATCATCATCGTATGATATGCTTTTTCTTTTGCTTTTATGCTGTCCCTGATGTGTTGCTTTTGAATGTTACTTCTGGGTTGAATGTGTCCTGTTGTGATTTAGAGGCCAATTATGCCCCCTCCACAGCTGGCATAGCAGAATAGGGTTGGCTTGTGTCAACTGAGATTTGTTCCTTGTGGGTACTCTTCCACCATCTGGTCGCTACTTTTGTCATTGATGTTGTCCATATGATTCCTGATTGCATGTCTGCTGATACTCTGGTCAGAAGTAGGAAGTTCCCATGCATGACTCTAGTTTTAATTAACTAGTGATCTCTAGATGTGACTGTCCTGTTGCTTTGGTGTCAATACTGAGCCCACTATAGAGTATGTCTTTGGGAATGCAGCCATCATTCATTTTGCTCACATGGGCCAGTCAACAGACTTGCTGCTAACTCAAGGGGAGAAACATGCGGAGGGGTTCCCTACACACTGCTGCACTTCCACATTTGGCACAGGAAGTTAATTACTTTTGAAGTTTAGTTGCTATTGATATGTAGGAAGAAATGGTAGCCAGTTTGAGCACAATGTAGTACCACAGAGAGTAATGAGAAAAGTAACTGGTTAATCTGTTTGATATTGGGTGATTGAATGAATGCCTTGTTGTTTGAATATTTCATAGTCTTTTGCCTTCCCTGTACATTTTGCATGACGTATTGTCTGAGACACTACAGCAGCACAGCACTGTCGGTCTGAATTATGTTCTTAAGGTGTAAATTGGAACTGGAATCCACAACTTTGAGAATAGAAGAGAGGGTCCTTTTAAAATAAATTGTGATCATTTGGTAGCACCAAATGAAGTGTCAAGTCCTGCTGGTTGTTTTCAAATATGTAAGCCTTTATCTTGTTGATTTACCCTTCATTTAAACAACAGCCATAGCAGCTGAAAGCATCTTTGTTTTCTGTTTGATCCTGAGCTGGTCTTCAATCCCATATGCTGTTTGTCACCGAGACCTGCCTGCTGTCAACTCTAAGGATTTCAGGAGGTGAGCCTGTCTCAGTTCACCTCCTGAAACCCCCTCCATGGTTCTAGTTCCTCTATGACTATTCCAGTGCAATCCTGGCTGACCAGCCACCACACACCCCCCTAACTTGGGCTTGTCCTGAACTCCATGTAATTCACACCAAGTCCCCTTTTCACTCTTGTGCTTGTTGATCTTGATTTTAAACTCTTCATTGGTGTGTGCCTGTATGGCCTGAGCACATCTGACCTGCCTACTCCTCAATCAGTGCAAACCTTCCTTCATGACCTTTTAGCTGTTCTACTTCTGGCCTTTCATACATGCCCAATTTTCATCACTCTGCTATTCCCTTCTGGCTATGAAGGCCTAAACTCTGATTCTTTCCATGAGCCTCCCCATATGTCTAGCGCTCTCAAGCTTTTGACCAGCTGTCTTAATAAACTTTCTTATGGGCGAGATTGACTTTTTGTTTTATTCCGATCGTGTGAGGCAGCTTGGCATTTTTAGTGTAGTTAGTTGCTGTATAAATTATTGCTTTAGTAGTAATTGATGCAGTTTTGATAGAGTATAATGATGTGTACAAGCCTTGTGTTATCTAAATGGTAAAGCTACAAGTCTACATGTGTCTTTGTGTGCTTAGCTGTGATGCATTTTGTGCGATATAACACTGCAATGAAGTGCATTTGTTTGAGTCTACAACCCATGTTGAGAGTAATTTAAAGCAATCTATTTTACTCCTCTGCAATGTTAATTAACTGCTGTTTCATCTGTAAGCAAGGAGAATTAAGTGGCTGATGACTGGGTCGGTGGGTAGATTTTTCAGAAGTGATTTTAATATGTTATACAAGTTTAAGATGCAGTAGGGCAGACTGAAAAAAGCTCAAATGCTGGCACCTTGTTATGAACTTTAGAATGAGAATTGTGCCATTTTATTTGCACCTGACTGAACTGAAGTGCTCCACCTGGAATCTTTCTATTCGCCCTTGCAATTTCCCCTCTTACAGTATGGCGAATACTTTTACGTGAACAGCATGGGGTCAAGGAGTAGCGGCAAAGCTCTTCAATCCATAACCCACAAGCAGGAATGCTCTGAAACTACTGAAACAGGCAAAGGAGGGTGTACTGCAATACATTTGAGCTATTTTATAACATTAATATCATACTTTCTTTTGCAATTTGCTGGGAAATGGACATGACCTAAGCATTGAATGTCACTGACTCCTGCTAAAGTATAGTGCAACAGATGATCCAGTCTTAACACACTGTGATTAGAGAGGAACCCTTGTTTTGATTTAGTCCACTAAATTCAATAAATCAATGTTGCTATTTTAAGCTGACTTTGACCAAATTGAACTTATGTTAGATTGGGGGAATTGGGGAATTGGGAAAAGATGCGATCAGCTTGCTGCCTCTTAAACACACTCTGCCTGGGAAACGTCACAGATGAAGACTAATGCACTCCAAGCCAACAATTTTCAACAGTAAATTGCATAATCCTTTTAACCATGAAAATCCCAAAGCTTTTGCAACTGTGTAGCGTTTTACTAGTACCACATTGCCAGCATAATCAGGGCATCAAACATTTTGTGTGATTTCCTGGCCTAGCATTGTTTTAACAGCTATGTGGAGGATGGAATTAAAATTTCACTTCGGGCATCACTTTGATTTGAGTGTAATGGAGATGTAGTAAGTAATGCTATGGAGGTCTAACAGTTTTTATTTCCTCTGGTCTCTTACCAGGCCCAGCAATGGCTTCAGTTACGGCAAATGTTGATTCCAAAGCCGAGCTCACCTCACTACTGGAACAGTGGGAGAGGGAGAACAGCAACGGGCAGAACATTGTCCCTATCTTAACCAAGTAAGCAGTTTAAACTTGTTAAATTCCCTTGTGGGGTGGTAGAGGGCTGAAAGTTGAGATGAAATCAAAATATAGAATGTTTGTATATCTTGGGATTTTAAAGCATTGTGATTGTAAAGTTGCATGTTGCAGATAAGAAAGATGTGATTCACTGCGATAGTTGGCTGTGTGTGTGTGCTGGAGATCATCATTGGATTCATACAAAACGGAAGAGGCCCGATACCCCTTTGAGTTTGTACTACCAAAAATACACTTAATCTACACTAGTCCCACATTCCAGCTCTGGGTCCATAGCCTTGAATGTTAAGCATGCCACTTCATGTGCTCATTCAAGTACTTTGTAAAGGTTGTACGGTTATCTGCCTCAACTATCCTCCCAAGCAGTGCATTCCTGAGCCCCCGGGTGTAAAAACTATTCAAGTCCCCATCTAAACTTTCTGCTTTCCAGCTTAAAATTATGCCCCTTATTATTGACCTTTCAACTAAGGGGAACAGCAGCTTTTTACCTTCTCTATCCATGTCTCATAATCCTATACATCAATACCAAGTCTCCCCTCAACCTTCAGTGCTCCAAAGAAAGCCACCTCAGGTTATCCAGCCTCTTTGAAGGTAAGATGCTCCATGCTAGGCAACATCCTGTTGTCTCTCCCCTTTACCCCCTTTATTGCAGTCACATCCTTCCTGTAGTGTGGCGACCAGAACTGCAGACAGTATTAAAGTCATGTACAGGTCCAGCATAATCTCCCCGCATTTATAATCTGTGCCATAACTAACAAAGGCAAGTATGCCCATGCTTTCTTAATTACCCTATTAACCTGCTCTGCTGCCTTCAGGGATTCATGGAGAAGCAGCCCAGGAACTCGCCAATGTATTTGTAATCTGTCCCTCACCTGCAATGATTGTTATCTATGTCACAAACAATAAAGGTCCCAAAACTGTTCCCTGTGGTACTCCACTGCACACCAGCTGTCAGTAACACAAACAGTCTTTTACCCCTACCCTCTGTCTCCTGCCACTAAACCAATTTTGTATTTATCTTGCCTAGTTACCCTGGGTCCCATGTACTTCTAAAGAAACTTGAACACTTGCCTACCTGGAAACTTGCTGAAAGCCTTACTGAAATCTGTATTGTCAAATGCGCACTTATCTACACATTTGGTCACCTTGTAAAATTCAGCCAGATATGTTGGGATGGTGAAATGGGGGAAGGATGAGTTGAAACGTACTCGTCATAGTTTTGGGGGATTGTCAGAGATTTTCCTTTCTGTTCATGGGGTGAGTACTTTGCTAGCAATGTCAGTGTTTTATTGCCAATAGTGGAGATTGTAGGCATCTTTATTCTGCATCTAATTTGTAAAAACTGCACATACTAGTATTTGACTGCCCAAAGTGGGAAGATTTTCCATTTCCCAATAAAAGCTGTCAGCTTTCCAAGCAAAGTTCTCATTTTAAAAAGTCAGGTAATTTGGCTGATTACGTTGAAGCAGGTTAAGTGTTGATGTTACTGAATTTGGAAGTACGAATGAGCTGAATGAATGTGCATCTTTGAAATGGTCTGTGTTTGAGCCATTTTATCAGTTTAAAAATCGGAGGTAAAATATCGGAGGAGTGCACTTGTCTCCTTTTCTTAGACTACATTTGTATTCTATTGGCATTAGCAAAATTCTTTTTCTTGGAATGTTTTATTAAAACTCAATAAAAAAAATGATAAGCACTAATTAAAGTCCATTTTATTCAATTAAATGGGGACGGTAGGGTAGCTAAATGGGGACAAGCTAAATAACCTGAAGATGGTACTGAGTTACTGGGCTGAAAAGGCTCTTTTGTTTTGTTTCAGGATTTCAGACCTAATTGAGAAAGAAACTGAAGAGTACCATAAGGCTGACCCTGATCCCTTTGATGATAGGCATCCTGGTAAGCTTAACATCTTGTATTTAAATAGGTGTAGTGGCAGCAACTGACCTACTGGTCCGATTTCATTAGCATTATCTGTGAAGAGAGTGCCTTTGAACTGTGCAGCAATGGTCAAGACCAATAAATAAGCTTTGTATGCTAATGGTCTGTCAGGTGATTATTTAGAGACCAGACTGTGCTGAACATTGCATATGGCAAGGTAGTATTTGACTCCAGGACAACTGAATGCTATACAGTACAACCTTGATTATCCGAACAAGATCTCAAGGTCCTGCTGCTTGGGTAAACTGTGTTATCCAAACATTCGATTTTCCGAACAAAATATTCCCCGACCATATCGTTTGGATAATTGAAGTTGTCCTGTATTTAGTGCTTGGTGACATCTTTGCTTGGAATAGAAATAAAAGTTCAGTGGGTTCTGCTGCAGTGCCACCTTCTAAAAGCAGTTAAAACCGAATTCCATGATTGTTTAACTGGACTGTGTGAAGAACATAACACTGATTTCTATGGGACCTGTGCTGTGAAAAGTTAAAAATCACACAATCCCAGGTTATAGTCCAGCAGGTTTATCTGGAAGCTTCCAGCACGCTGCTCCTTCATCGGATGCTGCCAGCTAAACCTGTTGGACTATAACCTGATGTTGTTATTTTTAACTTTGTACACCTCAGTTCAACACCAGCACCTCCAAATCATGTGCTCTGAAATGCTGTGTATCCAGTTGTATAAATGTGCTGCACGTCTATTGTTTCTCAGTGGCACTTGACCATTCATCGCATCGGTAGCCCTGCTTTCAAGGAAGGGAAAGAAAGCAGTTAGCCATATTTAGGTAATCAGAAAAATGCTGTGTGTAACTAGGGATTGCAGTCATGGCACCTTCTGATAGTTGAACAGTCAACAGAAGTTCATGGAAAGGAAAGATAAATTTTAGGTTCTTGAGGATGTAACTTGCAAGATAGATGAGGGGTGGCACTAGTTGGTGTAGTGTATTTGAGTTTTCAAAGAAAGAGTTGATAATGTGTCAAGATGTTCCTTTCGCAACTGGGGCTCATGCTATTGGCATGGATTGAGGGTTGGTTCGTTGTTGAGAAATGCAATAGGATTAAACAGTTATTTCAGGTGGACTTATTAAAACTAATGGGGTGACGCAAAGATTAGTTCTTGGGCCTCTGTTACTTCAAATCTGTATTGATGAGGAAACTAATGTATCCAGATTTGCAAAGAAAGCATAAGTTAGTTAGGAAAGTAAGCTGTAAGGAGAACACGGAGCTGCGTCGGGATATGAACAGGTTGAGTGAGTGAGCAAGAATGTTGACAGGTCAAATGTTAATGTGGAGCAATGAAAAACATTAAAGCGGGTTCTTTTTAAATACCAGGTAATGAGTCTTTGGAGGGAACTGCATGTCATTGTATACAAGTTGTAGAAAATTAAACGCAAGGGTGAAGAAAACAATTCGGGAAACATGGTTACTTAGTCTATTATAATAGAGATTAGAATTTAAGGTATGTCTCAGTGCAGTTGTATTGGGCCTTAGTACAGTCATAGCTGGAGTATTATGTACCTTTTATGTCTCCTGACATGGGTGAGGGAATATATGAAAACCCTGTTTATCTCTGCTAAAGTTCATTTTAATACCATCAATAAAATAGTGACAATATACTTGTTTTAACATTGAGAGTTTTAGTTTAATGTTGTTTGCACAGAGTTCCTGTTGTATTGCTTGACTGCTCTTAAAAACATTTCTTCAACCTGCAGCATTCAGTCACTCTGATCTTTGTCCGGATCCTGGCCCTGTTCTCAGTTGCTCTTCTCTCCCCAGCCTGGCTCCCATTTCTGCTCCCTGATTATACCTTTAAAATCTTCAGTGTCTGTTTCTGTCTTGATTCCATTTTGAATTTATGCTGAGGTACTGGACTCCACCTAATGACAGAAGCTGGTTAGTGCACCAACCAGTGTCTGCCGTTAGAAGGAGCCTGGTGTTAAAACTTCTGCAAATGAGTGGAATTTTTGTCATGTCTTGCATTAGTAATACTTTGGAGCCCTGCAGTGCTAGGACCTCTACTTCTGAGCTAGGAGACGGGGTTCAAGTCTTACATACGCCAGAGGTGTGTACTAACATCTCTGAACAGGTTGATTGAAAAATATTTATTTACAGTACTATTTTTTTGCCATGTCAACTAGGCTACATTCCCTAGACTTTAAAAAGATACAAGGTGATCTTGTTGAAACATACAGTATTAAAGAGTTTTTGATGAGGCATGTGCTGAGACAATGTTGGATTGCTTCAAACTAAGGATCATAGTCTCAGAATGAGGAGTGAGCATTCAGGATCAAGATGAGGATAAATTCCATCACTACATTGTTAATCTTTAAAATTTGCTGTCCCAAGATCAATGGATGTTCAGTCATATTTAAAACTGATGTGTGAACATTGGATACTAAGAGAATCGATAAATGTGGGGATAGAGTTGAAAGATGAGTTGAGGTCCCTTAGTAAATGGCGTAGTCTTGAAAGAGTGTGGTGGCTTTAAGGCAGACAAGGTTACATCTATAAAACTGGAACTGCAAAAGATGAAATGAATGATAGTGAGACATGGAAAGAAACACAAAATTTAGATTCTGGTATTGTGGCCAACTTTCTGACGAGTGGTGGTCAGTAGTGCAATTGGAAATTTAGTGTGGAATAATTTAAGTGGTGAGGTGATTTGACTGAAACCTTTTGTTGAAGACTGTCACTTAAGCTGCTGGTTCCAGACTCACCAACCTCTGGAAGTCACTTGGCCAGCAGAATTTCTCCAACGTCCAATTTTTATTTTTGCTGTTGCATAACTGAGACATAGTCATACCTAACACATCTCTGCATCATCTTGTAACCTGCAGATGCTCATTTGGAGGTTGGTACTTTAAAACAGTACTCATCCTGTCCTGCCCTTCCCACGTTTTCAAAGTTGTCATACCATGAAGAGAGACACTTCAGGGATCCAGAAATCTAGCACTTTTCCTACACCTTTGCAACTTTGCATTTTGATGATTTAAGAGGAAGGTGCATGTCATTGAACTAAAATCTCACACCATTTTCTGGGCTTTTCTGCAACAGTATCACTTCTGCCTGAGATTTTTCTGAAATGTTGGCATGACTCTTATATAAAACTGTGATGACCTGAACTAACAGATATTGAAATTGCAACTTGATGCTGGAATATAATATAAAAAAAAGTTGTTAAACTTTTGATTGTATACTTAATGTATTCCTTGCAGGTCGAGCAGATCCAGAATGTCGATTGGGACATCTGTTAAAAATACTCTTCAAAAATGATGATTTCATGAATGCAGTAAGTATGCTCACTGTTCTGTAGTGCAAATCCAGTGAACAACTAACTTCAAAGGCACAATTACAGATGAGGAAGAGCCATTTCACCCATCCCATTTAGAACTGGACAATGATCCACTTCATCTATTGGGGGAATGATCAGAATGGAAGCAATCAATGATCACGAAAGGAAATTGGATCCGCACTAAAGAGAAACATCGTAGTTTTGGGGATAGCATGGGCACTTGGAGCTGATCAGGTTGCTCTCCAAAGAGCTAAAATGGACCCAGTAGGTCGAATGTCTACCTTATGTTCCATTATGACCCTGACCGAGAGCACAGGAGGAGACCATTTTGCGTATTGTCTATTGGCAGCTGTTTTGTGATACTTTCTGATCATTTTGTTCAAAGATGTTACTAGACATCTCTGGAGCAGATAGGACCTGTACCTGGGCCTCCTGATACAAACAGCTTTTTTTTTTAAACCATAACCATGCCATCTGTAGTTTTTCTCTTTATTAGCCACTACTAGTAAATCACCCTATGTCTTCAAATTGAATCATTTCCATGTAAAGTCCATTAAGGACAATGCAAACCATCGAAGGTAAGGGATAAGGGAGTGGTAGGGGGAGGGGAGCTTAATCAGATCTTTTTGTTAGAGCCATGTAATTAATTAATTTATTCAGGAGACTGCTGTTCCTATTGAACCTGTTTCCATCATCATTGGATCTGATCTCTCTCACCAAGCTCATCCCTCTCGATGGAACTGTTCCATCCTCCTTCTAAAACCAATCAAGGTGAACAGTTGAAAGTAAATGCATTTTATTGCGCAGGTAGCAAGAATTATTTTTAAATTCACATTAAGATTTTTAATAATTCACAGGGAAGAAATTATGGAGTCCCTGGCAGAGGTATTTGTATCATGTACAGTCATAGGGGAGGTGCTGGAGGATGAGAGTGGCTAATGTTGTGCGTTTATTTAAGAAAGGTTGCAAGGAGAAGCCTAGGAACTATAGACCAGTGAGTTTGCCATCAGTGGTGGCTAAGTTCTTGGAGGGGATTCTGAGCGATAGGATTTACATGCATTTGGAAAGGCAAGATCTGATTAGCAATAGTCAGCATTATTTTGTTTGTGCGAAATCACGTGTCACAAATTTGAATTTTTAGAGGATGTAACCAAAACGATTGTTGAAGGCGAGCAGTAGATGTTGTCTACATGGATTTTCAGGTTTTTGACCAGGTTCCGCATGGTAGATTAATTAGTAAAGTTAGATCATGTGGGATTTAGGGTGAGCTTGCCACTTGGATTCAAAATTGGCTTGACTAGAGACAGATGGTGGTGGTGGAGGGTTGTTTTTCAGATTGGAGAACTGTGACCAGCAGTTTGGTTATAAATGATTTGGATAAGAATTTAGGAGGCATGGTTAGTAAGTTTGCAAACAACACCAAAATTGGTAGTCTTGTCAACAGTGAAGGTGGTTTTCTAAGATTACAAAGGGGCTGTGATCAATTGGGTCAATGAGTTTGGGGAATGGCAGATGAAGTTCAATTTGGATAAATACGAAATATTGCATTTTGGTTAAAACAAACAAAGGCAGGACTTGTACAATTAATGGTAGGGTCCTGGGTAGTGTTGTGAAACAGACCTAGGGTTCGGATACATTGTTATTTAAAAGTTGCACAGCAGGTAGACTGGGCAGTTAAGGCATTTAGCACGTATGCCTTCATTGCTCAGACGAATTGGGATATCTTGTTCAGGTTGTATAGGACATTGAGGCCACTTTTGGAGTACTGTGTACAATTCTGGTCACCCTGCTTATAGAAAGGATATTATGAAATTGGAGATGGTTCAGAAAAGATGTACCAGGAAGTTGATGGGTTTCGAGGGTTTGAGTTATGAGGATAGGCTGGATCCTTTTTCACTGGAGTGTAGAAGATTGAGGAGTGACCTCACAGGAGATTATAAAATCAGGAGGGAAATAGATAGGGTGAATAGCAAAGCTTTTTTCCCTAAGGGATAAGGGAGGTCAAAACTAGGGGACATATTTTTGAGAGGGGGGAAAGTTTTAAAAGGGACATGATGGCCAATGAGCGTGTGGAATGAACTGCCAGACAAAGTGATATGTGCAAGTGCAGTTACAACATTTTTTTAAAAAAATGAATTGGAAAGATTTAGATGGTTATGGGTCAAACACAGACAAGTGGGACTACTTTAGTTTCAGAATGGCAGCTGGTGGCAAGTGGTGTCCCGCAGGGTTCAGTGTTGGAGCTCCAGCTGTTCACTTTATATATAAGAATGATCTGGATGAAGACACTGGGGGCATTCTGGTGAAGTTTGCCAATGATACGAAGTTAGGTGGACAGGCAGGTAGTTTTGAGGAGGTGGGGAGGCTACAGAAAGATTTAGACAGTTTAGGAGAATGGTTCAAGAAATTGCTGATGAAATTCAATGTGAGCAAATGAGAGGTCTTGCACTTTGGGGGGAAAAAGAACAAAGGCATGGACTATTTTATAAATGGTAAGAAAATTCATGAATCCAAAGTACAAAGGGATCTGAGAGTGCTAGTACAGGATTCTCCAAAGGTTGAGTCCATTATTAAGAAAACAAATGGAATGTAATGTCATTTATTTCAAGAGGATTGGAATGTAAAAGCAGTGACGTGCTACTGATACTTTATAAAACTCTGGTTAGGCCCCACGCCTCAGGAAGGACATGCTGGCACTGGAGCATGTCCAGCAGAGATTCGCACGGATGATCCCTGGTATGGTCGACCTAACATACGATGAACAGCTGAGGATCCTGGGATTGTATTCATTAGAGTTCAGAAGGTTGAAGGAAGATTTGATAGAAACTTAGAAGATAATGCATGGCTTAGAAAGGGTGGACGCTGGGAAATTGTTTCTGTCAGGTGGGGTTTACTAGGACTCGTGGGCACAGCCTTAGAATTGGGGGAATCAATTTAGAATGGAAATGAGACATTTCTTCATCCAGAGAGTGATGGGCCTATGGAATCCGATGCAGTGGAGGCTGGGACGTTAAATGTCTTCAAGGCAGAGATTGATAAATTCTTAATCTTGCAAGGAATTGAGGGATATGGGGAGAGTGCGTGTAAGTGGCTTTGAAACACCTATCAGCCATGATTGAATGGTGGAGTGGACTCGATGGGCTGTGTCTGACTTCCACTCCTATGTCTTATGGTCTTATGTGGCAAGGTGTGTTCACTTCATGTCAGTCCTACAGAGACTGAGATTTTGGTGCGAACAGAAGCTTTGATTGGAAGATGTACTGAGCACTTTTTTTGTTTTTAATTTTTAAAATACATTTAGCGTGTGTGCAAACGTGCTGGGGTTTGTGGGAGTGGATAAAAGGGAAGTTTAAGGCTAAGATATGATTGCTGAGAATGTATTTTTGATTTCAACTCCACTTCACTGCCCACTCCTATTAAATAATCCAGGTGAAATGAGGTACTATTTGAGAGATTCAGTTTTCTTTAGAGGGATGAGCAAATCAGGCAGCTGACTGTCCTTCTGATCAGGCTGTTGTTTTCCTGTTTTGGGATGGTTCATCAATTTAAATGATCAGTGATGCAGGAGAAATTAGAAAGCAATTATACGCAGTTTTGTTTTGAGAGGATATATTATTTCTACTTTTCTAACCTGTAATGTGCTAAATGAGACTATTTAAGAAACTACTGGGAATCCTTCAGGCCAAGCTTCAACTTTGCTTTTGTTTCGTTTGTATTAAATATTCATGTTCGAGCTTCATGAAGTTGATGTACTTTAGAGCCTTGATAGAGCCTTGTCTGCCTTTATTGGCTTTTCATGTGTGGCCTGATTGCCACAACTTAAAATTCAAAGAGGACGAGAGAGAATCTGATCACCAGATTTTGATATTTTTAACCATTCCTTGTGTTGGAGAGAGGGACTTTGTATGTAGAGGTTCTGTTGTTTAAAATAAAGGCCAATGGTTCTAAATCTATGCAGCTTTGAATTTACCACTTCTCAAACACGTCAGTTTGTGTTAATCTGGGCAAGATGAAACAATTGGATGTGAATCAGATCTGAGCAAGGGTCACTCCACCTAAAATATTAACTCTGATTCCTCTCCACAGATACTGCCAGACCTGCTGAATTTATCCAGCAATTTGTTTTTGTCTGATTTATAGCATCCACAGTTCTTTCAGTTTTTATTAGATGAGTCTACCTCATTGAGTTCACTTACACAATTGACTCTCATTGCTTTTATCTAATGGGCTCAGCAGTGGTGCAACTATTTTACAAGAGCTAAAGTACCCTCCAACATCTTTACAAATAGATAAGCATATACTTGTTTGTTTTATTTGGTAATATAATCTCACCATTCCTTAATCCATCTCTCATACCTCTGGACAGTTGGTGAATACATATGTGATGACCAGTAGAGATCCTCCGGTCAACACTTCAGCTTGCCGTCTTCTGTTGGATATCATGCCAGGATTGGAAACTGCTGTTGTCTTTCAGGAGAAGGTAGGACAAAGGATGCTGATCAGAGTTAGGGTGTATATTGATTTGTATCCGAGTTTATAAAGTTTGTAAAGTAATCATAAGACCAGCCTTATTGTATTTAAGTGATGAAAGGCACTGCACTTAGTTTTACCATATACTGGATTAATTAAAGTACACTCACTCCTGATTTGAAGTATTTATGGGCAACTTAACATCTAAACAGATTTTAATTTTTTAGAATTAAACTGTAAAATTCAAACAGTTTTGATTTATAAACAGTTCAATTAGGTTTAGCTGTGATAAGTTTTTTTTTTGTCCCCCTGTTAAAACTTTTTCTACCATACATGATAAATCCTAACTCTTCATGCTGTCTCAGCTCACACAACAAATGATCTTGTATGAGACATGAAGCTCCATACACCACATAAGAGAGAGGAGCAGAATGTGCCCTACAAGCCAGCTCCATCATTCAATGTGATCACAGTTGATCATTTGCCTTAACTCCACCTTCAGATTCTACCCCTAAGTCCCTGCATTTCATAGAATTAAGCCAAGTATGATTTTTGTTTTCATTTTATTTAATTAATTTTAGTGTCAGTGATGTCAGTTCATAAGCTATTTGCTGACTGAGATTGCAAAAATTGTTAGAACATTCTCTTTTATTTTTCTTTTTAGGAGGGAATTGTTGAAAACCTGTTCAAATGGGCAAAGGAAAGTGACCAACCATTGAGAACCTATGCCACTGGGCTCCTTGCTGGGGCCATGGAAAACCAGGATATTGCAGCCAACTATCGGGAGGAAAACTCTCAGATGGTAAGGAATGTGATGCTACTACTTTAAGTTTCAGGGAGCCCAGCATTTGTATTTCATAATTCCATCAAACACAATAGCCAGTGGTTTTGCCATACAAAGTCCTCTTTTTGCTAAATGATTCACTTAAAGTTCTGGTTGAATTCCTGCAAATCACAACTACAACTGAAGCACTGCGAGATGAAAAATTGGTTGCCATAGGAGCTATATGTTAATGGGAGGAATAAAATTCTACAGAACGTAATCCTAAAAAAAAATTATAGTCCCTAAGTTGAATATTTTACATTAGTGAACTACTTTAAAACTTATGGAAGAAAACCACTTGTGTTGTTTCCTGAACAACCTGCTGCCTAATCCTCCTGATCACTACAGAAACAACATTCTCCACAGCCCACTCTAGGATGCGACCTCTTCCCCACTCCCCAGGCCATTTTCTTACTATTACTACTATTTCTGGATCCATATTCCTGTTCAAGATCCAGATTTGATCTGAAGCTGTTAATGTTTTAAATGTTCCTGTTTGCCAATTCCCTCTCTTGAACCTTTTCTGAAGGTGGAGGGTCAGGAGAAGAAGCGAGGAATAAGCTGCTTTGACTTCAGAACCATTGGATTCTCACTTCAAGAACATTGGAGCTCCAGCTTCAGATTGAATCTGGGTCTTGAACTGGAATATGAGCCCAGGAGAGGGAGGTGCTGAGATTCTGAATTGGAGGCATGGAGGGGGGGTGGAAGACATTGTAACTCGGATGTCAAGCAGCCGCTCAGATGCCAATCCACCCTCGGAAAAAACAGTGTTAAAACAAATTTCACAGCACTGCAGAATATTAGAGAACCCATTAGCATACCGATGTTAAAGGAAAGCAAGGTTACACGGGCAACTTTAAAAGAGGATGAGGTTTTTGACTGGTTATCTTGAGATCTGCAAACTGAATAAAATTAGGAAGGAGGACAGGAGAGGGATTTGGTTCCATTGTTTGTCTCCAAACTTTCTTTCAAATATCAATGGGAAGTTATTAGACTAAGTGCAGGACATTTATCCACAGTACAAAATGATTTCTTGCTGTCATTACTACTTTAGTGTATACTATCTTGTTTTCATAAGTCCAAGGTATTTCATTATTTTTTGTTGTCCTGGATCCCCTTGGGTCAAGCATCATATGTCAGCACACAACAAATATGCACCTATTCTCTGCTCCCTGCTCTTCAGGAAAACCTAGGATACGAGTAGATGGCTTTAATCAGCGTAAAGTTCCTTCCTTCGTATCCATGCTTTCCAACATTGGTGACTTCAGTTGGAGAGACCTCCCTTTTTAAAACAAATTTACCTTGTAACACTGCAGTTGAAACTCCATGTCCTCCTCTTGCTGTATGAACATGTATAAAAGTTATTTTGTGGATAAGTTGCTCTGATATCTTTCAGATGACATGTTTGAAGCAATTGTCAGCTATTCATCTTCCATTTAGTTAAATCTGATATTCTATCTGTGTCATTTTCCCGTGCTATCCTTTATCTCTATGAAATTAATTTTTGGGAATATTTCAATTTCGTTCTTGAATGTACATGGTGGCTGAGCTTGCACTGCTGCTGTTGGGTAGAAATTTCCAAAAATTATTGCCTTCTGAGTGAAAAACCACCACCTCATCTCAGTCCTAAATGGCCTACCTGTTGTTCTTAGCGTGTCAAGTGAGCACCATTATATAGTGCCAGTTTGGTGCTTTGTCCTCCTACACTTGCACGTTACTTTATTCGATTATCATCCAATCATTCTATCCATTTGAAGTCTCCAGTGGTCACCCTTTTGAAGTGGCTTCAAATGATTTACATTTCACACCAGACTTAAAAACTGCTGTAATTGTATGATTGCTTGTCACAATATTTCCAGATCTTTTATTTTCAGCCACTCTTGTAACTTCACTGTAACTTCATATCTCTACCTTAATTCAGACACAATTCTCATTCTAGTGTAGTTCAGGCCAGACTGGCCAGAGGGGGTTCTTAGTAAATGGTGGAATTGCTCTGTCAGCTAGCATCTGTGGAGAGAAAAACCAAGTTAATATTTTCAGGCGAGTGATATATTATCAAAACTGTAAAATGCTAAAAGAAGAGCTTTTAAATAAGTTTTATAACTATAATGTCTGTCGGCAAGAGAGCAAAAAGTAAATGCCAGGTGATGGGTAAAGTCAAAGACGGTGATGATCCGTCAAATCAAGAAATTGTAAACAGCAGAACAGCAGACGGGCAAGAGAAGCAGGGGAGATCCAGTCGAAAGTGTTATATTATCCAGGAGTGTGATGAAAGAATAGTAGGTAAATCTTGGATGTAGCTACACCACGAGTATTACGAAAATAGGCAATCTCAGCCCAAGGCCCAGTGCTTACCACTTTTGCACTCACTAGCTCTGATGCAGAACACTTAAGATAAGAGAATGAGAGCACTGCAGGAGCCTGAGAATGAAGGTATTAGAGAACTGAAGTAAAACACTTTTTTTTTCTAGACTCCAGTGGTTGCTCTCTGGAGAAAATCAATTAGAGCCATAGGTGTATAGCACGGAAACAGACACTTCAGTCCAACTCGTCTGTGCCAACCAGATATGCCAACCCAATCTAGTCCCACCTGCCAGCACCAGCCCATATCCCTCCAAACCCTTCCTGTTCATATACCCATCCAGATGCCTTTTAAATATTTCAGTTGTATCAGCCTCCACCACTTCCTCTGGCAGCCCATTCCACGCACGCGCACACCCTCTGTGAGAAAATGTTGTCCCTTAGGTCTCTTTTAAATCTTCCCCAGGGAAAAGACTGACCCCAGGGAAAAGACTTTGTCTATTTATCCTATCCATGCCCCTCATAATTTTGTAAACCTCTATAAGGTCACCCTTCCGCCTCCAACGCTCCAGGGAAAACATCCCCAGCCTGTTCAGCCTCTCCCTGTAGCTCAAATCCTCCAACCCTGGCAACATCCTTGTAAATCTTTTCTGAACCCTTTCCAGTTTCACAACATCTTTCCGATAGGAAGGAGACCAGAATTGCATGCAATATTCCAACAGTGGCCTAACCAATGTCCTGTACAGCCACAACATGGCCTCCCAACTCCTGTACTCCATACTCTGACGAATAAAGGAAAGCATACCAAACGCTGCCTTCACTATCCTATCTACCTGCAATACCACTTTCAAGGAGCTATGAACCTGCGCTCCAAGGTCTCTTTGTTCAGCAACACTCCCTAGGACCTTACCACCAAGTGTATAAGTCCTGCTAAGATTTGCTTTCCCAAAATGCAACACCTCCCGTTAATCTAAACTAAGCTCAATCTGCCACACCTCAGCCCCTTGGCTTGTCTGATCAAGATCCCATTGTAATCCATTTATTCAAACTCCCAATGCAAGTTCTTTTCTTTGTTGCCTGACATTGACCCACTGTGTTAAAATTGGTTTTAAGATGAAGCCAATTACGGTGGTTTGAACTATGGCTGCTCGTAAATGAGATCGGGAGCTTTGTCTTTTATGTACTGCATTAATGATCTTCTTCTGATTTGCTTAAAGGTGCCAGTAATGCTACAACGCTTACGAGACTTGCAGGTTCAGGATTTGGAGAGCAGCCAGAAAATGAAATGGCAGAGTCCACGGAAGCCGCACTTCACATCACTTCTTCCAATGGATGAGGAGGCGGTGGATATGGACTATGGTGACACATCGAAAATTGAGGATGGTGAGGACTGTGCTGACGATGTGTCCTTCCAGATAACTTCTTCACATAAAACCAGCAGCAGGATGAACTCCACTATCAAGAGCACAGAAAGCGAGGATGGTGTAAAGGGGAAGGATGGACGAAGGACTGAGAGGGAGGATGTAAGGAAAGCAACCAAACAAAGACTCAACTTTGCCAATTTGGACCCTGAACGAATATGCAACGAGCAGTCAAACAGCTGGTCAGAAATGTCATCTTGGGTCATTGGCAATAATTATAACCTTTTCCCTTTGACCTCTGCCATCGAGCAAAGGTTAATTCTTCAGTACTTAACGCCCTTAGGAGAGTATCAGGAGGTGAGCAATGAGGCTGATTTTTCTATTCTCCCCTTCTCTCCTCCCCCCCCCCAAAGTTATTCTTGGTTGTGGTTTGAATGTTTCATGCGTGACTGCCTTTTATTTTTAGTTCCTGGTTAACCTGTAAGTTTGGTCCAGATTGAAGCAATTGATTGGATTGCTAGGCCCATTCAGTGGCTAATGAAAAGTCAATTGTTTGCCTGGGATTGGAGTCATGTCTAGAGCATTAATGATTCAAGTAGACTTTTAGCACTGTCTGACTGTGTGATGGTGACGTTTCCTTATACCAGTGTCTTTTTAAGATAAACTAAGTTTTCTAAAATATATCTAGTTTAATGTTCTCAAACTCAAATATTGTGATTTGAACTTGTTCTCTGGATTATTAGCGCAGGCCGCTTGATTGTTAGTCTTGTGACAGAAGCATTTTGCTTCAATGCCAGGATTTGAGTTTCATTAATGACTCTGTGAGACCGGATTAATGAGAGAGCGCACCCACTGACAACGGTTATTTCAAAGTGAATGCTCAGATGTTTAGATTTAAAACAAACTTCCCTCCTCTCAAAAGCATTCTCCCCTCCAATCCTAGAAGAGCATCTCCTGTTACCCAGTGAGAAATCTCATTTCACACTGCAGTCATGTCATCCGGTTTGTCAGTTTGGAACCGTTTCCTTATGTTACAACATTGACTACATAATTCATTAACTGTAAAGTGCTTGAAGTGTCCTGAGCCTATGAAAGGCACTGTGTAAGAGCAGGTTCTTCTCTTTAGTTCTGTACTGTTAATCAATGCACATTAGACCTGGACTCACTGCTAAATTCATCCCTGCAGAATTCTTGAAGCCAGCAGCCTTTAATCCCATTAGTCCATGCTAGATTTCAGCAGAAAACACACCACCAATGTGCTCTACTATGTAGTTCCTCTGAGTGGTTGAGGTCCTGATAGGAAAAAGGTAGACATTTGATTTCTCAAATCTGGTCTGCCAATCAATTTGATCACCACTAACCTACTTCAATTCCCTCACCTCTACATATTCTCTGAGAAATCAATCCTTTTTTTTTATTGAATAGGCTCAATAACTCCACAGCACTCTGAAGTAGAAAATTCCATACAGTCATTACCCTTTTTGAGTAAAGAAATTCCTCCTCCTCCTCGATCATAAATGACCCACCATTTGTTTCTGAAATTCTGCCTCCCGGTTTTAGACCCCTCAGCCAGGGGATACATCCATCTTGTCTGTCGCACCCTATAGGAATTTTGTATGCTTTGTTGAATTTGCCTTTCAAGTAGCCTGAAAGAATATAAACTGAGGAGACTCGGCCTTTCATTTCTGGGCAAGATTACAGTTTTCTTTTGACTGTGTGCGCATATCTTCTGGTCACCACCCTGATGCAGTCCTATGTCCCCCACACATCTTCAGTAAGCTGTACCATTGAGAGATGATCAAAATTTGATCTGAGATTGCAGTAATGTGATACAGAACTTGATCAGTTCTCCAAAGACATTCTTGACTTTTGTGTAAAAGGTCATTGTGATCTTCTGTATTCCTTCCACTGAGGTTAAGTTTTTCTGTTGTCTGTGTTGAACTTCCAGTTATGTCATTTTCCAAAGGCCTCCTTTGTTTTGCTTGTTTCTAACCCTATTACATCAAGAGAAAGGTAACACTACAGAAAATCAAATGTAGAAGGGAATAAGCCATGTGCACCGCTCAAAGAAATTTGTGCTTGCTTTCTAGGCTGTATTGTATAAGCAGCTCAGATAAGGTAACCCAAGACATTGTTTCCAACTTGTAATGTAACAATAACTAAATGTAAAACTTGGGTAGGACATAAACATGGAATAACCTATCTGATGGGTTAGTGGAAATGGAAGCATTAATAACATTAATATAGTGGACGAACTGGAGTATCAGAGGAATGTTGGGCTGAATTGCCTTTTCTAAAGTTCTTTTGTCATGGTTTGTGGTTTGGAGTTTTACCCAATCTTCCATGGAGTTGCTTATTCTAGGACAGTGTTTTATTTGGAAGTTAAAATCACACAACACCAGGTTATAGTCCAACAGGTTTAATTGGAAGCACTAGCTTTCGGAGCACTGCTCCTTCATCTCCAAATCATTATTTGGAAGTGTGTGTGAAACTGCATAATGCAAAACTAAGAATTGTCAGACTCAACTGTAATCTTTGTTTTCCCTTCTCCACATATGCTGTCAGACCAGCTGAGTTTCTCCAGTACTTTGTTTTTAATGAAAAAGTGTTCTATAAATAGTGCTGTGTTATTTTAAGGAAACTGAACCTAATAATTGTAAAAATTAATTCTGTTCTTTGGTTAGAGAACATTGTGAAGAGATGTTTTCAAATTTGAATCAAAAGCAATTAGCTGAAAATAACTATTTTGTTTGGCTTTTTTGTGTGCGTCTGTAACACAAACAAGATATACAATCTGTGATATAAAAATTGACGCAATACCAGAGTATGTACTTGACATTAGAAAAACTGCAGTATTCTTCTTTGTGTCAGTATTGAGATGAGTGTAGCCAAGTGAAGTACAGTCTGTTTAGTTATCCATTGTGAACATAATTGTTATCTGCGAGTTCGAGGAAAATGAAGGTGGTGTTCCTGTAATGAGCAGTCAGCGAATGAAAAGCCCAAAGTTATATGGTCTATGAGCAGTTAGCTGATCTTAGCCATGACTGAGAATAGGGTTGCCAAAGTTAACCTCAATATCTTAAGCTAGACATTGTCATTATCTAGTATTTTGTGCTGGGTGAAAGTGCATATAACTGCTCAGGATTGTGGGGCCAAGAGTGAATGTTGATAGCTTCACCAGTTTGAATAGACTGGACCATGAGGAAGCAATGAGCACTGGAATGAGGTTCTAGGTGAAATGTTGACGTTCTATCAGTAGATTTCACTGGAAAATCATGGAGCTGAGTATCTTTTTTTATATTTCTACCTTGTCCCCAAAATGAGAGGTGACAACTAGCAATCTAGATCTTCAGTTTTATGTTGAAATCTTGTTGAATTTGTGTCAGATATGTGGAGCAGTTTCATTATTCTGACCACATACTGCAATCCAGTCAGAGAAACAGAGTCACAGTCTAGCCTTCTAATTTTGTTATTTCTGATTTATGCCAGTTGCTGGCTGTGTTCATGCAGCTCGGTGCTCGAGAACTGCTGATGTACTACATTGACCTGAAACAGACTAATGATGTCCAGTTGACTTTTGAAGCTCTTAAGGTATGACAACATTGCATTAAGCTTGGGTTGCTGGGGCATTCACTTCATGCGATACTTCTGTGCTTGTTGGTGTTAAAAAGAAAAGGTCTTGTGTCGTTCTTTAAAGACTTGATATGTAATTGAATTGTATGATGTAAAACTGAGTCACTGAGGCTGGGAATCCAGGTTTATTGTTACTTCCAGTGATTGATATGTCTGATTGCAGAAGTTAGATGGTTATTTGAATGATTTAATGGAGAGATGCTAGCTGGGGCCTACCTTTAATTCCTTCAGGAAGGTCGGGGAGCAAATCGAGGAATGGGCCATAGGATCCCTACAATGCGGAAGCAGGCTTTTCAGCTCATTAGGTCCATACCAAACCTCTGAAGAGTGTCCCAGCCAGACCTACTCCTGACCCTAAAACTATTTCCATGGCTAATTTGTCTAGCCTGCATCACCCTGAACACTATGGGCAATTTAGCATGGCCAATCCACCTAGCCTGCACATCTTTGGACTGAGGGAGGAAACCAGAGCACTCTGAGGAAACCCACACAGATGTGGAGCGAATGTGCAAACTCCACACAGACAATCGCCCAAGCCTGGAATCGAACCCAGGTCCCTGGCACTGCAAGATGGTGGTGCTAACCACTATACCACCATGTTGCCCATGTAGCTTGTGTGTATTGATTTGCTTGGCTGACCACTGATTCAATCCGCTTATCACAGATGAGCTTGACCCTGTCCTACAAGCAAGAACAGGCCTCTTGACCCCTAGATTCTGCTTCACTGCTCAATGAAATCAAGAGGCAGAGTTGATTACAGCCTCAACTCCATATTTCCCACCTACCCCATGATACCCTTCACCACTTTGCTTACCGAGGATCTCTCTCTTTCTGCCTTAAAGCTATTCAAAGGATGTTTTTTTAAAGAAGGAAATTTCAAAGAATCCTAAATATTCATGTGCACTTTCCACATGATCAAGTATGTTTAGAGTGACAAATTCTGGTCAGTTTTCCAACTCATAGCTCAGACGTTCTTGGTCTGATTTTCAAACTTAGTGCTACTTGCCAATTGCCAATCAACCCTCAGAACAGATTAGAAATTGACAAGGAACTTCCATCATTTAGTGGCATCATGATTGAGTATCTACCTTGGCTCATTTATTTCTGTCAAGTTGTGTGCACTAAAGATGCCTCATGTTCCATCCTACACAGAGGTAACTGATCCCAGCATGGCTAGTTGTACCGGAACCCAAGAGTTCCGGGCAAAACGTGGGAGAAGAAAATCAAAGTGTTTTCAATTTTGATTGATTTTTCTTGTGACCTTTGCTGGAATATGCTGGAGCATACAACAGACTTTGCCACAATGTCTGTACCATTTATATGGTCTCTTGAATGAATTCCCTGCCTGTAGCATGAATCAGTGCTTTTAAGGAGGAAAACATGGATGTGATGGGAATGATGTGGTGGTATAGAGGGGCATTGAGCAAAAGTTGCAATAAATTAGAAAAACAATGTACAATCTAGTTTGGGAAGGAGCGAGACAGCAAATGTCTCATTGACCATCTTTGTAGCATGGGTTGTGATGTCGGCTTCATGGGAACGTGCCATGCAGTGCCATAGCACTTGTGTATTAAGCAAGCCATTCAACCCCATGGTTTGCAATCTTTGATCATGGTTTTATAAATGTTTGACAGCTATTTTCTTCCTCTACAGTACTTGGCCTCTCTCTTGTTACACAAAAAATTTGCAGCTGAGTTTGTGGCTCATGAAGGAGTTCAGAAACTGCTGGAGATTCCCAGGCCCTCCATGGCTGCCACAGGAGTATCCCTGTGTTTGTATTATTTGGCTTACAACCAGGACGCAATGGAACGGGTGAGTCTAGCACTGTGTTCTGATTGCCTTCATTCATTGTGAAATATGAGTGACTTTTGCTAAACTTAATGAGATGCATAGGATATTAAAACACTTTGATAGTTTTTTTTGGGGCTGGATCCTGACTAATCCACAGTGGGCTGATTATTTCACCTGTATGTTTCTCTTCTCTTACCTGAGAATTCAGTCTTTAAGATAACCATCTCTGACAGAGAAGATACTATATATTAGTAGCCATAGTGTTCTTTGCCCATTGTTGACAGACATGCCTTCAACATTTGCATCCTAACATTTGCAGATCCCACCCTAGGTGTCTGCATTTCCACCTGTATTTTCATTTGAGTTCCCTAAAACCTACCTCTGACCAAGCTTTTCATTAGCTGTCCTAATGAGCCCTTAGATTTCTCATATATTTTGACTGATAACGTTGCTATTTATAAGTGTAAGTTGTATCATTGTGGCTTAGTTAATACTGTTGCCTCTGATTCACAAGGTATGGATACAAATCTCAGTCCAGGGACTTAATCACAAAATTTAGGCAGAGAATCCAGTATGTATGCACTGTACTGTTGAGGTCTTGTCTTTCAGATGAGTTATTAAACTGATGCCCTGTCTATACTGTCAGGCAGATGTGAAAGGTCTCATGGTATTATTCGAGGAAATGTAGTCATTATCTCCCTGGTATCCTGGTCAATGTTTATCCTCCAGCCAACAACTGGAAACAAGTTAACTGGTTATTATGATATTGCTGTTTGTGTGCTATCAACTGCTGGGTTTCCTGCAATGCAAGATTAAATATAATTCAAAATTGCTACATTGGTTACAAAGTGCTTTGGGACATCCTGAGACTGTTATGTAAATGCCAGTCGTTCCTTTCTTTAATTTATTGCAAGCATTTATTTCCTATCCAATGTGTTGATTCTTGTTCTTTTCTCTCTAGCTGTGCTTATTACCACAGTACGTACTGTCCGATGTTGTCAGCTACACCCTGTGGCTGCTGGAATGCTCTCATGAGTCAGGCCGCTGTCATGCCACCTTGTTTTTCTCTATCTCATTCGCTTTTCGCTCCATTTTGGAGCTTTTTGATTTACAAGATGGTCTCCGACGAGTGGTAAACCTGGTAAGTTGATTTTTTTTTGGCTAATTTTTATTCATCCTGTAAGCTGATTCTGGACTGGTAGAGCAACATTTCTTCTCTTCTCATGTCTTTGGAGCTGAAAGAAATGTACTGAGGGTAATAGTGTGCAAATATCCACATAAATGGGTCAAGAAATAAAATATTGTCCTAGGTTGCCAGGAGGGGAGCATCATCTCTCCTGAGGCAGCAGGAGATGATGTTTTAACATGCAAACCATTTTTTGAGAAAAGAAACCGTAAAGGGATCTATAAAAAATGGCTGCTTTGAGTAATCAGTACTTCCTTAAACCTGTAACCAAATTCATTTTATTCTTTGTATCAGCAAGTTAACATTTGTTATGGTGCCCTGATTGAGACGCTTAAAATGTTAAACTGAGTTGTTGGTTAAGTGCAGGATGGTGGACAAAGCTGAGGACGTGTTTTAATGTCATGTCATCCAAGTGGAATTTGTGGACTGCTTTTTCACATACAGTAGCAGTAGTCTGAAACACTTGCTCCCAGCAGGCTACAGATTCTGCAGAAGTTGATGCTTTTAAGTTGATTTTTTTTAGTTGAGTATGAGTATTGAAGGATGTGGAGTTAAGGCATGTAAATGAGATTGAAATGTAGATCAGCCATTATCAAATTAAAAGGCCAAACCAAAGGGCTGGATAGAATTCATCTGTTACATAATTAAATTTGATCATGTGCCGATCGTCCTTGTGACCTGAATTAAACTTTGTTCTATGTGACTCTTGTAGATCAGCACACTGGAAATCTTAAACCTTGAAGATCAGGGTGCACTGCTCAGTGACGATGAGATATTTGCCAGTCGCCAGACTGCCAAGCACACATGTATGGCTCTACGTAGATACTTCGAGTCACATTTGGGAATTAAACTGGAGCAAGTGAAAAGATCGTTGCAACGAACAGAAGGCGGTGCAATTATTCACCCTCACCCACCGTGTAAGGTGTGTGCAGAGAAACAATGCTGTATATAGAGCTGTCAGTATTTTCAGGATGGGTGGAGAGTTTGGCACCAAACCATGTAACAGGCTTCGTGGTTTGCTCTGAAAGCTTCATGAATTAACTGTTGCCTCCTTTGACATTCCCACAGAACCTATAGCAAATATTTAAAATCAATAGTTATCATTCATCAAAGTTATCCTACTTAGCATGTGTGATTCGTTTTGAAATGATGATCTTTGTTTTTTACTGTCACATGGAAAACAGCAAATCATTCATTTTGTGGCGCAATGATTCGTAAACACTCATTCTCTGATTGCTGACGACTGAAGATTATTGGAGGTCTGTGGAATCAGGATGGGAATAGAATTAATGCAGATCCACCCATGCAGAAGTAGTAGCTTTGAGTCACATGTATGATATGTTATCCCTTTGTGGATCATTTGCTCATTGAAGAGGAGTTTTCATGTATCTGGAGTAGCTTTCTAAAATGCAAGCTGTTTATGTTGCTAATAGTCATGGAGTCATACAGCACGGAAACAGACCCTTTAGTCTAACTCGTCCGTACCAACCAGGTTTCACAAACCAAACTAGTCCCACCTTTGTGTGAGCATGTATAATGAAACAGTCTGTTAAACCCAAGGAAATCAAATTATCATTTGAAACATGGCCTCTATTATACAGAATACCTTCACATTGAAGTGATGCAGAATACAAAAACAGGAAATAATCATGATAAAGTGTAGGTCTGTTAGTATTGTAGAAGCAGGAGGAACGAGATGGGTTCAGCAGATTCTGGAAAGAATGGGTTATAATAAAAATTGAATTGATAAATTCAAGTTACAGCTAGCAGCAACAAGAAAAGATTGGCCTAGGAAGGAGGAAATTTATGTCAAAAGAGCATTGATTCGATTTAATGTAATGCAGCCTTTTGAATGGAAACTATCGAGCTGCAAAAAGCACAATCAGAAAGAAGTCTGGAATGCTCAGGTTTAATTTTAAAACAAAATTAGTCCATTCCAAAATATTAACCAGTTCAAACATGGAAGAGTGTACTATTAATGATAAAATTGCAAAATAGCTGTCGCCAAAAGACAAAAGATAGGCATTAATGATGAAGGCACTCAAATTTGTGGCAATAACTTTGACTGAGATCTCCATTTTCATCTCTTAAATGGGGAAATCTACTCTCCAGAAGGAAGCTGTGACTCTGCGCTGCTTTTTTTTTTAAACAAAGGCCATATTTCTATCAATTTTTTTTGTTTGTTCATAGGATGTAGACCTTACTGGCAAGGCCAGTATTTGTTACCCATTCCTAATTACCAAGAGAGCTGTTAAGAGTCAGCCACGTTTCTGTGGCTAGGGTCAGACATATTCCAGACTAGTTAATGGCAGCAGATTTATTTCCTGAAAGGGTATTAGTGAGCCTGGTGAATTTTTATAACAGTGCATCATGGTTGTCATCACCGAGATTAGATTTCACTTCCAGATTTTATTAATTGTGGAATTTGAACCAAAGTCCTCAGAGCATAAGATTAGGTTGCAGCTCGTTAAAATGAACACACAATCTGTACCAAATGTGTTCTGCATCTAATATTTGCTGAAGGATATTTCTGAATTAATCGCATGTAGGAAGGTCACATGACAATAAAATTGTTTGAGGACATTTAACCACATATGGTTTCACTGTGCTCTGCAAAGAGAGAAAGTAATCCACACTTTTTCCAAAACTTTCAAAGAGTGTGTTGTGCTCATAGAGACTAATTGTGGTCAGTATTGAATACTGCTTATGCTTTATTCGTGTTATTTTCAAAGCCTTGCAGTGCTCAATCATTTAATTGATGAAAATTTATGTAGAGTGATCTGGGTGTTCAGGTCCTTTGCACCCTGAAGGTGGCAACTCCGTTCGATAGAGTGGTCAAGAAGGCATACGGCATGCTTTCCTTCATCTGACAGGGTATTGAGGACAAGAGTCAGCAGGTCATGTTGCAGTTAAATAGGACTTTAGTTCGGCCACATTTGGAATACTGAGTACAATTCTGGTTGCCACAGTGCCAAAAGGATGTGGTTGCTTTGGAGAGGGTGCAGAGGAGGTTCAATCAGGGTGTTGCCTGGTATGAAGGGTGCTAGCTATGAAGAGAGGTTGAGTAGATTCGGATTATTTTCTTTAGAAAGACATTGGTTGAGGGGAGACCTGATTTGAGAGCTACAAAATCACAAGAGGAAAAGACAGTTTGGATAGCCAGAAGCTTTTTCCCTGAGTTGGGGACTCAATTACTAGGGGTCACAAGTTCAAGGTAAGATGGGAAAAGTTTAAGGGAGATATGTGTGGAAAGTTCTTTACTCAGGGGGTGGTGGGTGCCTGAAACCTGTTGCCTGCGGAGGTGGTAGAGACTGACACAATAGAGGGTACCGAAGAGACTTACCAGGATTTTGACTGGGCTGGACTGATTCAGCTTTGAAGAGAGACTTAGAAACTCTTGAAACTTGTCAGAACTATTCAGCTGAACACTTGAAATGCATTAGCAAACAAGGCTACGGTCCAAGTGCTGGAAAATAACATGAAAATAGATGAATGTTTGATGACCAGTGTAGATATCATGGGCTGAGGGGAAACTTTCTACACTCTTAAAATCTCTAATTCTAAGATATTCCTCACATGCATCATATTTTGTTCAAATATCTGTTTTAGAACAGTTGGGTTAAGACCTTTTTATGCTCTGGGAATCCCTCTCGATCAAATGGTGATCCATCAGAAAAACATCTGTTGAAGTAGTCGACCAGTTTCTGCACATTTCTGCAGGGGGCAGCTCAGTGATTAGCACTGCTGCCTCACAGCGCCAGGGACCGAGGTTCAATTCCAGCCTCGGGCGCCTGTCTGTATGGAGTTTGTACATTCTCCCCGTGTCTGCATGGATTTACTCCAGGTGCTCTGGTTTCTTCCCACTGTTCAGAGATGTGCATGTTAGGTGAATTGGCCAGGTTAAATTGCCCATAGTGTCCAGGGATGAGTAGGTTAGGTGCGTTAGTCAGGGGTAAATGTTGAGCAGTAGTGGAGGGGAAATGGGTACTTTTTGGAGGGTCGGTGTGGACTTGTGCTGAAGGGCCTGTTTCCACACTGTAGGGATTTTATGACTGCTATGACCTGAATGTGGCCCTCCTGCTATGATAGATTGGAGCCTCGGTGTTGAGGTGGCTGCTGTTGGAGCTACTAGAACTAATTACTTTATCTTGAATCTTTCTCTTTCTTTTTTTTTAAGGCCTGTTCCTATACCCATGAGCAGGTTATGGAGATGATGGAGTTTCTGATTGAATATGGCCCAGCAAGGCTATTCTGGGAGCCCGCTGAAGTCTTTCACAAGCTCTCTTGTGTACAACTTTTGTTACAGCTCATATCCATCGCTTGTGATTGGAGGACTTACTATGGCAGGTAGATTTTGACTCATGATTCCAAATTTTCAGCTGAAGGATCACTGCAAAATGTGACTGTGAAGATGTTATTCTCAAGTTTACCACCTTTTACTAAATTCCCGTTTATCAGCTGAACAGTGGAGGTGATGCGAGTTGATTCATTTCGTTGTTGGTTTTGGATAAGCCTAGCTGTTTAAGTCATTCGTACCCCATTTTCTGAAAACTAAATCTTCACTTTGCCTATTCTCCATTTCTTTGATCTTCCTCTGCTTCTAGCTTTTTGTGGAGCCCTGAAAGAAAGTTCAAACTGGCTTCAAGGATGGAAACAATAGTCTTAGGCCTTCAGTATGGGCATTACTCAAGCCACGATTTT
Source organism: Chiloscyllium punctatum (assembly GCF_047496795.1). Lineage (NCBI taxonomy): Eukaryota > Metazoa > Chordata > Chondrichthyes > Orectolobiformes > Hemiscylliidae > Chiloscyllium > Chiloscyllium punctatum. The sequence goes on from NC_092750.1 coordinate 69,387,260, forward strand.
CCCTCCATTATTGTATAGGCAAATACATGCATCCATATATTTAGATGTAAGCTCACATTTGCTTGAAATAACCATTTTAGTTTGGCTACCCTTATGTTCAGGATAACCGAGCTATTGTTTATCGGGTTAGGAACTTTAGAAGCGTAACATTCTTGGTGTTTTCATTTCTTGAACCTGCAGACAGCTTTTGCCCGCGATTTAGGTTTGGAGAAATAAGATAAGTCGTGATAGATTAAGTGACAACTTTGGTATTAAAGATGATTTAGGTTGCAGGAGGTTGGGCCAGATTGAAATTGAGATGATGTGCAATGGTTTTGAATAGTGGTTAGCTTGTTTCAGCTGGATTTGTTTAAGGAAACAGAGTACGCCTTGCTTTCTTTCATTATCATCTGGTGATCTTGTAGAAGAAACCAAAATTGGCATGGCATCTTGTACTTATGCAGCACATTTAAGGCAGAAAGATATTGTAGCTGAAAATGTGTTGCTGGAAAAGTGCAGCAGGTCAGGCAACGTCCAAGGAGCAGGCGAATCGATGCTTCGGGCATGAGCCCTTCTTCAGGAAGCTTGTGCCCGAAACGTCAATTCTCCTGCTCCTTGGATGCTGCCTGACCTGCTGCGCTTTTCCAACAACACATTTTCAGCTCTGATCTCCAGCATCTACAGTCCTCATTTTCTCCTAGAAAGATATTGTAAGATGCTTTTCAGATATACAATCAAAAAGTGATTGCTAAGTTAATGTGGAGATATTTGGAGGACTGATCAAAGGTTTAGATGTTCAGAGGGAAGTGCAAAGGTTGAAAATAAACAAAATTGAGCCAAAGGACCATAATCAACTTGATGAACAGTTTAAATACAATTTGACATAGTAAAACAAGGAACCTAGGAAAGAAAGGAAATCAAATGTGGTTTTGTGGATTAATTTGACAAGCAGTACGTGAAGTATAAGCATTGTGTAGGTTCAAGTGACAATTGAATGTCACTTAATCGTGTCTCGTGCCAGAAAGGTCAAAGACCTGTTACCCAAATCTGTGATCTAATTGTAAAATGTGAGTAAATAGTCAATCTGTGCAGTTTAATAGGAACTAATAGCCTTTAGCTGTTGGGTAAATTCATGAGATATTGATTGGAGGGCCGACAAGTCCCTTGCTAATAGTTCTGATTTTGAACAGAAAATGAGAAGTGATTTTTACCCCTGAAGATAGTCATGTTTTTGATCACCTCTACCAATTCTGACCATCTTGAGAATGGCTCTGTCAGGAATGTGGTGAGTTGTTTCGGCAGTCCAGGGTGTCACAGAAACCAAAGGGAAATTCAAGTCTTTGCTCTAGTAGATTGGGCTCCATAGACTAAGAAGGTCCAAGGCTTCATCTGAATTAACTGACCTAGGCTAGGTAAGGTGCAAGTTAGTCTTACGGTTAACCTTGGGGGGTAAAAAAGTAAGAAATCGTTTCTTTTCAGGTGATGACACCGCAAAGGGCAAGGGCACATGGTAGTCAGCATTCCCTCTGACTATCATTGCAGCTGCAGGGTCTTCCAAGGTCCAAACAGCTACACAGCTTAGAGAGAACATTGGTGATGTCACTGGCCTAGTAATCCAAAAACCCAGGCTAATGATCTGTGGACCTAGGTTCAAATCCCACCATGACAGGTAGTAAAGTTAGTTCCAAGTTTTTAAACTGAACTCTAAAGGTTAGTCTAATGGCAGCCATGTAATCACTCTCAATTGTCTTAAGAACTGTTCTGAAGAAGGGTCATTGAATTTGAAATGTTAACTCTGCTTTCTCTCCGCAGATGCTGGCAGACCTGCTACAGTAATTTCTGGTTTAGTCCTAAGAGCCCATCTGGTTCACAAATATTTTAGCATTCTGCCATCCTTAGTCAGCCTGGCCTGGCTGTGACTCCAGATCTACAGAAATATTGTTGACTGCACTTAGGGATGGGCAATAACTGCTGGCCTAGCCAGCAATACCCACCTCCCATGAATGAATGAAAAAAGAATGTCTGTTAGTAGCAATTTGCAGTGCAATAATAGAATAAGTATTATTCTTCCAATTGTTGAGTCATGCAATCCCCTAGAGGCTAGCTCCAACTAAGAATGTCAGAGACAAGTTTGCCTTTGAGATTACAAACTTAACCACCACTCCTCAGAAATAACATCTGTTATGCTTAGCTGTCTCTTGGTTCTCACCAGAGGATGCCGGTAATTAACTGCCACAAATTTAACAGGTGGTAATGAGGCTAGAGAATGGTTTTGGGTGCAGCCTAACTAGCAGACTGAAAGAAAGTAACTGGGCAGATTCGATTCAATTCTCGGAGGCTTTTAAAAAATATATATTGGAGGTATCAGGACCTGACCACCTGTTAAAGTTGTGGCAGTTATTTACCAGCATCCTCTGGTGAGGACCAAGAGACAGCTAAGCATAACAGATGTTATTTCTGATGGAGGAGTGGTTTGGTTGTGGTTAAGTTTGTAATTTCAAAGGCCAACTTGTCTCTCTGACATTCTTAGCTTGGAGCTGGCCTCTAGGGGATTGCATGACTCAACAATTGGAAGTGAGGATCCTATTAACCACTCTGTTTATAAACAATCAATCAGCACCTCCTGTCTGTCTGTAACAATGCAAAGTACTGCACTCAAAAACACTTAGTATATGTATTCTAAAGAAGAAAATGGTGAAGTATTTAATCTCTTCATTAGTATTAGCTTTTACTTCAAACTCCATGGTTGCTGCTTTAATACACTGACTAATCACTATGTTCAACTAGATTTGGTGAGATTGAACAGTTCTTATCAGACAACGGAGCGTGTCTACTTTCACAGGACATTGATTAGATGATTCTCAAAAATTTACAGTTGGTCATAGATGTACAGCATGGAAACAGACCCTTCGGGCCAATCCGTCATGCCGACCAGATATCCCAACCCAATCTACTTCCACCTGCCAGCACCCGGCTCATATCCCTCCAAACCCTTCCTATTCATATACCCATCCAAATGCCTCTTAAATGTTACAATTGTACCAGCCTCCACCACTTCCACTGGCAGCTCATTCCATACACATACCACCCTCTGCAAAAAAGTTGACCCTTAGGTCTCTCATGTCAACTTCCTTTTAATTTGGAGAAACATCCCAAAGGAAATTTCTATTCCAAGTAGGACTTGGGAGGAGAATTGGGGAAGAATTTAGAGACCGAGGTTAAGAGGAAAGTTTTGAAAATGAGGAGAGATGTCTGAAAATGAGGGGTGTGTTTTCTGAAGGCTGTGACACATGTTGGAGGCAGTAGACCTGTACACTGAAATTACTCATTCCCTGGTATATTATATTTTTCTCTTCCCTGTCTCTCTCGCCTGTGAATTCTGTTTTGAGAAGCGCATTGTAAATATCTCTGTAAATTGTAAATATCTCTGAAATCTTGATGCAGGGTCGTGAATTAACTCCTATCTGTAAAGAAAGGATCTCAACACCTCTGTCACATTTGGCCATTTCACTTGCCAAAATGATGGTTGAATCTCTAGCTGAAGCTTGTTAAATGATTCTGGGTCTTCCAAGGTCTTCTGGAAAATGGGAAGTAGTTCTGGCTGTAGCAGCTGCTCTTTTTTTTTGAGGCATTTTCAGTGTTGAAGCCGATTTTCTCAAATTTATCAGAGCAGTGATTACAGTTCCTGTTTTATAAAGTGTTGCACTGATTTGGAACTTTGGGGGGGGGGGGGAATAAAATCAAAACAACAGCACTTTTAAAAATAAGGAAGAGAGAGCAAGCAGATACTATGTAGGAAGTGCAAGCAACAGAGCAGTGAACCTGCGTAGCCTTCTGACTCTACTGTTTAGTTTTAAGTATCTCTGGACATTGGAGTTTGTTCTTAAAAGAAAACAGCAAAATTCACAACTGACCTTGGAAAAACCTGTGTGGGGGGAGCTCACAGCAGGGGAGCAGCTAAGTGGCTAGTTTTAAAGTATAACCCTACTGTTTTTTTTTTGTAAACTTATAATAGTGGGTAGACTTTTTCATTAATGTTTTATTGAGATCTGTCTCTTGATTAAAAGGCACCTGGATGGATATATGAATAGGAAGAACTTAGAATGATATGGGCCAAATGCTGACAAATGGGACTAGATAATTGGTTGGACGAATTGGACCGAAGGGTCTGTTTCCATGCTGTACAGCTCTATGACTTTAAGTATATGTAGATTGGATTGTGTTTAAAAGGGAGTGTGACTGAAATTGTATTTAATCTGGGAGCTGTTCAGAAACAAAACAGTTTAATAAGCAACAAGCTTGCAATGTACTGTTTAGAAGACATTCCTGAATTAGTGGATTTGAGCATGGAGTAGGACACTGATTTCAAGTGTACAGCCAGTTCTACTAGAACACGATAGTTCCGTTCTCGTGCAACTGTCTTATAAGAAAATCACGTAATAGAAGCACCATTCAAACTAATGAGATCAGAACTGCATTATAACTATTACACGCTTTAAAAGATTGTGCTATAGAAACCGTGTCCTCAATTTGTCAATTGTGTTATAGTGAATCCGCATTAACGAAACGTGCATTATAGCAGAATGACCTGTATGTGCAAATTTTGTGGTTGGTTCACTTCAAGCTGTCAATTAGTACCACATACTCCTGAGCCAGTACAGCATGGATTCAAGTCCCAGAGCTTTGAGCACCTTTTGAGGTGATACATTAGCGCAGCATTGAAGGAGTGTTGAATATTGAAGTGTCAACTTTCAGATACAGTGTTGCAGTGCGGGTTCATCTATCCAGGCCATCCTTGTCAGATCTGAATGTAAAAGATTCTGAGGCACTATTTGGAGTACCATTAGGTTTCTTGGACAACTTATTCAACTGCATTAGGAAAAATCGAAATGCCAGGGCTTGCTTTCCCTAGAAAAAGGAAGACTGAGAAGTGATGTGATAGAGGTCTTCAGAGTTATTAACAGGATAAATGTAGTCACGAAGTTTCTGTTCATAGGCAAATCCAAAACTAGGGCCTATAAAAGTCTATTCAAAATCCCATAAGGAATTCGGGAGGTTTACTTTGGTTAGCATGTGGAACTGTCTACCGTGTGGAGTGTTGAGGTAACTGGCATAGGTCCATTTGAGAGAAACCAAATAGAATCGTGAAGAAATGGATAGAGGAGTATGCTGATAGGATGCTATGAAATAAAGTGGGAGGCACCTTGTGTGTTGTTGGTATAAACATTGGTGTAGTGCTGCTGTGTTATAAATGCTGTATTTTTTAAAAAGGCATTTAATGTCTAGCCCTTAAAAGAATTCTGCAGTTGATTTGTCTCCATTAATTTTATTGCTTGGTTGCATTACCAAGATGAGATGTTTTTGTACAGGTTTATAGAGTGTGCTATAATTATCCGGGATGTAAAATGTTACTGTGAATGATGATATCTCTGAAATCTAAAGTGTGACATATGCTAATTTTCTATTCTCTCCTTCCTTCAGGAATGACACTGTGCGTTGTGCTCTCGACGTGCTGGCTGTTCTCACTGTAGTTTCCAAAACTCAGCTTTTGCTAGCAGAACCTGTAGACGTGATGGACGAAGGGTCCTCAACTGTGACTGCGGTGGGTGAGTGTATTTTTCATGGTCACTTTTTCAAAGCTTAACGTCCAGAATCAAAAACTTTCATAAGTAATATGAGACTAATCATGCAAGTGAGATCTAGGTACGAAGTGAAATCAGACTGTCCAAACTCAATTGCGTCCTGCTTGAAGTGAGTTCTGTTTGTTCACTTCATAATGGCAGTGGGTTTACAGAGCAAACTTATTCTATTCACTCCTCTCAAATTCCTATTCATTCCTCTCACTTACCATCTTAGATTCCATCTGCCAGCTTTTTGCCCATAACTGGTCAACATCCATCTGCAGACTGTCTTCCTTACCACTTGCCTTCCCACCTATTTTTGGGTTATCTTCAAACTTAGCAATGGTACATTCACTTTCCTTGTCTCAGTCATTAATATATATTGCAAATAATTGTAGCCTAAGCACTGATCCCCGTGGCACACCACAACTTACAGGTTGCTAGCCTGAAAATGTTCCACTTTATTCCAACTCTGTTCTTTACTTCGCCAGTCCTCTACATTAATATGCTATCCAACGTGATGAGCACTTGTTAAGTATCCTATTTTGCTTATCAAACACCTTTTCAAATGTATTACTTCAGCCAATTACCTTTTGTCTATCCAGCTTTTTCCTCCTCGAAGAACTTTAATAAAGTTGTCAAATGTGATGACCCCTTCATGAAGCCAACCTGACTGCTTCCTTATGTTATGAATTTTTAAATGATCCACTATTGCACCTTTTATAATTTTTTAGATGACCATCTTGGATGTTCAGCTCATAGGCCTATAGTTAACTGTGTAGCTGTTTGTTGTCTCCTTTTTGAATAAGGGTGTAACAATGGCATTTTTTTCCCCCAATCCTCTGGGAATTTATGGATTTAAGGAATCTGAATTCTTGGAAAGGTACATTCAGCACATCACGTTTTCTCTTAGCTACTTCCTTTAATATCCTTGACTGCACTCCAACAGAGTATGAGAGAAAGTTTGCTAGAAGTATAAAAACAGTATTTACAAAAGAAAAAGGAAACTGAAGTGACCATTAGTCCAGCAGAGGGTGAAACCGGGGAATTAGTAATGGAAAACTAGGGAATGTGCAAAACCTTGATCAGATATTTTGTACCTTTTTTTTCACTGTAGAAGATTCCAAAAGGCAAGTCCCAGGCTGAACTGAAAATTAAGACATGAAAGGAATGGGGGATATTTCAATTATGGGGAAATTATTAGAACTAAGGGTGAACAGGTTTCCTGCACCTGGTGGCTTTCATCCTGAGTCCTTAAAAGTTGCATTTTTCCAAAATTCCCTAACTTTTGGAAAGATCCTAGCAGACTGAAGAAACACTATCGTGACACCACTTAATCAAGAAAGGAAGGTGACAGAAAGCAGGCTAGTTAACTGTTTGTGGGCTGTAAACTTAGAGATTACAAATCTATTAAACTGTATCCTACAATAAAGGGCCTTGCTTTCTTTTGTAGGGATGAGTATTATCCTTGGAGTTGCCGAGGGGGATATCTTTGCAAATGATGCTGAGACACAGAAATCTGCTCTTCAAGTCATTATCAACTGTGTTTGTGGTCCTGATAAGCGTATCTCCAGCATCGGCAAGTTCAACTCTGGAACCCCTCGTCGGAAAAATCTGCAGAACCCAAAGAGCACAGAGAGTGTGCTGACTAAAATGTGGAATGTGGTGCAGGCCAACAATGGCATCAAGGTATTACTGTCCCTGTTGACTGTGAAGACACCCATCACAGATGCAGATCAAATCCGCACCTTGGCGTGCAAGGCTCTGGTGGGCCTGTCTCGCAGCAGTGCTGTGAAGCAGATCATCAGCAAGCTGCCCCTGTTCACCAGTGGCCAGATCCAGCAACTGATGAGGGAGCCTGTGCTTCAGGACAAGCGACACGAGCATGTCAAGTTCTGCAAGTATGCCTCTGAACTGATTGAACGTGTCTCTGGGAAGCCGCTATCCATTGGCTCCGATGTATCTCTGGCCCGGCTTCAGAAGGCAGATGTGGTGGCACAAACACGGATCACCTTCTCTGAGAAAGAGCTGCTATTACTTATCCGCAACCATCTGGTGTCTCATGGCCTGCACGATACAGCGTCAATGCTCACCAAGGAGGGTGACCTTCCCAGGACACCAGCCATCCAAGCTGCACCGCCACATTCTCCAGCCTTCACAACAACAGCCCCTGGCACCTCCCCTGTCAGCCTACCCCGGACTCCCAGATTAGCCAATGGCATATCCTCTCGAACCATCAACCTAACAGCGTTTCCCCCATCCTGCCAAGCAAAGGTGGCAGCTACACAAGGGGCCACCTCCACCTCTGGGCTCTCCTGTCCCAATGGTTCGCCAATTATTGGCAAGATAAGTTTTTCCAAGGAAAAGCCATCTCCATGCAATGGCACCAATCTGAAGAAGCAGAGACTAATTCGACAGAAGTCAGACTATGGGGCTTACAACCAGACGCCGGCTATTAAAAAGCAACTGGACCGCCATCTCCCGTCGCCACCTTCCTTGGACAGCATCATAACAGAATACCTCCGGGAACAGCATGCCCGTTGCAAGAACCCTGTTGTCACCTGCCCTCCTTTTTCCCTCTTTACTCCTCACCAGTGCCCAGAACCAAAGCAGAGACGGCAGGCACCTTTGAACTTCACTAGTCGTGTGACACATAGGTCTGCTTTCCCTAAATACGGAGGGGTGGATGGGGGCTGCTTTGACCGGCATCTCATCTTCAGCAGGTAATGTGTAGTTTATTGACTGAGGAGTGGCAGAATGTTGCCTTGCACAAAACAAGTATGCTTATAGTCCCCGCTGTTTATAGTGAGCATGTTTGATTCTTGCGGTTTGTCTGTTGTGCACAATGTGTAGTAAAATCACAGTAGTTTGTAGCATAACAATGATTCCTGTAATCATGAGCAATATTAACACTGATACAAGCTGCCTTAGCCTGAAATCAGCAGTGTTGTTTTGCTGTTTTAACTCCAAATAATCATTGCACTTAATACGGTTCAAGAGGAATCTTTATAAATGCATTGTGGTAGTGCTAAAGTTAAGAGTTATTTTCCCAATTAAAATTGTAGTGAACATAGTTTCCCATCACTTCAGTTATCATTTATTCTTGATTTGGGATGGCTTCATAGGATACCTCCACATCTGACAGAAAGTTACCTGTACCTCCACCGATGTCATCCACTGTATCAGTTGCACCCAATGTGGTCTCCTCTACATCGGGGAGACCGGACGCCAACTCGCAGGGAGTTTCAGAGAACATCTCCAGGACACCCGCACCAACCAACCCATTCACCACCCCGTTACTGAACACTTCAACTACCCCTCCCCCTCCGCCAAGGGCATGCAGGTCCTGAGCTGCCTCCATTGCCAAACTCTGACCACCCAACGCCTGAAGGAAGAATGCCTCATATTCCACCTTGGGACCCTGCAACCACACTGGATCAATGTGGATTTCACCAGTTTCCTCATTTCCCCCCTCCCCACATTATCCCATTCCCAAGCCTCCAACTCTGTCCCACCCTCTTGACCTGTCCGTCAACTTTCCCATCTATCCGCTCCACCCTCCTTTCCGAACTATCACCTTCTCCCTCCCCTTCATCTACCAATCCCATTCCCAGCCACCTTTTGATTTAAGAAAATTGTTGATTTTTTTTTAACTGCAGTGTAATACTGCATTGTTACTCTGCACTTTGTCGTAAACTATGTATAAGTTCTTTGAAAGTTAGTAATTAGTAAAATGTTTATTGTCATACTTCTTAATGTAGTTTCCCAATATGCCATTTCCAGTTTACCCCTCTTAACTTCATAGTCTCCTTTCGGGTTTAAGACCCTAATTTCTCACCTAAGTTCACTTTCAGACTTTTCTAAAACCTACTTCATAAGATTATTAAATAGTCATTTTCATTGCTCAAACATTGATGTAAACTGCTCCCTAATTGGTTCCTCAACGTACTACTCTGGAAAAACGTCAAGCATATGTTCCAAAAATAAGTCCTGCACAGCCTTATTAATACTTCCAGTTTGTATGTAAATTGAAGTCACCCAGGATTATGATATTCTTATTAGATGAACCTCTAGCTTCCTTATTTCTATTGTGATTTACATTATTATTTATGTTTGGTGGTGTATAATTAACTCCCACCAAAGTCTTGTGCTGTTTCCTACTCCATTCAATCTTTAGAACGCAGGTGATCTCTCGCTCTACAATACTAATGCTGCCTTAAATTAAGGAGAGCACCCTGCCACATTTTCCCAGAACTTTGACCTCCGAGAATGCCACAGAGCCCCGGGTATTCATGCCCCAGTTTTTGTTTCCTGGTAGCCATCTCTCTCTCATGAGACCAGGCCAAGCCTAAACTTGTATTTGAATTAACAGTTTCAGTTTTATTGCAAATCCTCTAGGCATTCAAATGCAGAACTTTTAATTTGGTGTCTCACCACCAATCCACACCCGTTTTTATAAAATCTGGTCCTATCTGTTGACACAGTCAAGTTTGGAAGCTCTGTTTGTTCCTGCTATACACTCATTATTGTTTATTACTATCCTAATCTATTGAGTTGGCACTTCCCTCTAATTCACTCAATTTTGTCCAGCATGATCTTTTCCCTTTTTTCCCTCCTCTTCCCCCACAAAAAGCACAGTTCAGGTGAAGTCCATCCCAAAATATAGCCCCCACATTGTTCAGTACTCATGCTAATGGCCCATGAATCAGTATCCACTTTTCACATGGCAGTCTTTCAACTATGCAGCTCCCCAATTTTCATTACCCCTTGCCCATGGCTGTTGTACTTTTTGAGGTTCTGCTTTCTAATTTAGCACTTAGCTGCTCATACTACCTAACAAAGGCCTCTTTCCTGGTCTTTGTTATTGGTACTACATGAAGTACTGCAACTGGATCCACCCCCTTCCACTCTTCGTTCCTGTCCAGCTTTGAACAGAGATCCTGAACCATTGCACCAGGCAGGCAAAATAACCCCTGAATTCACACTGTTAGCTGCAGAGAAATGTCTATCCTGTGACTGAACTATCGCAGTCCTTTCATTTATCCCACTTGTATGCCTTCTGTATTGTGGTGCTATAGTCAGTCATCTCATACTGCAGCCTTTGCTGTCATCCACACAAGCTGCAAGAACCTCCAACCTGTTGGACTGTTAGTAAAGCTCCTCCACACTCACCTTCTCAATCCCCTTGACTGCCTAACTTTTATTGTGCTCTCCTGTCCCTGACGACTAACTAAATGTGATGCACTAATCTCGGGTATGAATGATCCAGAAGCCATATAGTGTCCAGGTAATTTTCTCCTTCCCCGATTCACCTGATTGTCTGTAGTTTGTCCTCCAGCTCAGAAACTGAAGTTCCTCATTCTGCAGCTTCGACATCTCCTGTCATCTCTATTATATCAATTGTGTTTCTTTAGATATTTCAATTACTTTATAGTCCTCTTGCCTCTTCCAACTCCCGGTTTCACATTATGTGCACTCTAGCAGTATAGACGCTGTTGGGAAAAACAATGAGTGTGCCCTTTGAAAAGTCTACTAGTTACAGCTGTCAGAGCTTGTCTTTCCTGTTTAAGCCTGGGGAAAGCGTAACTTCTTTTAAAAGGTAACTTACCTCTTAAGCGGTAATTTTTAGTTGGATGCTAAATATAAATAAAAATTAGATTTTCGAAAGAGATTAGCCCTTAACAGCCCCTCACTCACCCACCAGCTTCTCTCATTGTGCAGATATGAGTTTTTGCTCCTTTTCATTAATTTCTTCTACCCCAGTATCAAGCTCTATAGCTGAAGCTGAAACAGTAAAATCCTGATGTGAAGGGATTATGCCCGAAACGCTGATTCTCCTGTTCCTCTGATGCTGTCTGACTTGCTGTGCTTTTCCAGCGCCACACTCTCGACCCTGATCTCCAGCATCTGCATTCCTCATCTTCTCCATACCAGATGATGACCACTATTCAAGGAATCGTATAATAGTGTAGATTTGGGGTCAGCAAATACAAAAAATTTAATTTAAACTAGGCATAACATTCCAACACTAGTCACTTCCCTTTGTTAGCTAACATAATGTGTGTAGAATTCTAAATTAGATCAATATAGCATGGTAGACATTCCTACCATTATATCACTTTGTAATTTCAAAAGCATGACTGACACAGACTGTCAAATTTCCCACTTCAGCTCTGGGCTCAGAAGACAGGGTTTGCTAAATCTGCTCTGGTTTCCAGACTTTGTCACTTCCGGTTGTCAGCTAACTAAGAGGTCAGAAACCTAGATCCTCCCAGTCATGAAGATAACGTTAAGTGGCCAAGCACAATGAATTCAATAGCTCTGTTTGCCATGATTACAATGATTGCTAGTCAAGTAATCTGGCACTACATATCTTGAAGTTTTTTTAATTTGTATGATGCACGTCCATATTAGATGGGAGTTGATTCTGGGACTTCTGGCCTAGAGTTATGGATATTTACCACTGTCTCACAATACCTCATGGAACAGTGTCTTCCATGCTGACTGTTGCCAATTTGTTTTAAGGTAATGCTGATGGAAATCCAAGATTAAGTGAATATGTAGGAATGGCTGTTAAAGCTGGCCTAATCCTGACCACATTACATGAATTGAATAATTTTATTATGTGTAAAATACAGCAAAAGGTGTGTACCGTCACCGTCTATAAGCGCCATTCACATTAACTCAGCTTTTTAGAATAAAATTTTTTAACTTGGAGTCCAACTTTTCTTTGTCTTGTTCGAGACACCACCCACGCCCTCCACCTCCTCCAAGACTTCAGTTTCCCCAGCCCCCAATGCCTCATCTTCAATCCCTCTACACCTCCATCTGCCATGACCAAGGCCTCCAAGCCCTCCGTTTTTTCCTCTCCAGACGTCCCTAACAGTACCCTTCCACCAACACACTCATTTGTTTGGCCGAACTGGTCCTCACCCTTAACAATTTCTCCTTCGAATCCTCCCATTTCCTCCAGACCAAAGGCGTAGCCATGGGCACACGTATGGGCCCCAGCTATGCCTGTCTCTTTGTTGGCTATGTAGAACAGTTGATCTTCTGTAATTACACCAGCACCACTCCCCACCTCTTCCTCCACTACATTGATGACTGCATTGGTGCCACCTTGTGTTCCGGCGAGGAGGTTGAGCAATTCGTCAACTTCACCAACACATTCCACCCTGACCTTAAATTTACCTGGACCATCTCTGACACCTCCCTCCCCTTCCTGGACCTCTCCATCTCCATTAATGATGACTGACTTGACACTGACATTTTTTACAAACCCACCAACTCCCACAGCTACCTGGATTACACCCCTTCCCACCCTCCCTCTTGCAAAAATGCCATCCCGTATTCCCAATTCCTCCGCCTCCACTGGATCTGCTCCCAGGAGGACCAGTTCCACCACAGAACACGCCAGATGGCCTCCTCCTTTAGAGACCGCAATTTCCCTTCCCACGTGGTTAAAGGTGCCCTCCAACACATCTCGTCCACATCCCACATCTCTGCCCTCAGACCCACACCTCTGCCCTCAGACCCCACCCCTCCAACCGTAACAAGGACAGAACGCCCCTGATGCTCACCTTCCACCCTGCTCACCTTCACAGAAACCAAATCATCTGCAATATTTTCCGCCACCTCCAAAAAGACCCCACCACCAGGGATATATTTCCCTCCCCACCCCTTTCCGCCTTCCGCAAAGACTGTTCCCTCCGTGACTACCTGGTCAGGTCCACTCCCCCCTACAACCCACCCTCCCATCCTGACACCTTCCCTTGCCACCACAGGAACTGTAAAACCTGCGCCCACACCACCTCCCTCACCTCTATCCAAGGCCCTAAAGGAGCCTTCCACATCCATCAAAGTTTTACCTGTACATCCACTAATATCATTTATTGTATCCGTTGCTCCTGATGTGGTCTCCTCCACGCTGGGGAGACTGGGCGCCTCCTAGCAGAGCGCTTTAGGGAACATCTCCGGGGCACCCGCACCAATCAACCACACCGCCCCGAGGCCCAACATTTCAACTCCCCCTCCCACTCTGCCGAGGACATGGAGGTCGTGGGCCTCCTTCACCGCCGTTCCCTCACCACCAGACGCCTGGAGGAAGAACGCCTCATCTTCCGTGTCGGAATACTTCAACCCCAGGGCATCGATGTGGACTTCAACAGTTTCCTCATTTCCCCTTCCCCCACCTCATCCTAGTTTCAAACTTCCAGTTCAGCACTGTCCCCATGACTTGTCCGGACTTGTCCTACATGCCTATCTCCTTTTCCACCTATCCACTCCACCCTCTCCTCCCTGACCTATCACCTTCATCCCCTCCCCACTCACCCATTTTACTCTATGCTACTTTCTCCCCACCCTCACCCTCCTCTAGCTTATCTCTCCACGCTTCAGACTCTCTGCCTTTATTCCTGATGAAGGGCTTTTGCCCAAAACGTTGATTTTGTTGCTCCTTGGATGCTGCCTGAACTGCTGTGCTCTTCCAGCACCACTAATCCAACTTTTCTTTCCCCCCTGTTGTTACAATCCCGCTCCAGGCTTCCCAGCCCATGCAACACTGCTTTTAGAGTCCTGCTCCAGGCTTCCAAGCCCATGCCATTATACCCTTGTTTCTCAAAGTCTTCTCCCTATACAAGAGTTTATTCAGCCAGAACTTTTTATGTCTGGGATCTGGCATCAGATCCCGTTTTATTATGTCTCTCTTGATTGAAAATAATATTAAACAAAATGACTTTGGGTAACCCCAATCCATTATAGTGACCAGTGTGCATTTAAATTTCTTTTAAATGATCAACCTGCCACATAGCCGCTGGTATCGAAACTGGTGTATTAGAAAGTGTTTGCTGAGTGCTGGGGCTGAAGTTGCATCGAAGAAATTTTCCTATGTACTCAACAACCTAAAAAACAATTTGAATCTGTGTATTTAATTGTCTGTATTTAACTTTTGATATCTGCTGCAGCAGTGATGAATGGTTTAATGTAAAGACCGTATTACACTGAGGCTAAACAGTTCCTATACCCTACCAACCTTCGCACAAACCAAAGCATCCGCCGACATTTCCACCACCTCCAAACAGACCCCACTACCAGGGATATATTTCCCTCCCCACCCCTTTCCGCCTTCCGCAAAGACCGTTCCCTCCGCGACTACCTGGTCAGGTCCACACCCCCAAACAACCCACCCTCCAATCCTGGCACTTTCCCCTGCCACTGCAGGAACTGTAAAACTTGCGCCCACACCTCCTCCCTCACCTCTATCCAAGGCCCTAAAGGAGCCTTCCACAGCCATCAAAGTTTTACTTGCACATCCACTAATATCATTTATTGTATCCGTTGCTCCCGATGCGGTCTCCTCTACATTGGGGAGACTGGGTGCCTCCTATCAGTGCGCTTTAGGGAACATCTCTGGGACACCCGCACCAATCAACCACACCGCCCCGTGGCCCAACATTTCAACTCTCCCTCCCACTGCCAAGGACATGGAGGTCCTGAGCCTCCTTCACCGCCGCTCCCTCACCACCACATGCCTGGAGGAAGAACGCCTCATCTTCCGTCTCGGAATACTTCAACCCCAGGGCATCGATGTGGACTTCAACAGTTTCCTCATTTCCCCTTCCCCCACCTCACCCTAGTTCTAAACTTCCAGCTCAGTAACTGTCCCCATGACTTGTCCTACCTGCCTATCTTCTTTTCCACCTATCCACTCCACCCTCTCCTCCTTGACCTATCACCTTCATCCCCTCCCCCACTCACCCATTGTACTCTATGCCAGTTTCTCCCCACCCCCACCCTCCTCTAGCTTATCTCTCCACGCTTCAGGCTCACTGCCTTTATTCCTGATGAAGGGCTTTTGCCCGAAACATCGATTTCGAAGCTACTTGGATGCTGCCTGAACTGCTGTGCTCTTCCAGCACCACTAATCCAGAATCTGGTTTCCAGCATCTGCAGTCATTGTTTTTACCGAGTTCCTACCCTGGTGGTTATTGGGGTAGAGTGGAGGGAGGTTTTTTTCTGGGAGTAACATCTTTTATCTGACCAGGGACAGGGGAGTATTTGATGTAACAGCTTGGATTTTTAGAGTACAATTTAGACCTGACCTGGCACAAAATTGAGTGTTCCATTTCTCGCAGTAATATTTCTCACCTTGATGAACAGAACACTCCAGGGCCCTCCCCCAAGTAATTCCATCAAAACATGAGGTGCTTTTTTTTTTGATTAAATTAGATTCCCTACAGTGTGGAAACAGGCTCTTCAGCCCAACAAGTCCACACCAGCCCTCCGAAGAGCAACTCACCCAGACTCATTCCCTTAGATTTACCCCTGACTAATGCACCTAACACTACAGGCAATTTAGCATGACCAATTCACCTAATCTGCAATCTTTGGATTGTGGGAGGAAACCAGAGCATCTGGAGGAAACCCACGCAGACACAGGGAGAATGTGCAAACTCCACACACAGTTGCCTGAGGTGAGAATTGAACCCGGGTCCCCAGCGCTGTGAGGTAGCAGTGCTAACCACTGAGCCAATTGCCTGTTTGAGGGTTATTCCAGTGTATGGAATAAGACTTGAAGAAAATTATGCATTTCTTCAGGTGTTCATCGAAAGGAGAATGGTGTAAATGGAATCATAGAATTAGTAGTTCATATCTGTTCTCCTATTGAAAGGTTTCTTGCTACATAATGTATTTATTCCTCAAATATTCATAACACAAATTGAGTTCCATGTCCTGCTCACTTGTTGCAGGTTCCGACCCATTTCTGTGTTCAGAGAATCCGATGAGGAAGGCAGTGGTTTTACATGCTGTACCTTCTCTGCACGAGAGCGCTTTCTGATGTTGGGGACGTGTACCGGAGAATTAAAGCTCTACAATTTATTTAGTGGCCAAGAAGAGGGTACATATGCCTGTCATAATTCCGCCATAACGCACCTAGAGCCATCTAAGGTAGGTGCATTATTCTCAGGCCTATGGTCTGGGAAGGATATGCATTTAAATTTCTTTTTAAAAAAGCCTTGTTATAATGTCTCACCGAAAAGGTATAATCTCCCAACAATGCAACATTTCTTCAGCACTGCACAAAAGTGTCGATCTAGATTTGTGTGCCTATATCCATTATCCACTCTGTTGGTTACAACTGTGAATCGCTGAGATTTGCAAAGCAGAGATCCTTGTTTCAATCTCCAGCCTGTACTGAATGTTTAATCCAAGGCTATTGATGCTACACATAGCTTGGGGTTCCTAGTCCTGAGCACTTTTCATTAAGTCCTGCCTCAGTCATGTGTCCTAACAGACGCCAGTTGATTAGGCCCCTAACCACAAGATGCCCAGTTTGATAGGATGCAGCAAGACAATCAGAATCTGTATCAAATCCAAGTAGAAATCTCTGACAAGCTAGGCCAGGATAACAAGTGATTGTGCTTTTGGGCACCTTTTACCGAATGCTTCATAATATAAAGCCCTTAATTGATAGATTTGTTATGCTCTGGTTATTCTGAAGTGTATGATTGGCTATAACTGGCTTGGCTTATTTCTCTTAATTTTACCATTCCTCTTTGCCCCACTTCTAAACTTTGTGTCCCATGAATGCATTTTTGTGCACTATCTCTTTGGATTTCCTCCCTGGCTTCCTGTATAACTGACCTGAAATTTCACCTCCAGTTTCATCTCCTGTTCTGCAATCAAGATCAGAATCCTAGTCTTGTATTAATCATGATTGTGGGCCCATATTTCTGGCGCTGACTGTGCTTCCTTCAGTATACTGTTCATGGGGCTATCCAACAATGACCAGGGCAATAGGTGTGCCAGTGACCGAAGTCCACAAAATACATTTCTGTAGCACCTTTAATTTTAGAATGTCAGTCGAGCTTTACATTCAATGAAATACTTTTCCAAGTGTGGTCACTGATTTTACTTTGGTAACTGTGACATCCAGTTTGCTCATGGTAAAGTCTTGCATTTAGTCATCAAATAATAGCCAGATAATGTGTAATAATTTTGACTGCGAGATTGTATATCAAGACCAGTATTACTCCATGTATATGTCCAATATTTAATTTTTCTGTAATTTCTGTGCACTTGCAGGATGGATCTTTGTTATTAACGTCAGCAAGTTGGGGCCAACCTCTCTCTGCTCTCTGGGGAATGAAGTCGGTCTTTGACATGAAGTAAGTGAAGATGATTTTTCACAAGTATGAGTTGTAAGTGCCAGGCCTACAGTTTCTTTATTCGCTGAAGTGTCACTTTAGTTGAGGTTTTCTTGTTTTGAATTACAGTGGAACAATACAGAAAGACAGGTGTGTGAATGGGATGAATCCCTATACTTCTCAGCTGACCAGTACAATTTGAGGTTGCGTTTGTGATTTAATTACAGACGCACTGAACTGTGCTAAAGAGAATTGTATGTGGAGAATAATCCATATGCTGAATTTGCAAATATTTACTAGCATCTGGTATCATCTCAAGCTGTCACCTCTCTAATGTCCACAATTCACATTCCAGTAAGTATCGTTGGACAGCCAGCAGAAGAGATTGATTGTGCTTTCTCCATCTTAAGGATATGGAGACCAGTTGCTGTGTCTCTGTGTGGCTTGAAGTTTTTTGCTTTAGATAGGAAAAGAAGTTGTCTTTATTTTATTCTAAAATAAAGTCTGAATTTTTTGTGTTTAAAAAGTTAGTGTCCCCATCCTGTGATTGTTTAAAATGGGAAAGGTGCTAATACTTCTGGTGGCTTTATGCAATAGACTATAATTGCAGCATTAGTTTGAAAGATTAGAGAGAGAGATGCTGGAATGTACCAATATCTGATTCACTGAAGTGGTTCAGTTCCCATTTTCTGTGTGTGTGAATGAGGTTTTTTTTTTATTCTTTTGTGGGATGTGGGTGTCATTGGCTGGGCCAGCAGTTATTGCCAGTCCTGAGTTGCCCTTGAACCACCACTTTGAATCACTGCAGTCCATTAGCTGTAGATAGACCTATAATACCATCAGGAAGGAAATTCCAGGATTTTGACCAAGTGACAGTGAAGGAACGGCAGTATATTTCCAAGTCAGGCTAGAGAGTGGTTTGAAGAGGAACTTGGTAGTGTTCCCATGTATCTGCTGACCTTGTCATGTGAGATGAAAATGGAGTACCAAGCCTGGATGAATTGTAGGGTAAAAGAGGCTTGTGTTATGCTGCAAAGATGAAATTTTTTTTGTCCTGAAGAGCCATACAGTGCAATTTGATGAGGTCTCTAAACACAGCTGATCCGCACTAGACCTTGAGGTATTTGGGTGTTTGTTTTGGATCTGTGCTGTTGGAATTAATTTGGCAATGGTGTTCCCAATATTTCAGGCACTCATTCACAGACGATCATTATGTGGAATTCAGTAAACTCTCTCAGGATAGAGTCATTGGGACAAAGGAGGAAGTGGCTCATGTGAGTAATTTGGCTTTGATTTATATGTGAAGATAAATGGGAATCTTGGTCATTTGATCTGCTAATACCCCAGTAGGTAAAGGGTTCAACTCTGTAAAGTAATGTGTGCCTCATAGTTTGTTAGGTGATCTGGTCTGAGTTAGGAATTGGATAAAATCACCATGCCTCCCTTTGCTCACCGTCCAATGGCTTGCTGCTTAATAGTGCACTGTGTAAACTGAGACCATCATCTTTGGGCTTCACAGCGGACTGTATACTTTTATCACCAATTCGATTCCCTCCCCAGACAGTATCACAGGCCAATACAAACCTTGTAACTTCTGTGTCCTAGTCAACCCTGTATTTTCTGCCCATCTGAAATCCTCATCTGTGCCTTTATCCCCACAGACCAAATTATTCTGGTGCTGTTATGCTTGGCAACCCATCCTGCGACTTCTGTAAAACATCTAAAACTCTGCTGCCATCGGGCAGTACAGTGGCTCAATGGTTAGCACTGCTGCCTCACAGTGCCAGGGACTCGGGTTCAATTCCAACCTTGGGCGACTGTCTGTGTGGAGTTTGCACATGCTCCCAGTGTCTGCATGGGTTTCCTGTGGGTGCTTTGGTTTCATCCCACAGTCCAAAGATGTGCAGGTCAGGTGAATTGACCATGCTAAATTGCCCTTAGTATTAGGTTCACTTGTTAGAGGGAAATAGGTCTGGGTGAGTTACTCTTCGGAGGGTCGGTGTGGGCCTTTTCGGCCGAAGGGCCTGTTTCCACGCTGTAGAAAGCCTAATTTAATCTAGGGGAAGCAATGATTATTATTGTTAGACAGTTAATGCAGAGACCCAGGTAATGTTCTGGGGTCTTAGGTGCAAATTCACATCTGCCATAGTGAAAATTTGAATTCAATAAAAACCTGGAATTAAGGGTATAGCAATAATCAAGAAACTATTGTCAATTGTTGGAAAAACCCATCTGGTTCATTTGGATAGGCATATGAATAGGAAGGGTTTGGAGGGATATGGACCAGGCGCTGGCAGGTGGGACTAGATTGGGTTGGGATATCTGGTCGGCATGGATGGGTTGGACCGAAGGGTCTGTTTCCATGCAGTACATCTCTATGACGAAAACTCTATAATGTCCGTCAGGGAAGGAAATCTGCTATCCTTATCTAGTGTAGCCTA
This sequence comes from Chiloscyllium punctatum, assembly GCF_047496795.1. Lineage (NCBI taxonomy): Eukaryota > Metazoa > Chordata > Chondrichthyes > Orectolobiformes > Hemiscylliidae > Chiloscyllium > Chiloscyllium punctatum. The sequence goes on from NC_092750.1 coordinate 69,407,447, forward strand.
CACATGACACCAGGCCCACAACAGTTAGGAATTGTTGTAAATGCTGAGCTAGCCTGTAATGCCCAGAAACTGTGAATTAATAAAAGAAAATCTTGTTTGTCACTCAATCCCTCCTTCAATTTGTCTCCACTCTGATGCTGATCCTTCCTTCCTCAAACTGTGTGTTCCTCGAACTCTGACCTCATGCATATACTGTATCCCCTTTCTTTTGCCTGACCATTAATGGCTATGCCTTCAGCCACCTTGGTCCCATGATCTGCAATTTCCACCATTAACCTATTAGTGTCAGCTGACTTTTTCTAAGACCATACTTAAAACCTAAATCTTTGACCAGTCTTATGGTTTCTTCTTCCCAAATCTTTTAGCCCAGTGTCCATTTCTATATCTAGAGCTTTTTGAATGGTTGAATTTTAAAGTTGCTATGTAAATTCTAAGGTAGGTTTTGCCAAAGCGCTCTCCCAATCCAGTTCCTCAAGCGTTTAGATCTTCAACACAAAGCAAGGCAGCAGTAAATTAGCAACTTTCTCAAATTCCATAGGGTGGTTCAGAGAGATGCAGACAGTATGATACTATTGTACTATTGATATTAAGATTGGAGAATGTTATGGCAAAGTTGAGAAAAGGTTATTCATAAATTATGTTCAAATTCTGCAGCATCAATATCTCTCACAGGATAAATACGCACTATTATTGAAAAAAAGCTTGTCTTTTCTTCTGTTCATAGATATACGATATCCAGACAGGCCAAAATATCCTCACTCTCTACAATCCTGACCTAGCCAACAACTACAAGCGGAATTGTGCAACCTTTAACCCCACAGATGATTTGGTTTTAAATGACGGAGTGTTGTGGGATATCCGTTCAACACAGGCCATTCACAAGTTTGATAAGTTCAACATGAATATCAGTGGAGTGTTCCATCCAAATGGTCTGGAAGTCATCATCAATACAGAGATTGTATCCTTCAGTAAAGAGCGACCGTTTACTAGAGGAACTGGGGTGTTGTATAATAAGTGGTCAATGATTTTAAGGAATATTTTAGACAAATCTCCCAGTCAATTCTGAAGACCAGGATCTCTTTAACTGTTATGAGGGGACAGTCTGCTCAGACTGTTGTCTATTGTGACTTGTGGATACTGGAGAGAAGGAGTAGCAATCAGGAGAATGCTATTGAAACACCACCATAGTAAAAATTCTTTTGGTATAAGCATGTTAACAAGGAAGCATTTTTATTGAATTTCAAACTAAAATTTAATAGTTACTGGAAATATGATCTGAAAACTGCATGTTTGGCACATCAAGAGCATAGCAGTAGGTAAAGTCTTTTCAGATCATAACCATTTCTTCTGGAAATAGATCATTGATGTGAAACCTTACTCTTTTAGCAGTTGACCAGCTGATCATTTCCAGAATTTTTTGTGTTTAAGTCCTATAGCATTTCTTTATATTCATCCATGAGCTTTGCTGGCGAGACTGACATTTATGACGCATCCTAACTTGCCCTCGAGTGTGTTTGTGTGAGCTGCTGCTTGAACTATTGCAGTGCATGTGGTGAAGGTACGCCACTGTGCTGTTAGGGAGTGCCAGGACCTTGACCCAGTGATATTCAAGGAATAGCAATTCTAGTTCAAACGAGTATCTTTGAGGGAAATTTGCAAGTAGTGATGTTCACTTACGTTTTAACTAAATGACTTATTGCCCTCTATGAAGGAAAGAGTTCAATTCCACGCAGAACATTTAGTAGTCAAGGACTTAGTATAATTGTTCTGAGAATTGTGGAAATTGAACAATAGAGTACTTTTACCTATTACTATATCTGGCCCGACATTTACAAGAGAGCACTTAATAGGATGGCTATATTCAACAAGCAGAAGGTCTGTGTGACCAGGGGATTCAAGCGCATGGGTTTTCCTGAGCATATTTGTTGAGTCAGCTACCATAACTCTTCCTGTGCAGAGAAATTATTTTGCTGGGAGGGTGTCCTCCAAATACTTGCTTTGCTCTAGATAGAGGTTGTATATTCTGTACACTTAAGTTGCATGCACCCCGAATATAATTAATCCTACTGTGCTGAAGTTTTTAATAATATTGTATTTATAATCTAACAATGTGAGAGGTAATCCTTAACAAAGGCTTCATTTCAGTGGGATCTGCGGACATTCCACCTTCTACACACAGTTCCAGCATTAGACCAATGTCGAATAGTCTTCAACAACACAGGCACGGTTATATATGGAGGTAGGAGCTTTGGGAGAGGGATAAAAAATTGTGTTTTTATGGAGTTGGAAAGAAAGTATGGAAGTTTGAAATTCACCTGTCTCTGGAAAGCTTCACTTCCTAAGGCCCTCTAGACCAGACCGAATGTCTGCTTCATATCTGGGATGGTTGGAGAATGGGGGGTGTGCACTAGTGTGGGACTTTCTGATACGTGCATGTTTTGTAAAGGAAAATCAGTTTAAGTAGCTAATGTGCAAATTTTGGTGGTCAAGTAGATTAGTCACCCAACTAACCGTCTTCCCTCGCTCCCTCCTTCCCTATTGCTCATCCAATCAGCTTCCTGATGTGAAACTGGACTTTGTTTGTAAGGAGATTGTAGCTGGTGTAAAGATTTCACAAATACTGGGTAACGTCACATCCTCTGTATTTCTCCTCACCTTCAATTTATGCCCCCGTCACTGATTCCTGCCCAAAGGGAAAATCCATGTCTTCCCTTTCTGTGCTCATAATTTTATACATCTCAATCATGTACCCCCTCAATCTCCTCTGCTATAAGGAAGACAACACCAATCTATCAGATCTCTCTACATAACTAAAACTCTCCGGCCCAGAGAACAACTTGGTAAATCTCCACCTGTAATATGGATTCCAAAATTGCACAAAAACTGTGGTCTAGCTAATGTTTTATGCAGTTCTAATATAACTTGGTCTTAAACACGCTGTCATGCCTTATGCAACAGCCCAGGATACATTTCATCCAGCATTGGAGATTTATCCATTGGTCCATCAACCAGACCATTCCGAACCTCCTGTCTGTGTTAACTCTTTAATTGAAGCATAGCCACCTCCTTGATTTCTATGCCCACGTTGGTCCCTGACGAGTAAACACTAATACATTTTATTCATTTAAAACCATACTTATATCCTCTGGCTTCACGCAAGATTACTTTGAACCCTACTCTTTCTCCTTTTTTTTAATCTATAATGCACTGTAAACTAATGTGGGATTTTCCTTTATTATGCCTGCTGTTATCTAATTATGCCTCCTCCTTACTCTTTAATTCCTTTTAAGATCCCCCTTGCACGTTCTGTACTTCTCTAGGACAGATTAACTTCCCTAAAGGACATTAGTGAACCATATGGGTTTCTGTGACATTAAGCTGTGGTTATTTGGTCACTTTCTTTTTGAATTCAAATATCACCATCTGCCGTGGTGGGAATCACAGCAACATTATCTTGAGATTCAGGATTGCTAATAGTGATATTAGCCATGCATCAACACTACCTCCAATATAAAACATTGCACATACTTTGACTGCGAGTTTTGCACATACTTAGTTGGTACATATTTGGAGTCTTGTGCTTAGTTTTGATTCTTCATTCCTAGTTTAAAAATTTTCATGACCCTGGTCCAGGTGCATCAGTCAGAATGGCTAAAAGATATTAATTACAGGTATTTCTTCTATAACAATGGTTGTGTTCTTGTCTGTTATAGAAAAATTGCATTTTAGAAACAGCACTTAATGTTGGCAATGTAATCGCGTTACAGCCAACGCACGTTTTAAAAGGTGTGCTTTAAAAGTGTCCCCAATTCATCAATTGCGTTACTGTGAATTTGTGTTAAAGAAGTGTGCGATGCAGCAGAGCAACCTGTATATAGCAGAATAAGTTGCAAAAGCTGCATTTTATAAGGAACAGCAGCTGAGGTTATGGGGAATTGACAAGATCCTCAAAATTGAACTATTTTGATTAAATCAAGAAAAACAAATTTCATTGGCAGGTGAATCAGTTGCCTGAATACACCAACTTAATAGGGCCCCTCGAAGATCAGAAGGAGGCCTTTGTGTGGAGCCACAGAAAATGGGGGAGATACTAAACTAGTATTTTGCATCAGTATTTACTGTGAAAAAGGATATGGAAGATATAGGCTGTAGGCAAATAGATGATGCAAAATGTCCATATTACAGAAGTGTTGGATGTCTTGAAACACGTAAAGGTGGATAAATCCCCAGGACTTGATCAGGTGTACCCTAGAGCTCTGTGGGAAGCTAGAGAGGTGATTGCTGGGCCTCTTGCTGAGATATTTGGATCATCATTGTGGTTCTGTTCGCTGAGCTGGGAATTTGTGTTGCAGACGTTTCGTCCCCTGTCTAGGTGACATCCTCAGTGCTTGGGAGCCTCCTGTGAAGCGCTTCTGTGATCTTTCCTCCGGCATTTGTAGTGGTTTGAATCTGCCGCTTCCAGTTGTCAGTTCCAGCTGTCTGTTGCAGTGGCCAGTATATTGGGTCCAGGTTGATGTGCTTATTGATTTGAATCTGTGGATGAGTGCCATGCCTCTAGGAATTCCCTGGCTGTTCTGTTTGGCTTGTCCTATAATAGTAGTGTTGTCCCAGTCGAATTCATGTTGCTTGTCATCTGCGTGTGTGGCTACTAAGGATAGCTGGTCGTGTCGTTTCATGGCTAGTTGGTATTCATGGATGCAGATCGTTGGCTGTCTTCCTGTTTGTCCTACGTAGTGTTTTGTGCCACACACACAGACCAAGTCCTGAACTACGAAAGCAACCATCCCAACACACAAAAGAAATTGCATCAAGGCACTATTCACAATACACTGCAGTACACCAAAACTGCAAAAAGAGGAAGAACACCTATACAATGTATTCGCCAAAAACGGATACCCGCGCAATTTCATCAACAGATGCCTAAGGGAAAGACAACGGAACGAGGACGTGCCACAACCCAAAGGACTAGCCACACTACCATACATCAAGAGCATTTCCGAACTGACAGCCAGACTACTGCGACCACTAGGACTCATAACAGCGCACAAACCAACAGCCACTCTCAGACAACAACTCACCAGAACGGAGGACCTGATACCCAGCATGAGCAAAGCCAATGTAGTGTATGAAATCCCATGTAAGGACTGCACAAAACAGTACATAGGGCAAGCAGGAAGACCGTTAACAATCACAAACTTTGAATATTTGTATCATCGATAGTCACAGGTGAGGTGCCGGAAGACTGGAGGTTGGCTAACATGGTGTCACTGTTTAAGAAGGGTGGTAAGGATAAGCCAGGGAACTATAGACCAGTGAGCCTGACGTCGGTGTTGGGCAAGTTGTTGGAGGGAATCCTGAGGGACAAGATGTACATGTATTTGGAAAGGCAAGGACTGATTAGGGATAGTCAACATGGCTATGTGCGTGGGAAATCATGTCTCACAAACTTGTTTGAGTTTTTTGAAGAAGTAACAAAGAGGATTGATGAGGGCAGAGCGGTAGATGTGATCTATATGGACTTCAGTAAGGCATTCGACAAGGTTCCCCATGGGAGACTGATTAGCAAGGTTAGATCTCCCTGAATACAGAGAACTAGCCATTTGGATACAGAACTGGCTCGAAGATAGCAGACAGAGGGAGCAGGTGGTGGCAGTGGGTTGTTTTTCAGACTGGAGGCCTGTAACCAGTGGAGTACCACAAGGATCAGTGCTGGGTTCTCTACTTTTTGTCATTTACATAAATGATTTGGATGTGAGCATATAAAGTATAGTTAGTAAGTTTGCTGATGTCATCAAAATTGGAGGTGTAGTGGACAGCGAAGAGGGTTACCTCAGATTACAACAGGATCTGGACCAGATGGGCCAATGGGCTGAGAAGTGGAAGATGGAGTTTAATTCAGATAAATGCGAGGTGCTCCATTTTGGGAAAGCATATCTTAGTAGGACATATACACTTAATGGTAAGGTCCTAGGGAGTGTTGCTGAACCTTCGTGTGCAAATTCGTAGCTCCTTGAAAGTGGAGTTAGCAGGTAGACAGGATAGTGAAGAAGGTGTTTTGGTATGCTTTCCTTTATTGGTCACAGTATTGAGTACAGGAGTTGAGAGGTCATGTTGCGACTGTACAGGACATTGGTTAGGCCACTGTTGGAATATTGCGTGCAATTTTGGTCTCCTTCCTATCGGAAAGATGTTGTGAAACTTGAAAGGGTTCAGAAAAGATTGACAAGGATGTTGCCAGGGTTGGAGGATTTGAGCTATAGGGAAAGGCTGAACAGGCTGGGGCTGTTTTCCCTGGAGTGTCAGAGGCTGAGGGGTGACCTGATAGAGGATTACAAAATTGAGGGGCATGGATAGGGTAAATAGGCAAAGTCTTTTCCCTGGGCTGGGGGAGTCCAAATAGATTTGGGGTGAGAGGGGAAAGATATAAAAGAGACGCAAGGGTCAACGTTTTCACACACAGGATGGTACATGTATGGAATGAGCTGCCAGAGGATGTAGTGGAGGCTGGTACAATTGCAACATTTTAAGAGGCATTTGGATGGGTATATGAATAGGAAGGGTTTGGAGGGGTATGGGCCGGGTGCTAGATTGGGTTGGGATAGCTGGAATGGTTGGACTGAAGGGTCTGTTTCCATGCTGTACATCTGACTCTATCACTCTATATAGTAACTTTTGATAAGGGAATTGAATAAATATGTGGAAAAAATGTAGGACTAAGAGAAATAGTAAATGAAAGGGACTAATTAAGTTGCTGTTTTGAAAAGGCAGTGCAAGGGTGATAGAGTGAATAGCACCTCAACTAAGATTCCATGCCTAGGATAAGTTTCCACTTGTTAGAGCTTTATGTTTTAGAAAAAGGGATTTTTTAAAATAAGAGTTGGAGAGGGTCCAGAAGCATAATTTTTAAGATGCTGAGAGTTTTAGGTTTAGAGGGGAGATGCATATGAGAGTGCTTTGATCAAGTTAGTAAAATTAAATATTAGGGTCTACTTTGTCCTAAAGAGTGCCATTGCCCTCTGAAACAAGATATTGAAACCTGGTGAATCAAAGATATTGTGGTCCTGAAACTTGAATGCACCTATTGATGGCCAGAGTGGGTCAGTTATTACTTACTGGGTAAGGGTCTTCTATGGTACCCGTAACTGAGTCAGAGAAGGGTTTCCTGGAACTTTTGCTGATTGGCCTCCAATTTCCTCTACTCCTGTGTATTTAGAGGCCTGTTTGGAGGAGAATATTCAGTGGACACTGATTTCTTATGTTTGTAGTCAGTGAATGTCCTGGTTTGGGATCGTACAGGAGTGTGCTGCTCTCAGATTATCTGATGCACTGAGCTCATAAATACAATGCATCTGTCTACAGACAATCCTCATTCAATTACTCTTAGCTGTCAGTATTATGATTCATTTCAGAAAGAGGATAAACACTCTTTGGATAAATGTTTCTATGATGTCATTTCCCAGCAAACATGTAGGTTGGTTCAGGAAACTTACACAGACTGGCTGTTGCGATCTGCCTGCCTAAGTCATTGCATTGCAAGTAGTCTGCACAGCACTGAGTTATGAGGCTATGTGAATGAGTTCTTTCTCTGATACTTGTTTTGTGTTCTAGCTATGCTGCAAGCAGATGATGAAGATGATTTGATAGAAGTGCGGATGAAGAGTCCTTTTGGATCCTCTTTCAGGACGTTTGATGCTACTGACTACAAACCAATAGGTGAGAGAGCTGAGCGCCAACTCTTTTGAAATGCATTCAATTTTGTGTAGCTAGTTACTTTTAGTTAGCATTGTAAAAGATAGAAACAGTTACCTTTCAGTTGTTTGATGTTGCTAACTTATTTGCGTTGCCTTTAGGGTACACGTTCCTTGCCCTTTGTAGTTTCAGCTCATCGAAGTATTTACTTTGCTTATGTATAGATATTTGATGCATTTGCATCTTAAACAGATAACAGATTCATCTTCTGAGCTATCAGACTTAGCGTTTCTCTCTGCAGATCTGCTGAGTTTCTCCAGCAATTTCTGTTTTATAAGCAGATAATGTTGGCTTCTTCCAGGAACTTGCTGAGCAGAGTTGAGTTTGCCACCTCTCTCTTTAAAGCCAACATTTGATCAACTGTTCTAGGTTAATATCTCAACCGAGTAAAAGTAAAATATTGCAGATGCTCAAAAACGGAGCAAGTCTAACGGTGTCTGTCAAAACGGGTTCGGTTAAAATTTCAAGGCCAATATGACTCCTAGGTCTGGAGAAAAATCATTAGACTCTCAACATTCACCCTCTTTCTCCTCCCCAGCGCTGCCAATGTATGCTGATTTTTTTTTTTTGACAGCACTTTGTCTTTATTTCAATTTTGAGAGAGACAAGGATTAATAGGAGAACCAACTCGCTGACCAGCTTTAGCTTTCTGTATTAAGTGATTGAGGTAATGTCGTCACGTAATTTGCAGCAAAATGGTAATTGAAACTTTATATTATTTTTAAAGCAACCCTTGATGTGAAGAGGAACATTTTCGACCTTTGCACAGATACCAAGGACTGCTATCTGGCTGTAATTGAGGTAGGCTCAGGCTCTGGTCTACAGTATGAAGAACTTGTCCACTCTTCGCTGTCTGTGTGGGCGCAGGAAGAAATTATTTTTAATATATTTTCTCTGCTGAAACGAGGGCATCAATATTATTATTTCTTTAAAGAAGGGTCATCTTGCATGACAGACTATGAAGAATAGTACAGTCATGTATAGCAACATGTACATTTCACCGCGGTAGTAAATAGTTCAGCAACAAGTTCCCTGGCTAATTCTCTCAGCTGCCTGCTCCTGACTCAGACTTGGCATACCCTTGTCCATTAGAGGCTGAGGATCAAACTTTGAAACTTAAGGCTACACGAAATCCCCAGGAAACTCATCCTTCAATCTTTTGAGTGGTCCATTTGAAATAAGTTAGAATTTCTGTTGTCGATATCTGACTGTAAATACCAATTGATTACCGCACCTAATTTAACTGCCAACTCTTCAACACTCTGATCTAGTCAGCCTAGACATTTGCTTAGTTTCTTTATTTTTACACCATTTGAAGTGAGGAGCTTCAGTGCATGAGATTCTGCTCCCTTTTTGTCTTTAATTATCGTCAGCTATGAGTCCTGCCAAGCAAGATATGGAGCAGGTTCAGAGCAAGGTGAAACCTCCTCCACAGCTATTTATCTTTATCTCAACCTGTCCTCCCTCATCTTTCTCCTGATAGCTATTCTAAATTGACTGAAACCAATATCGGAGAATCATCATATGAAAAAACAGCCCAGACGCGCTCCAGTTTTCCCAATGAACAGACACTCACTAGTCATTGTAGGCAACATTCAAACCCAAGGTTTGAAAGTGAAAGGACAGTAATGTAATTGCCAGCTGATGTGCCACATCTCTGTTTTGCATGTCAAAATTGGTCAACGTCAAAATTCGTCAGAATGTCAAATCACCATCAGCTATACATTGATTCAAATGGTTTGATCTTTGCAAGTCAACCAGTCTGTGTTGAGGTAGTTTGGATGGTTGGAGAAAATTCTCACTTACCCTCATTGTTCAGTAGCATTGCTGCAAATGGAAGTGATTTGACATAGAGTAAGGACAAATCAAGATCAAATGTGATATTCTCCACGTTCGCATTAGCTGCTCAGAGTCATACCTGATGAGGACTAATTTGGGCAAATTGTGGTGTATATTGAGATTTGAACCTCCGACAGGTTCATGGGGACAACAGCAAAGCAAATGTAATTCCCACCCTCCCTAACAAATTGCTCCATTATATTGTGCCTCCATTGCTTTTAAGCGCACTCAGCCTTAGGTTCTGTATGTTTCTCCTTTCTTCCTTCTCCACTATTACTGTCTGCTTTCAGCTGTTTAGACTCTCATCCACTACATTAGGGCACTCCTTTAAAACCCAACTTTTTGTTCAAGCTTTTGGTCCCCACCTGAACAACTCTTGTGTGGTTTGTTAGTTTGTCATCTGATCACATTCCTATGAAATGTCTTAGTTGTTATACCACAATAAATGTACTGTAGGATTTTTAAAGCTGTAGTTTTAAATAAAAGCTGATATTCCTGCATATTAGTGTGGTTTGGTTTTATGGGATGCAGCTCTGTATTATTTTCCCACAATATATTGCAGAACCAAGGCAGCAGCATGGATGCCCTGTCAATGGACACTGTCTGCAGGTTGTACGAAGTGGGGCGTCAGCGGCTTGCAGAAGAAGAGGATGAAGAGGAGGATCAGGTCTGTGCTGCTGTTTCCCACATATTTAGCTTGAGCCACATCCTTTCAGTTTGCTTTAAACAATGCAATTACTAATCGGTGTTACCCAGTAGGTCTAAGGATGTGGTCAAGAAACAAAAACCTGTCACTTAAGCCTTTTAACCTTAAAATAATGGCCACATCAGGCATGTTGGCTGTTGAGGCCAAACAACAGTCAGGATTTTCATGTCTGACATCTTTGAGATCCCTGAATGCAATGGATCCAGTGGAGGATGTCTGTTTTCATTAGTGGGCACTTTTCATAGCTACATGGTTCTGTGGCAGAGTCTGACAGACATTTTAAACAGCATAAACACGGGAAGCCAGGTTGTCAGTTTGTATTTTTCCTCCCCATCCAAACTGAACAAGTCCCCTGTGCATGAGTGTCCTACCTCCAGGGTGGCATAAAACAAAACTTTAGACAATTCCCGATTGGTTTTAAAGTGTTATGGTTCTTTTGCTGGTGAGAGATATATTCCTTCATGTACTAGGAAAGGAGAAAATGGGAAGGACAGTAAAGACAAAAACCAAAAGTATCAATGTGCCAGCTCCAATTAGATGAAAAAAGCAGCACTAGTGTTGAATCACTGCAGTACGGTAATGTTAATTAAAGTTTACATTCGTTTTAAGGCTGGTTTCATTGCCAGACTGAGCTGAAATCTAAAAATGGCCACTCCAGGAGGCAGAGAATTCCCTGGAGCTTGCCAGTGTTCAAGAGTTTAATTGTTGGTATTACATCTTTTCAATGTACTATTTTGGGCATCTTAACTTCATTGGAAAGAATAAAGAGAACAGCAGTAGTGACCAAAGTTGCCTCAATTTAGTCTTTTCTCTGAGATTTTGACAAAACTGCAGAATCTAAGACCTGAGCATAGGCCAGAATTGATCACGCTCTTTGGTGAGTGGGCAAAGTGTCCTGCCCAGACTTTATCCTTCTGTTTTTAAAAACAACTCTGTGCAGTATTTTACTGAACCACACAGTAAAGTTGCCCAATGTTTAATCACCGGTCTGTGTTGCTGTTGCTGTGTTTTAAGTGGTATACCAGCTGATCCCGCCACCCTTTGAGTGAAGAAGGGAAAAATCAGCTCAAGGGCTGAAAGCCCCCCTGGTGCTGTGAATATTTTGTCATTTTTTGACAATAGTCAGTTTGAAGAAAGTGTCACTGAGTATTATACAGAACTAAAGATGATATTGCTGTCACAGGAAGAGGAAGAGGAGGATGACGACGACGATGATGATGATGATGATGATTCTGAAGATGACCTTGATGACTTGGACACTGACCCATTGCTGGATGGGGAGGATGAAAATAATGAAAGTGAGGCAAATGCAGCCCAGGATGGAGAACGTGACTTCACTCCATCTGATGATGAGGAGCTAGAAGCTTTACTGGGTAACGGTGAAGAAGAAGCGGAGGAGGAGGAGGAGGAGGAAGATGATGAATGGGAGGACGAAGATACAGACATTCTTGGAGATTGTAAGTCAATAATCCCAATAATCCCAAAAAAGTGTAGCTCTGCCTTTTAGTGCAGCATATTTCCAGCCAAACAAAGACGAGGACATTTCTGGGATGTATTTCTGCAGAATGAAGTTAAATTGTCAGTCAGGCAGTGTTTAGGAAGCAGTGATCAAACTGTTATAAGTCAGCTTTGAGAAAGGGCAAGGAACAATTTAGTGTTAAAATACTTCATTGAAGTCTGACCAAATTCAGTGAGTTGAGGACAGAATTTGTTCCAGGTAATTTAAATGAATTCCTGGTGAGCGCAACTGTAAATGAAAAATGGCTGCTTTTGAAAAAGGTAATGTTTTGGTTACATTCCCAGGATAGTTAAAGCCATATAAAAAGAATGCAAGCGCAGTACAAGAATTGTTGATTTATGTGTGGAGGCAGCAGTCATGGCTGTGGTGACAAGGGAATACTTTTCATTGGTGAAGTAAAATGCTGCCAAAGTCATAGTGAAAGCAGGGATATTTGAGTCTTCCAGGCCTTGTACAGCTGGTTCTAGCATTGGCCTCCTGGCTGTTATGGTATTGCTGTTATTCAAAACCTTGTTTAAGAATATCCTCCATCTATATCCAGTCAGCCTGACATTGAATTTCCATACCTTGCTTATCTCCAGTATGAGAGTTGCAGGATACATGTGTGTTGTTTCAGTCTAGGCACCCTTCTGTGTTTCTCTGGCCATGCTTGGCTTCTGAAACTGGTGCATCCCCTGATGATCTAACGCATACCTCAGTTCTTGAGTAAATCAACATCTTTCTGCTCTGCTGCCATCATTCCAGGTTTGATCTCCTTTCAAATAATTCCTGAATTTTCCTCTGTCCCTCTCTTGGCATCCTCCAATAGGTCCACCAATTTACTCATTGCAGCCTCTCAATGAGCAGCAACCTCAATTACTGCATCATATATTTTCTCCCTACTCCTCTCAACCTGCCAGAGATTGTCCTTTTCATGCCCCCCTCAGTGTAAACACTGAGCCTCTGGATTCTGACTATTATTGTTCCCCTTTGCTGCTTGATTTGTGAAGAAAGACCTGAGGTATTTATGACTGATTATGTTCGTTATATGGCTTTGGCAGACATGTCTGAAGGTTGAAGACACCTTTCTCCTTAATGAAACTTCTTTACTTGCTACACCACTTCACCTGGTCAAGCAGTCATGGCAATGGTGTGTCCTTTATCTCCAAGTCACTTCTTTGCTAATTCCCCCAATCTTCTGGCAACTTCTCCATGTTTTGAGAATCTTGCCTTTTCCATCCATCGCATTTACTTCAAATCTTTGATCTGTATTGCCCACCCTGTCCAGGTTTCCCTTTTGTAATTTTCTCTGACTTCCTATCTCAACCTCTGCACCAGGTGACTCATCCTGGATAAATATCACTTCCATCTCAACTCTCTTCATTTAGTTCACTGACCTCTTTCCTTCCTAAACTTCCCTCTTTGTAGGAATTCTCAATTTGCTGCTCCATCAATCTCTCAGCCTTGCAACTCACATTGTAATTATTGCTGATAGTGCAAATCTGATCATTTCCTTGTGTCACTTTCTATCCATATTCTCCTTCATTTTCCAAGCCCACTACTTTGAGTCCAGCCATAGTAAATGCACTCCCTCAAATCACTTAACACAGCGCTGTCAAATTCCCAACTATCTTGTCTCTGGCCTTTAATTCATCATGATACTGCAATATTTCTTGATTTTGCTAAATTGCACCTCAACTAACTTTCATGACTTGCCTCTGCTTTCTCTCATCCAGTTCACTTCCTGATGTATCCTGCATTTTGACTGCCTTCAGTCTAAAGGATGTAGCTTTAAAGCCTTTGACTAACTCTCTTATTTCATCATTCACTACCAATTCTGACTAGACCACTTAAAACTTTGTTGAGTAATACTGTCCATCTCAAACTGCTTCCCAATCAGAGCATCCAGAGAGGGAAAGAGTGCGTCTAGTTTGCTTTCACTACAAATGATACTTCTGAAACACCTCTGTTCGTTCTTTTCCACCTCCAACAATAAGTGTGAGGAGCCTGTAGACTTTGTTACAAAAATCAGTGTCAATTCAGTTAACTCTGCTGTTGCCTTCACTTCAACTAACCCACTCGGAGATACATCCCTCTCAGGCTCCCCTATGCTTAAACCTGAGTTTCTTATTTTTCTTATTCTAACTTCACTCACATCCCCAACCGAGTTCACCTTGAACAGGGGCGACCCTTGTTCCCTTAGCCCTATTCCTGCTAAACCGCTGACCAGCCTACCTCCTTTGGGTGAATGGGATGTTGGTGCAAAGTTGTTTTAAGGCTAGCAAAATATTAGCTGAACTTGAAGTTTTATGGAGGGTGGAAGATGAGGGGCTGAACAGGAACATATTGGAATAGTTGAATCTGAGTAGTGTTAGAGTCTCAACTAGATGCTGGCATATATGATCACTATTCCTCAGAGGGTGGTGGCTTTAGGAGATTAGCAGGAGAATTGGTAAGCTGGGAAACAGGAAATGCCGAATATAAACATTCAACCAATCTTGTAGAGCTCTATTTAACTAAATGTCTGTTAATTAGAGTCCCTTTCACTTTTAATGGTCTTTGTAATTAACTAACGGTAATTAATTCTCCTCTCCACTTTGTCCAGCGGATTCCACGGATAACTCTGACTTGGAAGATGATATTATCCTGTCCCTGAATGAATGAAACGACCAGCTGGATTGATGGACCTGGCACACACCATGATCCAGGCATGAGGAATGCCCCCACAGTGAGGGCGACAGAGGATAGCAGAAGTAATGAATGTTTTACTTCAGGGACCGTGAGTTCAGCCCTGTGACATACACGTACATGCGAGGAGACAAAGAAGAAGCAAAAAAAAATCTACTTGTAACTTTCCCATCTATTTGTGTGCAATCACAGAGCCTGGTCAGCTCCTGCAGACTATGGGGCTGTGGAATAATTTTGCCTCAGTGGCAACAAGCTTTTGTGAGGTCTACTTTGGACCCTCATGCAGTATCGCAGCTTGAAGAGACTGCACTTAGAAAAACTGAGAACAGTTTGTTTTTTTTTAATGGATTTTCTAAAACACATTTGTTTATATGTGTGAGTGTATATATTAAAAAAAAAATGGAAGGTTTATAAAGAGAACCATATATTTAGGGTGATCACAATGAAGATTTGGGCTATGATTTTCATCATTTCACGTAACAGATAAAATTTCTGGACTGAGCCCATGTCCTGCTTAAATGCATCTTATTGCTGCTTGTATTTTAACATTAAGGAGCACCTCAGTCAGTGTTGCAGAATAGTATGTGCTTTAGATGCCATGGCCTCCTGGGTACAGTAAGTGTTGATTCGTTAATCAGAATCCTGAGGCAGCGGATGTGCCAATAAATGATCGCCTTTACCGAACTTCAGTGTGACAAGTGAACAAAAGCAACTGTGCCCCAGCATTTCTCAAGGCTATGGGTGGTGCAACCTTGCCTAGATTCAGCCTGCATCAACAATCAAGATGAACTTCGAGGAGTGTCAGCAGTCCTTTGTTTCTATTCCTTTAACAATGTTACTACTCACTTTTATCATCACCCCTCAGGAGAGGGAGAAAGAAAGTAAGTACAGTCCATTGCCTGGTTGCTTGAGACACTTTTGACATTAATTGAAGGTAGTAGAAGTTAAGCTAACTTGAAGTTTTTGCAGTTTGCAAAGTGTCCTTGCTGGAGAGTGAAGGTATGCTTGTGTAGGGGAGGGTTGTGAATGACCATTTCCAAACTCTGAGTTTACACAACTGTTGAAACTCATTTGCTCTTTTCACAACTGGGGAATTCTGGCTGGACACAGTGTCAAAATTGATTTTAAAAATTAATTGCACACTTAAAACGTGTGTTTGCATTCTCAGTTGCATATCCAAATGTCTATACACTCTTACCATCAAGGTGTGTGAATGGTCCATTCTCAGCTTGTCCAACTGCATGAAGGAGAACTGCTAGTAGTTCTTTTCACAGAACTGAAAAGATTACCTGCAGGGATGCCGTGTGCTGCATTAACAATGCATTTATTGAGTTCTTTAGCTGAGAAAGAAGGGATGCTGGAATTATTCCCTTTTATATAATCAACTGCTTGCAGAAAACATTGCAAGTTACATGGGACATGCATTAAATGTAACTGATATGCATCACCTCAACATTAGAAAAGGCAGTAAGGGTTCCTAATGACTTTTCCTACATTGTTTTGGCCTGTCGTAATAAAATGGTGATGAATTGTCCCCTTTGCAGGAATCTGGGTTTGAATCCAACTCAATGAAAAAGCCGCAGGCTTTCATCCATCATTGGCTTATACCAGATATGAAACGTCTATACTATAACCTGTATCAGGTTCCATCTCTCTCTCGAATCTTACAACAGTGCTATAGAGGAATGGTTACCTCAAGGAATAGTAATCTCCAGTGTGCAGGTATCTCATGATAATGTATAGCCCCTCTCTTTAATTCAGCGATTTGTGACTGATAGTTGATTTGTTGGTGACAATTTGAATTAATTTTTGTTGCAGTTATTTTGAGGGAGTAGCAGATTAAATTTGAAGGTGCTGATGTGAGATAGTCTTATGATACCATAATTCACTAGTGTCTTTGTTTTCTGATGCTTTTTTTGCAATTGGTTTTTTTTTTGGCGCATTCTTCTAAGCACACTTCATACCTCCATCCATTTTTCACTTCCAGATAGGAATGTTACCAGTGACTTACAACAGCAAATAAGTCAACGGAGCCATTGAAACATGGGCATAATGACCATAGCTTTTAGATTTTCCACGTGGCTGTTTAATGCATTATCTCTTGCCTCTAATGAGCTGGGAATAAGTTGAGATGAAATAAAGTCTGGTGCTAATCTAAGCAGTCAGTGGCTGTGATCTCCTAAACTCTTCGTCAATGTGGTATAAAGTCAGTATAAGTATTATATTCAAACAACAATTTAAAAGAGGATAGAATATTGAGGCCAGTCCAATCCTGCTGCAAATTAAATTTGCGTAAGGATACAACCTGGTTGGAGTGTTCAACATCTGTCTCTCTTTTGTATATTTAACAAAATAATCATGTATTTCGGGGTGAGAGACTGTGTTTGGCAATGCAGGGAGAGGGGATGCTTAATGGAGTACATGCTGGCTTTTGAGCTGAGATCTGAATGCTAATCCTCTTGGGTGGCAGTGTCAGAAGTCTCTCTTGTGTGCTGGTGGAGAGGGACACTAGGCTTGCAGAAGTGGTTTATGCTGGTAATGTCACACTAATGCAGTACAAACAGGTAATGGCATTCTGTTTACAACAAAATCTTGGGCTACAAACAGTGATTAAATGTGTTTAAGTTAATTCCCATTCATTTGGACAAAATTTGAATAATCTGCTCTGATTTCAGAATTGCCCATCAGCATTTAAAACAAACCAATGAATAAAGGGACCTAAGATTACTGAGACTGAAATGCCTGAGCATCAGCAACCAGATTGCAGGCTTCAAGGCCATTGAACATCCAATTGCAGGACAGCAATTACTTTAAGACCGTTAAGAGGGATCCCTTTCTCTATCTGAATGATATGGGACCTGATCTGAGTCTCCAGTGCTGACTCTAAATTCCTAAAAACCAATATGTTCCATGTCTCCATTGTTGTCTTCCATCTCATGAACCAAAACTCTTCAGGGAAAGAAATATTGCCTCAGTGCATCTTAAACCATAATAAATGTGCTTGCAATCATCATTAATCTGGAAGCTTTTACCCTGAGTGGGCTGAGCGCAGCACGTAGCCATCCTTGTTGTCAGCGATCTTCAAAATGGCATTTCTGAACTTCAGCCTCAACAACAGCTGCATTGGAACAGTTTCAAAGCTGTGTGTGAAATCATGGTGTAGTGGTGTTTGTGGGCTTGTCTGGGTGTGAACAGTAGTGTCACTGAAGTAATTCTTCAAGAAGAATGCAGGAAGATCTTTTAATAACAGAATTAATGGTTTAATCTTCTGCCTCTTCCCCTTGACAATAACTGCTGACTTGAGCCAAATTATCCTAATACAAGTATCTGCCACTAAGTGGTGCTAGCATACAGGAAATGCTGGTTGCATGCACTGGTATCGAGGCACGTAATGTCAAGGATGGTGCTTTTTTTTTTAAGAATCGATTTTATGTTATTTTTCCATTTGTTCTTGCTGGGTTTGGTCGAGAGGTACAGAGTAATTTCTGCCCAGCCATAATGTGGTCTGTTAACGGCAGGACACCTCCAGTGAATTTTCAAAGTAATTTTATATATATATGTTAAAGAAATAGGGGCTTCTTGTCAGTGTTTTTAAAAAAATGACAAGCAGGGACCGGGACTGCATTCACGTTGCCAGGGGTGTCTCAAATCTTTTGTGCATTTTCTTGTAATTTAGGAGTGTGTGATACGAGCACAAAAAGGAATCTGTAAAAAAAATATTAGGCCTTGTACAGAATCTAGCTGACATATTTTTATTACTGGAAACCCAACAAATAAAGATTACAAAATCAGAGTCAATCTGTGTATTTGTGTTATTAGCCCCAACTTTGTTTTGCTTTTGGCCTTGCCTTTTTTTAAAAAACAAAAATAGCACTCACTCAACAGTTCTGTCAACCCTAAGATGTTCCAAACTATCTTACAGCCTATTTGAATGAGAATGGTTACAGTAAAAGAGAAGGCCGTTCAGTCTGCCATGCCTGTGCCACCTCTGCAAGTGTAACTCCACTTGTCTCAATTCCCCACAACCCTTCAAAAACTTGTATTGAGCACTATCCCAACTCCCTTTTGAAAGCCACAATTGCATCTGTCTCCTCCACACTGGGCAGTACATTACTAATCCTAACCTGGGTAAAAATAGTTATTCATATTGGTCGTTTTGCCAGTTGCCTAGAATCTTAGGCAGATTGAAAACCAAAAGCCAATCAGTGGAAACTTTGTCTCTCTGTCTAGATCCCTCATGATCTTGAAATCTTTATTGATTCATGCCTCAATCTTCTCAAAAGAAAAGCTTCCAGTCTGTCCATAAATACTGATGTCCTTCAACAACTTTTTGATATCAAAGTTTTTTTTCCCTCTGTGCTCTTTAATAAGCTTACACATAATCCCTAAAGGACGATGCTTCGAATTGGGCAATACTCTAGTTGAAGCCAAACCAATGTCTTAAAGCTTTTTTTTGCATTTCCTGTATGCCTTATTAAACACTTTCTTAACTTGCTGTGCATATCCAACAATTTGTGTGAGTGTATATCTGCACCCTTTTAAATAATGTCCTTTTGTTAGTGTTGCCTCCTCTTGTCCTTCTGATCAAAATGGTCATTGCATTAAATTTCATCTACATATCTGCCCATTCCAATAACCTATGTTCTCCTGTTTTCAGATTATCTGCAAGCTCTGAAATTGTGCCCTGTAAACTTGAGTTTAAGACATGAATACATATCAAGAAAAGTCCTATAGCCACTGAATCCTGTGGATGTCCACTAACTACCTTTTATCAACTCGAACCACCTTTCGGCACTATTCTCTGCTTCCTGCCACTCAGTGCCAGGATGGAGAAAAATTTGCCTGTCTGTTTTACTTAATAGGCTTCAGAGTTGCTGGGAAGTCGTACCTTATCAATACATACATGCCTTACTCATCAAAAAAAACTGCAGAAAGTTTTTAGACATATCACTTCTGTAACATCCTTGTTGGCTTTCCTTAATCCACACTTGTCCAAGTGACAACTTTGCCTGGGAATAAAATTTCTGAAAGCATGCTAACATAAAGGTTAAACTATCTGACCTGTTGTGCAAAAGAGTGGAGTGTTAGCTATGTTCCAGTCCTATAGCACAATCCCTAAAGCGAAACACAATTAGAGTATTATACCCATACAAGTGCAAATTCCACTCTTAATTTCCTTGTATCTTCAGATATGTTTCATCTGCTACTGTTTACTTTGAGAACAGAAGTAGGTCATTCAGTCCCTCGAGCCAGTTCCGCCATTCAATGAGATCATGGCTGATATGTGAACTAACTCTATATACCTGCCTTTGGTTCATACCTTTTAATGCCTTGCTTAACAAAAAATTATTTCAGATTTAGAATTAGTAGCTTATTTAGCATCAACTGCTATTTGTGAAAGAGGGTTCCGAATCTCGACCACCCTTTGTGTTTAGAAATGCTTTCTAATGTTTATCCTGAATGGTCTGCCCCTAACTTTTAGACTATGCCCCTAGTTCTAGAATCTCTGACCAGTGTAAATAGTTCATCTTTATCTTTTGGGCGGCACGGTGGCACAGTGGTGAGCACTGCTGCCTCACAGCGCCAGAGATCCGGGTTCAATTCCCGCCTCAGGCGACTAACTGTGTGGAGTTTGCACATTCTCCCCGTGTCTGCGTGGGTTTCCTCCGGGTGCTCCGGTTTCCTCCCACAGTCCAAAGATGTGCAGGTCAGGTGAATTGGCCATGCTAAATTGCCCGTAGTGTTAGGTAAGGGGTAGATGTAGGGGTATGGGTGGGTTGCGCTTCGGCGGGGCGGTGTGGACTTGTTGGGCCGAAGGGCCTGTTTCCATACTGTTAGTAATCTAATCTAATCTAATCTACCCTGCCTTTTCATGTTAATATCTTGAAGATCACCCCTTAACTTTTTAAATTCTAAAGAAAACAGGCCCAATTTGTACCATCACTCCTCCTAACAGCCCTGAAATCCAGACTTAATTCTTGTATACCCATGTTGTACTCTCCACGGTCAGTTTTTCATTCCTGAGCTGTGGCACTCTGGTCTGCTATCAGTGCTCCAAGTAGAATCATACCAGGGTTTTGTATAACTGCAGCATAATGTCTGCATCCCTGTATTCCATTAGCTGTCTTGATTGATTTTGTTTTCTCTACCTGTTCCTGACTTTTTAAATAACTATACACCTGAACCCCCAAGTCTCTCTGGACATCCAGTGTCGTAGACTTCATACCATCTACAAAGTGCCTTTTTTTTGGTCTGAAATGGATAACCTCATACTTATTTACATTAATCTCCATCTGCTACAATTTCTCCCATTAACTTAGTCAATTAATATCCCTTTGTAATGTTATTTCTAAATTCATTTGTGAAAAGTGGGCATTGCTGGCCGGCCAGCATTTATTGCTCATTCCTAGTTGATTTTGAGAAGTGGTGATGGGTGAGGTGCCTCTTGAATCACTGCAGTCCAGCGCAATTAGGGAGTGAATTCCAGGATTTTGACCTAGCAACAGTGAAGGAACTACTATATATTGCCAAGTCAGGATAGTGAGTGGCTTGGAGTGGTGGTGTTCCTATGTTTCTACTATCCTTGTCCATCATGCTATCATCCACATGGTCTATGATGCCATCTCACTTTGTGTCATCAACAAATTTGGATATGACTTTCAATGCTATTATCCATGTCATTAATAAATAATGTGAATAATTGAGGCCCTATCACAACCATATAGGATACCACTGGTCACATCCTGCCAATTTGAGTATCCATTATTCCTACTTTCTATCAGCTGCCACTCAACCAAGTTCTCAGCCGTGTTTTTAATTTGCCCTCTGTTCCATGGGCTTCTACCTTAGTTAACAATCTCTTATTGTGGGACTTTGTCAAATGACTTAGAGTCATTGAGATGTACAGCACGGAAACAGATCCTTCGGTCCAGCTCGTCCATGCTGACCAGATATAAAAGCATCTGTAGATAATCCCTTGTCCTCTATCTTGGTTACCTCATCAAAAAAACTTCGAGGTTTGACAAGCATAACCTACCTATCGTGGCTCTCCCTGATAACTGAACATTTTTTGAGATGTTTAGTTACCATATCCTTGATTGTAAATAACAATTTCCCCACCGTAAATGTTAGGCTAACTAATGAGATTAGATTAGATGCCCTCCAGTATGGAAACATACCTTCGGGCCAATAAGTCCACACCGACCCTCCAAAGAGTAACCCACCACCCAGACCTATTCCCCTACATTTACCCCTGACTAATGCACCTATGGGCAATTTAGCATTGCCAATCCACCTAGCCCACACATCTTTTAGCTGCTCTTCAATAGCCTATAACTGGCAGAATCTTTCAATTTGTTTGTCAGGTTTGAAATTCCTCTTAATTTACATCCTTCTTCCCTTGCAGCCATCTTCCCCTACCTCTCTCGCAATCTTTTCCTCCCTTCTCTTTTCCCAACCCCTCACTTCCTCCTCAGCATCCTCTTATAACTAACTGATCCCATCAGACAGTCTCTGGCAGCTCCACTCATTTGATGACACTCAGTCACTGCCTGCTACACCTCAAATCAGAATGAACCTATCAGCCTATGATTAGAGGAGCAACATTTCAATTCTATCATTTCTACTTGCAGGGGTGATTTTATTCCCCCATTTGTTGCCCTGATTGAATTTTCTAGGGCATTTTGGAGGAAATTCCCTGTGTGCTTGAATTCTGCTACACAGTACTGTCAACTATACCGGTGAGCTCTAGTTTTGTTTGACCTGTTTACCCCTCGCTCTCATCTGGATATATCTTGATTGTAACTCTAACTGTATTCTGTTTAAAGGCACTATTCAGTGACAGTTTTGTTTGCCTATTTTTGATACCAACTTTCTTGGGCCAGGTCTGATCTTACCCCATTAAAACTGATCATTTTCCAAATATTTTTACTCTGAACTGCTCCTGAAGAGCAAGTCCCACAGCACTCACCTTCCAGAAATGAAGATCTGTAGGGGAGAGACCGAGCAATGAGTTTTATAGTGCTTAGCTTCATGGAATGAGGTGAACCTGAAGTGGAGAGACCCGGGACCAAGTTCTAACAGTAGTTACTCTGTGAAATGCGATGGAGTATAGGGGAGAGACCAAGGAACGGGTCCTCCAGCACATTCCTTCCAGAAGGCAGCTGGACCTATGGGGGTAAGACTAGGGTCAACATCAACTGCACCTGGAGGACCACTAACTCTGAAGGACACTCTTTGCTCTGCTCAAAACTTGTCAGTCTTCCAAAACAAAAGGTTTGCTATACGAGTGTCGCAGACTAGCACATTCCAAGGTCCAGGGCTACATGCAGAGGGACGCACTAAAGTTTGGGGCAGCTGAAGCCAAAGCACAATGAGAAAAGACTGAGGCCTTCCTACTGATAAGTGGAGGTTTGTTCAGCTATCAGTCCCTCCCTGTGTCTCAAATATTTGTAAATATTGGTATTGTGTGTATATATGAGTTTAAAAATCACACAACACCAGGTTATAGTTCAACAGGTTTAATTGGAAGCACACTAGCTTTCGAAGCACACTGCTCCTCACCACCTGATGAAGGAACGGTGCTCCGAAAGCTAGTGTGCTTCCAATTAAACCTGTTGGACTATAACCTAGTGTTGTGTGACTTTTAACTTTGTACACCCCAGTCCATCACTGACATCTCCAAATCATATATATAAGGGAATTGGCTAGAGTTAAAGTCCAATATTTTTGTTTTGTTGATTTGATATGCAACTGTACAGATCTAATCTACATTTATGACTGTGTGTATGCAAAGTTTTTTTTTGTGAATGAAGTAAAGTTTTGAAATTAAAAAAGGAGGGACTAGGGCACAAAACTTTCAGAAGTGAGACCAGGAAAGCAATGAGTTGATTGGTTCTTGAGTAACTGTTATAAGGGAATGTTTGTGTTGTGTTTGAGAATAGACAGAAACAATTGTTTAATAACCCTTAAATAACTATTTTCACGATTGACTAGAAAAATGCATTGGAAATCAAGGCCCATCTACTCCCGGGGTCATTACAAATGTGAAAATTTGATTAAACCACCCAAATGCCCAATTTTATCTCACCATCTAATTCAGTTTAGAATAATGTGTCCACTAAGTTTTTTTTCTTTCCCATTTAGCAGGAAGATAATTGTTGAAAAATAGATTGATTACAACAATGTTAAAAAGATTTGAAGTTGAATTGCAAATCTATACCCTTGTAACTTAAACACAACCCCTCTTAATACAAAAATTGAGAGTGAGGAAGCAAACAAAAATCAGAAGAACAGTTCTGAAACCAATCTGAATCATAGACATCAAGGAATTGTTTTCTTTTGATTCTTTCCAATTCCTTCCAATTGGATACACCAATCCTCAGCCTTTCTTTCACTGGTTGAGGATTTGTCCTTTCAGTGCCTCTGATAGCGGTTTTGTTTCCCTTTTACCTTCCAGCAGACAATTTGTAGACAGAGTAGCTCACAAAGTAATGAAGAGTATCTAACTACAAGGGATTTACTTTTACTTCCCCACACAGAAGCGAGAAAGGGAGATGGATGCTTTCCTTTTGCAGTCTGGGTGTTTCTGCTGTTGCCCAGACCCAATGCCTTAGTCATCTGCTCAGGATTCAGTCAAATGTTGTCACTATGCTGAACCTGCCTGAGCCCACAACAATGTTCGTGATTGAAAAAACAATCAATAGACTATGGGTAAAATTGCTCTGAACAAACCCATGTGGTGCCATTCCATCTAGATTTCCCCTTCACTACTTCAATAGGGCTATATTATTAATATAGACCAATGCATTCTAGTAATCTCTTTTTTTTTAAACAACAAATATCTTTCACATTTTTTTCTTGGTTCAAAGCAGTATCTTCTCTTTAGTCTCCTGTCAAAAACTGGAAATTCTATTATTTATTTTATTCCTGAGTAGTATTTTAATTGGATTATTTAAGTTTAATTTAGTACAATAAGTGATTGGATGTCAAGGCATGAATTTAATAATTAGGAAAAAATAATTTCCTAATGATCTTCCTTGCCAGCTTTCTTGTGTTTGATGTATTACAATTCCAGAATGCAGGAGGTGCTGCATTCAGGGCAAGCAAATTTCCAGCAAGTGTTACCTAGATCTTTTGTTCGAGGAGGCAGTCATAGCTGTTAGGATAGGGTCTTTCAGTTTGGTCACTGGTCAAGGACAGGGCAATGTGGTTATAAGTGAGGTGGGTATGGAGTAGTAGAAGGGGAAGATCCTAAACCGTTGCAATGGTCCAACAAGTTCAAAGTTCATATTTATATAGATGAAAGTGGTGGCTACAAGGTGGATGAGTAAACTTACATCCAGTGGATCCATCGTGCCGAGAAACCTTTAAACTAATTCTTTAATAGTGGGTGCAATGGATAAAGGTTAGGAAGATGTGATAAATAGAGAAGGCAAGCAAGGTAGCAACAAAAGAAATGATCAATTGTCCAAGAAGAGAGTGTGCAAACCTAAGAATACATTGAAGATAAGACGAGGTTACAAAGTTAAACATTGTAAAACAAAAGAACTAAAAGCTCTGTATCTGAATGCTGATAACATTCGTATCAAAACAGATGAATTGACATTGTAAATAGAAACAAATATATTACCCATGAAAGAGACATAATTGCATGATGACAAAGTCTGTGTCTTAACTATTCGAAGCTACATGATTTTTATAAAGGATTGAAATCTAGGAAAAGGTGGAGACATAGCTCAGTTACTTAAGGATAACCCCTTTGTAATAGAGAAATGATCTTAGTCCTACAGATCAACATGTAGAATTAGTTTGGGTATAGATAAGAAATAGGAATGGTAGGAAGTTGCTTGTGGGAGTGGCATAAAGCCCCCTCCCCATCCCTAAGACAGTAATCATACTGTAGAATTTCTAGAAGAAAATAAAAGGGGCTTGTATGGCAGTAATGCATTTTGACCTGAAAATGTGTTGCTGGAAAAGCACAGCAGGTCAGGCAGCATCCAAGGAACAGGAGAATCGACGTTTCGGGCATAAGCCCTTCTTCTTCAGAAGAAGAAGGGTTTATGCCCGAAACGTCGATTCTCCTGTTCCTTGGATGCTGCCTGACCTGCTGCGCTTTTCCAGTAACACATTTTCAGCTCTGATCTCCAGCATCTGCAGTCCTCACTTTCTCCTCGAAGAAATGCATTTTGATCTGTGTATGGATTGGATGAATCAGATTGGCAAAAGTAGCCTGAACAGTAAGTTCTATGGAATATTTATAGGACAGTGTTTCAGATCTTAAAAAAGAGCAGGCTACGCATTGTCTGATAATGTCCAAGGGGCTAGAATTAATTTATGACCTTGTAGTGAGGGTTCTCTAGGTAACAGTGATCATCATAATATTGAATACCACGTTCAAATTGAGAGAGGAGTGGATCTCCGAGTAATGCTCTAAATTTTAATAAAAACCATGAGGACATAAAGGCAGATTTGGTTAAAGTGAACTGGGAAATTGAGTATCAGGATAGATCAGCAGAGTAACAGTTGCAGACATTTCAGAGATATTTCAGAACACTTAGAAAAGGTACATTCCAGTGAAATTCCAAGGGAAGAATGTACCATCCTTGGCTAAGTAACTAAATAAAAGATGATATCAACTTGAAAGAGAAAGCATATAATTCCACAAAGCGGAGTAGCAGATCAATCAAAACATAAACCACAGCAAATAATGACTAAAACATTAATAGAGAATGAGAAGTTAGAGCATAAGAGAAAGCAAGCTAGGAATACAAAAACAAGTGATGAAGAGTTTCAATGGGAATTTAAGAAGGAAAAGCTTAAGTAAATTGAGCTTTGATCCACCAAAGAGTGATTCCAGGGAATTAGTATTGGAAGATAAGGAAATGGAAAATATAGTGACATATTTTACATGTCTTCATGGTATAGAGGATATAAGTAACATCCCAGAATTACATGCTGTTTCATTGTTTTGGAACTTTGCAGAAAAAAAATCAAAACAACACTTTTAAAAGGGAGAGGAACAGAAAAAGGAAGCACAAGGTGAGGTCAGTGTGGGAGACAGAAAAAGAAAGAAACTCCCATTGCTAACTGACACAGCAGTGAACCTGCACAGTTACTGTCATTGCTGTTTGAATTCATGCCTCACTGGACATTGTTCATTTTCCGAGATGCACTCCAAAGAGTAAAATTCATAACTAATCTTAGAGGAACCTATTGGGAGAGGTCACAGCACAGAAACAGATAAGCAGATATTTTAAGTGTGGCCTTACAGAAAGTCTGCAGTAGAGTCATAGAGATGTACAGCATGGAAACAGAGCCTTCGGTCCAACCCGTCCACGCCGACCAGATATCCAACCTAATCTAGTCCCACCTACCAGGACCCGGCCCATATCCCCCCAAACCCTTCCTATTCATACACCCATTACAATGTTGCAATTGTACCAGCCTCCACCACATCCTCTGACAGCTCATTTCATACACATACCACACTCTGCGTGAAGATGTTGCCCCTTAGGTTTCTTTTATATCTTTTCTCTCTCACCCTAAACCTATGCCCTCTAGTCTGGACTCCCCGACCCCAGGGAAAAGACTTTGTCTATTTATCCTACCCATGCCCCTCATAATTTTGTGAACCTTTATAAGGTCACCCCTCAGCCTCCAACGCTCCAGGGAAAACAGCCCCAGTCTGTTCAGCCTCTCCCTGTAGCTCAAATCCTCCAACCTTGGCAACATCCTTGTAAATCTTTTCTGAATCCTTTCAAGTTTCACAACATCTTTCCAATAGGAAGGAGACCAGAATTGCATGTAATATTCTAACAGTGGCCTAACCAATGTCCTGTACAGCTGCAATATGACCTCCCAACTCCTGTACTCAATACTCTGACCAATAAAGGAAAGCATACCAAACGCTGCCTTCACTATCCTATCTACCTGCGACTCCCCTTTCAAGGAACTATGAACCTGCACTCCAAGGACTCTGTTCAGCAACACTCCCTAGGACCTTACCATTAAGTGTGTAAGTCCTGCTATTATTTGCTTTCCCAAAATGTAGTACCTCGCATTTATTTGAATTAAACTCCATCTGCCACTTCTCAGCCCATTGGCCCATCTGGTCCAGATCCTGTTGTAATCTGAGGTAACCCTCTTCGCTGTCCACTACACCTCCAATTTTGGTGTCATCTGCAAACATACTAACTATACCTCTTATGCTCGCATCCAAATCATTTATGTAAATGACAAAAAGTAGTGGACCTCACACTGATCCTTGTGGCACTCCACTGGTCACAGGCCTCCAGTCTGAGAAACAACCCTCCACTACCACCCTCTGGCTTGTACCTTTGAGCCAGTTCTGTATCCAAATGGCTAGTTCTCCCTGTATTCCATGAGATCTAATCTTGCTGATCAGTCTCCCATGGGAACCTTGTCGAACGCCTTACTGAAGTCCATATAGATCACATCTACTGCTCTGCCCTCATCAGTCTTCTTTGTTACTTCTTCAAAAATCTCAATCAAGTTTGTGAGATATGATTTCCCACACACAAAGCCATGTTGACTATCCCAAATCAGTCCTTGCCTTTCCAAATACATGTACATCCTGTCCCTCAGGATTCCCTCCAACAACTTGCCCACCACTGAGGTCAGGCTCACCGGTCTATAGTTCCCTGGTTTGTCTTTACTGCCCTTCTTAAACAGTGGCACCATGTTTGCAATCTCCAGTCTTCCGGCACCTCACCTGTGACTATCGATGATACAATTATCTCAGCAAGAGGCCCAGCAATCACTTCTCTAGCTTCCCACAGAGTTCTCAGGTACACCTGATCAGGTCCTGGGGATTTATCCACCTTTAACCGTTTCAAGACATCCAGCACTTCTTCCTCTGTAATCTGGACATTTTGTAAGATGTCACCATCTATTTCCCTACAGTTTTTATCTTTTTCCACAGTAAATACTGATGAAAAATATTCATTTATGTACCTCCCCCATTTTCTGTGGCTCCACACAAAGGCCGCCTTGCTGATCTTTGAGGGGCCCTATTCTCTCCCTCGTTACCCTTTTGTCCTTAATATATTTGTAAAACCCTTTGGATTCTCCTTAACTCTATTTGCCAAAGCTATCTCATGTCCCCTTTTTGCCCTCTTGATTTCCCTCTTAAGTATACTCCTATTTTCTTTATACTCTTCTAAGGATTCACTCGATCTATCCTGTCTATACCTGGCACATGCTTCCTTCTTTTTCTTAATCAAACCTTCAATTTCTTTAGTCATCCAGCATTCCCTATACCTACCAGCCTTCCCTTTCACCCTAGCAGGAATATACTTTCTCTGGTTTCTTGTTATCTAATTTCTGAAGGCTTCCCATTTTCCAGCCGTCCCTGTACCTGCGAACATCTGCCTCCAATCAGCTTTTGAAACTTCTTGCCTAATACTGTCAAAATTGGCCTTTCTCCAATTTCCAACTTCCAACTTTTAGATCTGGTCTATCCTTTTCCATCACTATTTTAAAACGAATAGAATTATGGTCTCTGGCCCCAAAGTGCTCCCCCACTGACACCTCAATCACCTGCCCTGCCTTATTTCCCAAGAGTAGGTCAAGTTTTGCACCTTCTCTAATAGGTACATCCACATACTGAATCAGAAAATTGTCTTGTACACACTTAAGAAATTCCTCTCCATCTAAACGTTTAACACTATGGCAGTCCCAGTCGATGTTTGAAACGTTAAAATCCCCTACCATAACCACCCTATTATTCTTACAGATAGCTGAGTTCTCCTTACAAGTTTGTTTCTCAATTTCCCTCTGACTATTGGGGATCTATAATACAATCCCAGTAAGGTGGTCATCCCTTTTCTTATTCCTCAGATCCACCCAAACAACAACCCTGGATGTATTTCCAGGAATATCCTCCCTCAGCACAGCTGTAATGCTATCCCTTATCAAAAATGCCACTCCCCCTCCCCTCTTGTTTCCCTTTCTATCCTTCCTGTAGCATTTGTATCCTGGAACATTAAGCTGCCAGTCCTGCCCATCCCTGAGCCATGATATCCCAGTCCCATGTTCCTAACTATGCCCTTCGTTCATCTGCCTTCCTTGTTCGGCCCCTTGCATTGAAATAAATGCAGTTTAATTTATTAGTCCTACCTTGTCCCTGCCTGCCCTGACTGTTTGACTCACTTCTGTTCTCAGCTGTACCAGTCTCAGATCGATCTCTTTCCTCACTATCTCCCTGGGTCCTACCCCCCCCCACCTTACTAGTTTATATCCTCCCGAGCAGTTCTAGCAAGTTTCCCTGCCAGTATATTAGTTCCCTTCCAATTTAGGTGCAATCTGTCCTTCTTGTACAGGTCACTTCTACCCCAAAAGAGATTCAAATGATCCATACACCAGCTCCTCAGCCACGCATTCATCTGCTCTATCCTTCTATTCCTGCCCTCACTAGCTCGTAGCACTGGGAGCAATCCAGATATTACTACCCTTGAGTGAGTAGAGAAGGTGCAAAACATGACCTATTCTTGGGATATAAGGCAGGACAAGTGTCTGAGATGTCAGTGGGGGGGGCACTTTGGGGCCAGCAACTATAATTCTATTAGTTTTAAAATAGTGATGGAAAAGGATAGACCAGATCTAAAAGCTGAAGTTCTAAATTGGAGAAAGGCAAATTTTGACAGTATTAGGCAAGAACTTTCAAAATTTTTTTGGGTGCAGTTGTTCACAGGTAAAGGGACAGCTGGAAAATGGGAAGCCTTCAGAAATGAGATAACGAGAATCCAGAGAAAGTATATTCCTGTTAGGGTGAAAGAAAAGTCTGGTAGGTATAGGGGATGATGGATGACTAAAAAAATTGAGGGTTTGGTTAAGAAAAAGAAGGAAGCATATGTAAGGTAAGACAGGATAGAATCCTTAGAAGAGTATAAAGGAAGTACTGCTCTTCGGATGCTGCCTGAACTGCTGTACTTTTCCAGCACCACTCTAATCTAGACTCTGGTTTCCAGCATCTGCAGTCATTGTTTTTGCCTAAGAAGAAAAAAGGAAGCATATCTCAGGCATAGTCAGGATAGATCGAGTGAATCCTTAGCAGAGTATAGAAGCAGTAGTAGTATACTTAAGAGGGAAATCAGGAGGGCAAAAAGGGGACATGAGATGGCTTTGGCAAATAGAGATAAGGAGAATCCAAAGGGTTTTTACAATTACATTAAGGACAAAAGGGTAACTAGGGAGAGAATAGGGCCCCTTAAAGATCAGCAAGGCGGTCATTGTGTGGAGCCGCAGGAGATGGAGGAGATACGAAATGGGTATTTTGCATCAGTATTTACTGTGGAAAAGGATATGGAAAATATACACTGTAGGGAAATAGATGGTGACATCTTGAAAAATGTCCATATTACACAGGAGGAAGTGCTGGATGTTTTGAAACGCATAAAAGTGGATAAATCCCCAGGAGCTGATCAGGTGTACCCTAGAAATCCATGGGAAGCTAGGGAAGTGATTGCTGGGCTTCTTACTGAGATATTTGTATCATCCATAGTCAAGGTGAGGTGCTGGAAGACTGGAGGTTGGCTAACATTGTGCCACTGTTTAAGAAGAGTGGTAAGGACAAGCCAGGGAACTATAAACCAGTGAGCCCACCTCGGTGGTGGGCAAGTTGTTGAAGGGAATCCTGAGGGACCGGATGTATATGTATTTGGAAAGGCAAGGACTGATTAGGGATAGTCAACATGGCTTTGTGCGTGGGAAATCATGTCACAAACTTGATTGAGTTTTTTGAAGAAGTAACAAAGAGGATTGAGGAGGCCAGAGCAGTAGATGTGATCTATACGGACTTCAGTAAGGTGTTCGGTGCTGGGTCCACTACTTTTCGTCATTTATATAAATGATTTGGATGTGAGCATAAGAAGTATAGTTAGTAAGTTTGCAGGTCACACCAAAATTGGAGGTGTAGTGGACAGCCAAGAAGGTTACCTCAGATTACAATGGGATCTTTATCGATGGGCCAATGGGCTGAAGTGGCAGATGGAGTTTAATTTAGATAAATGTGAGGTGCTGCATTTTGGGAAAGCAAATCTTAGCAGGATGTATACACTTAATGGTAAGGTCCCAGGGAGTGTTGCTGAACAAAGAGACCTTGGAGTGCAGGTTCATAGCTCCTTGAAAGTGAAGTCGCAGATAGATAGGATAGTGAAGAAGGTGTTTGGTATGCTTTCGTTTATTGGTCAGAGTATTGAGTACAGGAGTTGGGAGGTCATGTTGCGGCTGTACAGGACATTGGTTAGGCCACTGTTAGAATATTGCATGCAGTTCTGGTCTCCTTCCTATCAGAAAGATGTTGTGAAACTTGAAAGGTTCAGAAAAGATTTACAAGGATGTTGCCAGGGTTGGAGGATTTGAGCTATAGGGAGAGGCTGAACAGACTGGGGGTGTTTTCCCAGAAGCATCGAAGTCTGAGGGGTGACCTTATAGAGGTTTATAAAATCATGAGGGGCATGGATAGGATAAATAGACAAAGTCTCTTCCCTGGTGTGGGGGAGTCCAGAACTAGAGGGCATAGGTTTAGGGTGAGAGGGGAAAGATATAAAAGAGACCTAAGGGGCAACCTTTTCAAGTAGAGAGTGGTACATGTATGGAATGAGCTGCCAGAGAAAGTGGTGGAGGCTGGTACAATTGCAACATTTAAAAGGCATCTGGATGGGTATATGAATAGGAAGGATTTGGAGGGATATGGGTTGAGTGATGGCAGGTGGGACTAGATTGGGTTGGGATATCTGGTCGGCATAGATGGGTTGGACCGAAGGGTGTGTTTCTGTGCTGTACATCTAGTATGACTCTATGACTAAATAATTGTGAATCAGAAAGTAAAAGGGAGGAAGTACAACAATTACATTCACCAGGGAAATGGAACTGAGAGAATTATTAGAACTAAAAACTTATAAGTCCTACTATCTTAAAACAAGTGACTCCTGATATAGTAGATGCATTGGTTTTTAGTTTTCAAAATGCTCTAAATCCTGAAAAATAGATTGAAAAATACCAAATGTGACTCTTCTATTGAAGCCAGGTCAGTTACTTTAATACCATCAAGGGGTAAATGCTGTAATCTTTTATTAAGGAGAATATAGTGGGGCATTTAGAAAATACCAATGCAATGCAGAGTCAACATGGTATTGTGAAAGGGAAATCATATTTGGAGTACTTTGATGAAGTAGGAAGCAACGTGGTGAAAAGGGGGACCTGTGGATATATGATATTTAAATTTCCAGAAGGCATTAGACAAGGCGAGGCATCAAAGATTGCTGTGCAAAAATAGTTGGGAAGTGGTCTCTGATTAACAGAAGTGTTACCATGGAGAATTTACTAATCAACATTCTCCTACTGTATAAAAATCGGTTTCCCTGTATTTCTTGTGAATTCTCCTGATGAGTCCAAAATGAAAAGTACCTTTTTATAGCATCTGGAAAGCTGTGTGAATAAGCCAGAGACACTAAAGGGTTGGATGTCTTCCCAAAACTGGCCAAAGCTTGAACTGGGGTGTTATTGAATATTAGTTAAATAAGGACTCTGGAAAGCTATACTTTTGGGACAGTAATTACCTGAGGGAAAGGAAGTTTATAGAAGTCTGCATTGCTGATCATAATCAGACCCATGAATCTTGGAGAGGAAAAGTGTTTCAGAATAAGGAATCTTTTTGAGAGAGCCAGTCAATCTTTGATAAAGCCTCACTGCAGACTTCAGCACATAGTCTATACTGACACTTCACATCAAGGGAGTGCTGTTGGTCACTGGTTCCAACATTGTGTTTAGGCAAAGATTGAAAATTAGAGATCTCATCCCACCCAGACTTGGCAAACATTTTTACACCTGCCAGCACCACCTCAAATGAATTAATCTCCTTTTTTTGTGCGTGGTTTATGTGAACTTGTGCACAAATGTTCATAGGTCTTTTTCTGGTTAACAGTGCCTACACATTGAAATTTGGCTGTAAAGGAGATTTCAAATATTCTGTAGATGTGATGAGATGCTGTAGAAATATAGGGTCTTTATCCTCAGTTGGTTTCTCAAATAAGATTTAGCAGGAGTTCAAAAACATGAGTCTGCCAGCCAAATTTTAACTTATTCCTTTCTTCTTCACTTACTAATAGGCCTACAGTGTATTCACAGAATAAATGTTAGGTTTTGTATGCCACTGAACCTTTAGGCTTGGAGACACAAGAACAGAAATTGCCGGAATATTGTAACAGGACCCAAAATATTAACTCTGGTCTCTGTCCACAGATGCTGCCAGACCTGCTGAGCTTTTCCAACAATTTCTGTTCTTGTGCCTGATTTACAGCATCTGCAGTTCTTTCAGTTTTTTTAAAGGCGTGTGGATTTGAATGCCAACAGCATTAGCTGTACTTTGCATCGTCACAACAATGACGCGATGACTTCTTGAACAAAATGGCCACCAAGTAGCTTCTTGCAGATTAGAACATAGAACATAGAACAATACAGCACAGAACAGGCCCTTCAGCCCACGATTTTGTGCCGAACATTTGTCCTAGCTTAAGCACCCATCCATGTACCTATTCCAATTGCTGCTTAAAGGTCGCCAATGATTCTGACTCTGCCACTCCCACAGGCAGCGCATTCCATGCCCCCACCACTCTCTGGGTAAAGAACCTACCCCTGACATCCCCCCTATACCTTCCACCCTTCACCTTAAATTTATGTCCCCTTGTAACACTCTGTTGTACCCGGGAAAAAGTTTCTGACTGTCTACTCTATCTATTCCCCTGATCATCTTATAAACCTGTATCAAGTCACCCCTCATCCTTCGCCGCCCCAATGAGAAAAGGCCTAGCACTCTCAACCTATCCTCGTATGTCCTATTCTCCATTCCAGGCAACATCCTGGTAAATCTTATCTGCACCCTCTCCAAAGCTTCCACATCTTTCCTAAAGTGAGGCGACCAGAACTGCACAGAGTACTCCAAATGTGGCCTAACCAAGATTCAATGAACAATTTTAAGGGAGTGGGTAAAGATTCTGACAGGACAATGCTGATTCCTACTTATGGTCTGACAGAACCAGATAAACACAGTGGAGGGTGCCAGCAATGTGTTACCAAAGCTTATCTCCCATGGAGGGAGCTAGCTGCCATGTTGTTTTGGTTCAGTATTTTGCTGTCAGGGAGTAAATGCTTTAATGTCTGATCAGATCTTGTGATATTCTTCCCCGGCCTGTCACGGTAGAGAGTGATTGCTTGAAGCGCAAACAGCGGAAATGACGGAGAGAATGAAATCAATGAGAGTTGGGGGGATGGGTGAAGGCTGCCTCTATTTTGGACAAAGCAGACAGGCAGAAGACTGGAAGAACACAGCAAGCCGGGCAGGTGGAACCCTTCTTCAGAACTATGGATTACACCCAAAATTCTCCACCTCCTGATGCTGCCTGGCTTGCTGTGTTCCTCCAGCCTCCTGCCTGTCTGCTGTGGATTCCAGCATCTGTAATCCACAGATTTCTGTCTGTATTTTAGACAAGACACACAGACCCTGCCAAGCTGACTGCACCGCCCCCCCCCCCCCCCCCAACCCTCACACGCCTCTTAGTTTTTGGCATTGCGACCATGTTCATTCTTGCCATTGAGAAACTTAGACTTTACATAGAGTTATAGAGATGTACAACGTGGAAATAGACCCTTGTTTGGTTAAGAAAAAGAAGGAAGCACATGTCATTCCTGCAGGGAAACAGTTTTGATCGAGGCTAATCGCCCTGTCTATAATGCGAGGAGAATCTTCTGAAGCAGGCTTTCTTTCTCTCGCAGTCCTTGCTGTGTGTCTCTTGCAAACAGGCGGGGATTGAGGGGATGGGGGTGGGTGTTGAATGGATTTATTCATTAAAGTACAATGGACTATTCTCACTCAAGAGTGAATGTGTAGGGCAGTGTGGCACATTGTCTGAGTCCCTTCCTGCAATCCCTGCATTTTGTGTGTGTGTGTGTGAGAGAGAGAGAGAGAGAGAGGAGGCAAGGCTAAATTGATTTAGAAAGAAATACTAGCAGTTTAACTGGCAGTGGCCGTTTCTGTATGTGTGTGTGTGTGTGTGTGTGTGTGTGTGTGTGTGTGAGAGAGAGAGAGAGAGAAAGATTGTTTTTTAGGCTGCTAAATACAAAGACGCCACAGGCCTTCACCTCAGCATGGCTGGGGGAGGGAGGGAGGTACCGCGGACTTCCAGACCCTTGAGCCTCCCAGCTGTCAGCGCAACCTTCCTTCCCCCACTCCAAACCTGGAATAACTTTGAGGCCGTTTCGTGTCGACTCGTTCAGCTCCAAATCCATTTCTGGACGCGAGGGCGATTTTAAAAATAAACAAGGAAAATACCGTGGGGAGGCTGCATCAAACAAAGGAGTGCTTGAGAGCTGAACCCAATTGCAACTCCCATTTGCTCACTCTGGGTTAAAATCGGCCCCATAATCAGGTATCCGTGGACATGGGAACCTGCGTTTCAGTAGCGCCTCTCATGACCACAGCCAATCAGGTACACTTTGAGAGAAGTCACTACTCGTTCTGAAGGGAAAATGCCGATTTATGTACATGACTTGGAGGTGCCAGTGTTGGACTGGGGTGGACAAGGTTAAAAATCACACAACACCGGGTTCTAGTACAAAAGGTTTATTTGGAAGCACTGGCTTTCAGAGCGCATTCCTTCATCAGGTGGTTGTTTACGCACAGTGTGATCACACAATCAGCAATATGATAATAACCTATCGGAAAGATGTTGTGAAACTTGAAAGGGTTCAGAAAAGATTTACAAGAATGTTGCCAGGGTTGGAGAACTTGAGCTACAGGGAGAGGTTGAATAAGCTGGGGCTGTTTTCCCTGGAGCGTCAGAGGCTGATGGGTGACCTTAGAGAAGTTTACAAAATCATGAGGGGTGTGGACAGGATAAAGAGACAAAGTCCTTTCCCTGGGGTGGGGAGTCCAGAACTAGAGGGCTTAGGTTTAGGGTGAGAGGGGAAAGATATAAAAGAGACCTAAGAGGAAACTTTTTCGCACAGAGGGTGGTATGTGTATGGAATGAGCTGCCAGAGGAAGTGGTGGAGGCTGGTACAATTGCAACATTTAAGAGGCATTTGGATGGGTATATGAATGGGAAAGGTTTGGAGGGATATGGGCTGGGTGCTGGCAGGTGGGACTAGATTGGGTTGGGATATCTGGTTGGCATGGACGGGTTGGACCGAAGGGTCTGTTTCCATGCTGTACATCTCTATGTCTCTATGACCAAATCTTCTTTAGTATTGTATTCACACCCTTAATTCCCCTTCTGGTCGGGAGTGTACTCTAGTCCCCAACTAAGAACAAAGTGACTGAAGACCTTGAAAATAATTGAGCTGATCAGAGAGAACCAGCATGCATTTAAAAGTTTGGGGTTGCTCAATCCATCTGTATTACCTAATTGTCATTAGCAGGTTTGATAAAGGTTCTGGAAGCATGAACTGAGTTTCTCTCTCCATAGATGATTCATATTTCAGCCAGGAGGACAGATTGAAGAATTTCGGATTGGTCTCCTTGGAGAGAAGAAGATTGAGAGGAGATTTGATGCAGTTTTACATAATAATGAGCAGGCTGGATTGAGTAAATGGGGAGAAGCTGTCCTGGCTTATAAAAGAAAAATAGAATAAAAGGGCATAAATTTAAAGAGATGTGCAACCAAAGCAAAGATGATGTGAGGGAAAAAAAATCTTTTCACAGGGTTGGAGGATTTGAGCTATAGGGAGAGGCTGAACAGGCTGGGGCTGTTTTCCCTGGAGCGTTGGAGGCTGAGGGGTGACCTTATAGAGGTTTATAAAATCATGAGGGGCATGGATAGGATAAATAGACAAAGTCTTTTCCCTGGGATCGAGGAGTCTAGAACTTGAGGGCATAGGTTTTGGGTGAGAAGGGAAAGATATAAAATAGACCTAAAGGGCAATTTCTTCATACAGAGGGTGGTACGTGTTTGGAATGAGCTGCCAAAGGAAGTGATGGAGGCGGGTACAATTGCAACATTTAAAAGGCATTTGGATGGGTATATGAATAGGAAGGGTTTGGAGGCATGTGGGCCAGGTGCTGGCAGGTGGGACTAGATTGGGTTGGGATATCTGGTTGGTATGGATGAGTTGGACCGAAGGGTGTGTTTCCGAGCTGTACATCTCTATGACTCTATGACGGCATGTAGTTAGGGTGTAGGACGCACTGTCTGGAAATGTGTTGGAAGCGTGTTCAACTGAGGCATTCAAGAGGGACATTGGATAGAAATAGTGTATAAGGATATGTGGAAAAGGGGATGGGATTGGTTCTAGATAATAGAGCAGTGGACTGAATGGCCTCCTCCTGAATGGCAATAATTCTGTGTTTCTGTGAGATGCTGTCTCACTCGCTGAATACTTTTCAGCATCTTTAAGTTTTACTTCATGTTTCCAGCATCTGTAGTATTCTGCTTCTGTAGATTTGGAGAGAGTCAGTCTTGCTGACAAACCTTAGAATCCCTACAGTCCATTCAACCCATCAAGTCCACACCGGCCCACCGAAGAGCATCCCACCCTCTTCCCATGGCTAATCTACCTAACCTGCACAGCTTTGGACTGTGGGAGGAAACTGGAGCACCTGGTGGAAAAGCAAGCAGACACTGGGAGAATGTGCAAACTCTGCACAGTCAACCATGGCTGGAATTGAACCCAAGTCCCTGGCACTCTGAAGCAGCAGTGCTAACCACTGAACCACAGTGCTGTCTGTTTCCTTTAAACAGTGATTATTAACAATAATTACATAATGGTAAGACTACAGAGTTCCTTGCTCTGAGTTGTACAAATTCCAAACTTCGAGCACAGAGTTATTGTATAACCACTGGGGCACATTTACACCACAGCATACCTCAAACATTTATCCATGTTTTCATTAAACCCTATCCAGAGCATGGACTCAGGAAGCAGCACTTGGAAGGTTAATTCAAGCTAGACCCCAAGACCGTAAGAAACAGGAGACGAACATAGACTGTCTGTGTGGTATTTAATAAAGTCACTAATAAAGAACATCTTATACACAGTTAAAGTTGATGGAACGGAAGGCAAATTACTGATCTGTTTAGGAAACTGGCTGAGCAACAGGCTGGAGGGATAATTGGCAAGTACTCGAAAAGGCAGGATGTGATTAGTTGCGTCCCACAAGGATCTGTGTTGGGGCCTCACTATTTAAACATTAAATTTATGAACGATTCAGATGATGGGATTGAAAGAAACCACTAGGGCAGCTGGAAAGATTGGAGGCATTCTAAACAGTCTCGCTAGAAACATAACATTATAAAGTGATGTCAATAGAGTTAAGTGGGTGGGCAAGACTTTGCCAAATGGATTTCAGTCACAGCAAATGTGAGATTATGTACTTTGCACCTAAAAAAATTCACAAAACCAAGTGCTCTATAAATGGTGAAAAGCTAAAAAAAAGGCTTGAAGGTGCTCCAAAGAGATTTGGGGACTTGTGGTAGAAAGGCTATTAAAATGTTGTGGATATGTACAGAAAATAATCAAATGTTTAATGGAAAACTGGTCATTTCATTTGGACCACTGGAATTCAAGGGGAGAGTGGGGACCCGAAACACAAAGCACTTTTGTGAGATTCTATGAAGTTTGGGCACCGCATTTTAAGGACATATTTGTCTTGTAGCTCTGATTTATCAGAATAGTATGAGGGGAAGATTAAATAAGTTAGCGTTATAATCTCTGGAATTTAGAAACTTAAGGGCTGGTTAGATGAAAACTTTCAAGATGTTGAGGGGAACAGCTAACAAAGCCATTTAAATGGGGTTAGGGGTCCAGGGATCGAAAAATTTGAAACTTAGGAAGAAAAATCTGTGAGAAAAACATTTCGGGAATGAAATATTGCTACATTTTGGAACTGCCCTCTGCAACGTCAAAGCTGCTTTAGGTAGCAAAGTAGTTTCTGTAATTGACTGTGGCCCCAGTAAACTACTAGAGGCTCTGCTGACGGTGAGCGCAGCCCCTCAAACTAGAGGCGGAGGGGGGGGGGGGAGTCTGCTGAGAATAAGCAGGATGCTCAAACAGAGAGGTGTCTACTGAGGATAGGCAGGACCCTAGAACCAAAGAATGGGGTCTGCTGAGGGTAGGTGCAGAGTCTTAAACCATAGGTGTTTGCTGATGGTGGACACAGTCTTTTTGAGCAAGGAGGTGTTTGTTGAAGGTGCAATTGGACCCTTTAAACAGATGATGTTTGCTGCAAAGTTATTGCCTCCTTTTAAGCAGAGGTATTTTGCTGAAGATGTGCATAATGATTGCACAGTTCCAAGCACCATTTGCAATTCTTCAGATACTGAAGCAGTTCATGTCCAAATACAACAAGACCTGGACAATGCCCAGGTTTCAGCTGACAAGTAACATTCACACCACACAATGCTAGGCAATAACCATCTCCAATAAGAGAGCATCTTGACATTCAATCGTGTTGCTGTCATTGATTCCCCCATTATTACCATCCTGGGGTTTACCATCGACAAGAAACTCAACCGGACCTGCCACATAAACACCACTACCAACCTGCAAGTTCCTCTCAAAGCTAGTCACTATCCAGCCTTGGAAATGTATTGCCGTTCTTTCAGTGTCACTGGGTCAAAGTCCTGAAATTCCCTCCCTCATGGCATTGCGGGTCAGCCTACAGCAAGTGAACTGCAGCATTTCAAAAAAAACACCTCACTACCATCTTCTCGGGGATAGGC
Source organism: Chiloscyllium punctatum (assembly GCF_047496795.1). NCBI lineage: Eukaryota > Metazoa > Chordata > Chondrichthyes > Orectolobiformes > Hemiscylliidae > Chiloscyllium > Chiloscyllium punctatum. The sequence continues at coordinate 69,447,663 of NC_092750.1, forward strand.
AATATATGCTGACCAGCCAGTGATGCCCACATCCCAAGTGCGAATATAAAAATAGACCCTTTAAGTGGAGGGAGCTTGATGTGGATGGGCAAGGTCCTTTAAGAAGAGGTATTTTTAATAAATTAGATGAAACAGATGGGGTTGTGTTGGTGTTCTACATAACCCCATTAGCGGGAGGGGAGGGGTAGGTGAATATTTGTTTGGCTCCTTTAAGCACAGGCTGTTTTGTTGAGAGTGTGTAGACTCTTGAAGATATGGGCAGATTTGCTGGAGGTGTACACTGATTCATTAAACAGCGAGAAGTTTACTATTGGTGAGTATTTGCTCCTTCAAGCAGAAAGGGTTTTGATAAAGGAGGTGCTGTCCCTTTAAACAGATTGGGATTTGCTGAAGGTATGTGTGGCTCTTTTTAAGTGGAGGTGCACTTGCATAACATATACAGAGTGGGGTTTAATGGGCAGCAAACTCCTTTTAAGCAGTGAAGGGTTTGCAGAAGGGGCAAGTTCTTTAAGTCGTCATGAACTTAGTTGAGAAGCCATAGTCCCTTTAAGCTGTGGAGGGGACATGGTCCCTTTGAGCAGCACCGGTTCTGTTGAGGACTGCGTTCCCTTTAAATAGTGATGATTTGTTGAAGGGATGTGGTCACTTTAAAGGGCAAGGTTTCTTTTGAGGGAATGCAATCCCTTTAAATGGTGACAGTTTGTTCAGAGGATGCGATCTCTTTAAATGGTGGTATTTCTGTTTAGGGGACACTGCCCCTTTAAATGGTGATTTTTCTGTTGAAGGGATGCACTCCCTTTCAACAGTGATGTCCTTTTCAAGAGGCTGTGGTCCCTTTAAATACTAATGTTTCTGATGAGGTGATCACGCTACCTTTAAACTCAATGGCTAAGGGTTAGGGATGAACAATGTTACTCTCAGTTTGCAGGCTTGACCACTGCCTGAAGACTGTGTAAGGATATAGTAAAGCTTGGTTCCCTCATTGATGGACTCTCACTTACAGGATGGCCCCTTCAATGAGCCACTGAAGGTCAGTCAGTGCCTTCAAGATAGCCCAGCAGCTCCAGTCAAAAGAAGGGCAATGAGAACACTGTCCTTTTCAAAGAGAGCATGTGTGTGAATGATGCTCAGCATGAGAGTTTGTAAGCTTTGTGCAGTGCACTGAAAATAATGAGGTTTGACATGTGTTAGTTTGACTTTGTGAGTGTGTTTATGCCTCTGCAGACTGCTTTAGGATATATTCCTTTGTTAGAAGCACTTTCTGAAATATTTTGTTTGTGTGTGGGCTGCTATCTGCCAGAGTTTATCACATGCCTTATTGTGAAAAAGCTTTGAGATGAAAGGATTTGAGCTCATGGAACTTGATGCTAAACTCCCCATCTGCCTTGGTGCCATTCCTTTTCCATTCTTATTTGGGTTAATTCGTGTCAGAGATTATTGAGGTCCCTGTGGTCACTTCACTACAGATCTTCTATACTGAGGTTAAACCAGACTCAGAGTGGGAGTGACATGTATCAACAGAAAGGTAGGGGGAGCAGTAAGGAGGTGGTTACAAGGCCTTCCTTGTCAAGTCTCTTAAAGATTTAATGATTTGTGTCCAGCCATGATGGGCCTGTACTTGCCTTGCTGAGAATCACTGGGATCTCCTTATCTGAGTTTCAGTGTTGCACCTCTTGCGGTTGAAGAGCTGTGCATTGTTTTGAAATCTTCTCTTAAGACAACAAGTCTCAAGCCTGCTCCTCCTGCCTTGTTGGTTTGTGATAGCTCTGACCACCCAGTCCGTGAAAACTGCAAGTCGCAAACTGAGGCACCGCAAAGCAGCTTTTCACACAGTATCTGTGCATCGGAGAGTATTGCAATAAGGTGTGTTCACATTTAAAACTGGTGCAAAATAAATGGATTTATAGATGTGACAGGTCATGTTGATAATTTCAGAAGATATGATTTACTGAATCATCAGAGGACACTTGACAAAGATCTTCAAGCAAAGCTTTTAAAGAAGATTTGCAGATTATGGTGTAATGAATTGTCAGTTTTTGCCTCTTGGCAGGAATGTTGTGAAATCGGCAATTGTACCAGAACTTTTTGTGATTCTAGGCTAACACTTCAAAACTGAGGGAGCTGCATTGGCAGGAGTGCTGTCCCTGGATAAGATATTAAATTGGAGCTTGTTAAACTTGGTGCAGTATTAAAGATCCTGTGCACAGAAAGAGAGAGCAACAGGGAATAAGGGTTGGTTAATTGTTCATCTAAATGCGATAAACTGGATTCTGTAAAGGCTATATAAAAGCGTTCACTTTGCTTCAAAGTGCTTCACTTCCTAAAAATGGCTATCATTTTGTTTCTGCGTTTGATAAGATGTTTTATTTATGCAAGGTTCTTTTTATTGTGAATGTGGTTCTCGGCAAATCAATCAGCAACAACTTAGAACTATATAGTCCCTTTTCAAGTGATAGACATCAGAAAGGCTTTTCATGGGGCTCATAGAAAAACAAATTCCCCAATGGAGGAGTGAGCCTGGGAAAAATGTGGGGATAGCAGGTGTGCATTGCCTAACCAGGGTCTTGCTCAAGGGCCAGTCTGGAAAATGCAACAACAATGATCCCAATGTAGGGGTTTGTAACTCCCGGCAGGAGGCTGACGCGAGGTACTTTCTGCAAGCTGATCAATATGTTTTTGTACTGGAGTCACAGAACCACAGCAGGCTGTTTGGGCCATCAAGGATGGGCTAGCTCTTGATAGCTAGCCAGTCAGTTCTCTCACTCAATCTCTGTAGCCTTGTGAGCTTACTTCTCTCAAGTGCCCATCCTAATTTCCTTTAAAAATCAATGAAATTCTCCACTTCCTCCACCCTCGCAATAAGTTCCAAATCATTACTGTTTGCTGCTGTCTGCAAACAAAGCAGCCCTTTCTCATATTCCTCCTGCAGGTCTTACCCAAAATCTTATATTTGCGTTCCCTGGTCTTTGTAGCACCAGCTAATAGAAACAGTTTCTCTGTGTCTACCTCATCCAGAATGGGCATAATCCTGCACACCTCTGTCAAAGTAGAGCAACAATGGCAGGAGTTTCTCAGTGTAATTGAGGACACAGTACAGAGGTCCATCCCAAAGAAAAGAAAGATTATCCGGGGGTGGTGGTGGATTAGGCAGCCATGGCTGACAATGGGATTCAGGAAATGTATCGTAGAAAAAGAGAGAGCCTTTAAAGTGGCTAAGAGCACTGGGAAATCAGAAGATTGGGAAGATTACAAAAACAAACAGAGGATAACAAAGAGAGAAATAAGGAAGGAGAGGATCCAATATGAAGGTAAGCTAACCAGTAATATTAGAAATGATAGTAAAAGTTTCTTTCAATACATAAGAAACAAAGAAAGGCAAAAGTAGAAATTGGGCCACTCCAAATTGATGTAGGAAGACTAGTGATGGGAGATAAGGAAATAGCTGAAGAACTTAATAAATATTTTGTGTCAGTCTTCACAGTGGAAGACATGAGTAATACCCCAACAATTAAGGAGAGTCAAGGGGCAGAGTTGAGTATGGTAGCTATTACAAAAGAGAAAGTGCTAGAAAAGCTTAAAGGTCTAAAAATTGATAAATCTCCTGGCCCCGATGGGCCACATCCTAGAGTTCTGAGAGGGAGGTGGCTGAAGAAATAGCGGAGGCGTTATTTGTAATCTTTCAAACATAACTGGAGTCATGGAAAGTCCCAGATGATTGGAAAATCGCTGTTGTAACCCTCTTGTTCAAATAAAGGATCAAGACAAAAAATGGAAAATTATAGGCCAATTAGCCTAACCTCGGTTTTAGGCTAAATTCTAGAATCTATCGTTAAGGATGAGGTTTCTAAATTCTTGGAAGTGCAGGGTCGGATTAGAACAAGTCAGCATGGATTTAGTAAGGGGAGGTTGTGCCTGACAAACCTGTTAGAATTCTTTGAAGAGGTAACAAGTAGGTTAACCAGGGAAACCCAGTGGATCTGGTCTATCTAAACTTCCAAAAGGCCTTTGATAAGGTGCCTCATGGGAGGCTGCTGAGTAAGGTGAGGGCCCATGGTGTTCGAGATGACCTACTGACATGGATTGAGGATTGGCTGTCTGACAGAAGGCAGAGAGTTGGGATAAAAGGTTCTTTTTTGGAATGGCAGCTGGTGACAGGTGGTGTCTGGCAGGGTTCAGTGTTTGGGCCTCAGTTGTTCACTTTATATATTAATGATCTGGATGAAGGGACTGGGGGCATTCTGGTGAAGTTCGCCAATGATACAAAGTTAGACAGACAGGCAGGTAGTTCTGAGGAGGTGGGGAGGCTGCAGAAAGATTTAGACAGTCTAGGAGAGTGGTCCAAGACATGGTTGATGAAATTCAATGTGAGCAAAGGCAAGGTCTTGCACATTGGAAAAAAGAATACAGGGATTGACTATTTTCTCAACAGTGAGAAAATTTATATAGTGAAAATACAAAGGGATCTGGGAGTACTAGTCCAGGATTCTCTAAAGGTTGACTTGCAAGTTGAGTCCATGTTTAAGAAAGCAAATGTAATGTTGTTATTTATCTCAAAAGGATTGGAATACAAAAGCAGTGATGTGCTACTGAGACTTTATACAGCTCTGGTTAGGCCCCATTTAGAATACCATGTCCAGTTTTGGGCCCCACACCTCATGAAGGACGTACTGGCTCTGGAGTGTGTCCAGCGGAGATTCAGACGGACGATCCCTGGTATGGTAGGCCTAACATACGATGAATGGCTGAGGATCCTGGGATTATATTCATTAGAGTTTAGAAGGTTGAGGGGAAATCTAATAGAAACTTACAAGATAATGCATGCCTTAGAACGTTGGAGGCTGGAAATTTGTTTCCATCAGGCGGGGATACTAGGACCCGTGGGCACAGCCTTAAAATTAGAAGGGGTCAATTTAAAACGGAAATGAGACATTTCTTCAGCTAGAGAATGGTGGTCCTGTGGACTTCATTGCCATGGAGCGCAGTGGAGGCCGGGATGTTAAAAGTCTTCAAGACAGAGATTGATAAATTCTTAATCTCGCAAGGAATTAAGGGATACAGGGAGAGTGTGGGTAAGTGGCATTGAAATGCTCATCAGCCATGATTGAATGGCGGAGTGGACTCGATGGGCCGAATGGCCTTACTTCCACTCCTATGCCTTATGGTCTTATGGTCTTAAATCTCTTCTCAATCTCTTTTGCTTCAAGAAGGACAACCTCAGCTTCTCCAAACTAACCTTGTGGTGAAAAGGCCTCATTCCTGGAGCACTGTGCTCAATCTCCCTTCTCTCAAACATCCTCCTCACATCCTTCCTAAAATGTGATGGCCAGAATTGGATGCAATATTGTAGATGTAACTTTATACAAAATTAAATGGTGACTAAGATTGTTTTGTAAGTATTGTACTCAATAGTTTTATAAACCTCAAGGATCCATGTGCTTTTATTTTTTTAATTACTCTCTCAATCCCCAAGGATGCTCCGTGCCTACATGTTTGCTAGATTATGCCATAAAGTCGATATTGCCTCTCCCTTTTCTTTCTTCCAAAAGTACTATCTCACATTCTACCTGCTACTTGTCTGCCCATTCTCCTGGCCTATTGCAGGTGATTAGGATCATTTCTACTGTTTCTCACTCCATCAGGTTTGATATCATCAGCACATTTTACTCTGTATTCCAAAATCCAAATGAAAAAGCAAGTGCTGCCTCACTATCTATCCTCTAATCTGAAAAATTGTCATCTGCCTTAACTCTGTGTTTTCTATCCTTAAATCAATTTTTTAATCCAAGCTATTCAATGTGCCTCAGTTTTGAGAATCAGTCTTTTATGTGATACACTGTTAAAAAACAAATTAAAAATTCATATTAATGACATCCGTTACTTGCCTTTGGTCAACTTTCTCTGTTACTTACAATCATAGTCATAGAGATGTACAGCATGGAAACAGACCCTTCACTCCAACCTGTCCATGCTGACCAGATACCCCAAGCAAATCTAGACCCACCTGCCAGCACCTGGCCCATATCCCTCCAAACCCTATCCAGATGCCTTTTAAGTGTTGCATTTGTACCAGCCTCCACCACTTCATCTGGCAGTTCATTCCATACACGTACCACCCTCTGTGTGAAAAAGTTGCCCCTTAGGTCTCTTTTATATCTTTCCTCTCTCAGTATAAACCTATGCCCTCTAGTTCTGGTTTCCCCACCCCAGGGAAAAGACTTTGTCTATTTATCCCATCCATGCCCCTCATGATTTTATAAACCTCTATAAGGTCACCTCTCAGACTTCGATGCTCCTGGGAAAACAGCCCCAGCCTACCCCTCACCAATGTTAAACCGAAGAGCTGCATTTACTTGAAGTCTCCATGCCTGAATAACATGTGCCACTGTCCTATTTTTACTACCAAATTTAACTCTCCCTCCCCGCCGCCCGCCCCCCCCAACCACCACCACCACCACCTCCAGGGAGAAACACATGGGATGCAAGCCATCTGTACCTGGTGATTTCTGCACGTTAAACTCAGCCATCTTCCTGTCTGCTAATTTTCACCCCATCCATCTCCCCATGTCTCAGTGTTTGCCAGCTTCCTCAGTAAATGCTGATGCAAAGCATTCATTAAGGATTCTAGCTTTGACTGATGCTTCTAAGAATGCATTATCCTCTTTGCCTCTAATAGGACTCCACCTGTTACTACTTGCACATTTATAGAAGAGTTTTGGGTTCCTTTTATACTAACTGCCATTCTATTCTCCTTATCTTTGTCAGTTCTATTTTCTCTTCTGTCTCCATTAGTATTGTATCAGAAAAGTAGTGTCCTAGCACTGATCCCTGGGGAAACCCCACTGTCAATCATACTGTAGTCTGAAATAAAGACTTTTTACCATGATCAGCTGTTACCAATCCTCAAGGTAATTTATTTATCCACAAGTGACAGATTTTTTTGAAACCATCCTTTTATATGATTCATAGAAAATAGGAGGTGATGGCCAAATGGCATTATCCCACTAATCCAAAAATTCAGCTGTTTGAGGGAGCTGGGTTCAAATCCTGACATGGCAGATGCTGGAATTTGAATTCAATAAGAAAATGTTTGGAATTAAGAATCTACTGATTTCTTGAAGCCATTATTGATTGTCAGAAAAATCCATCTGGTTCACTAGTGCCCTTAAGGGAAGGAAATCTGCCATCCTCACCTGGTCTGGTCTACATGTGATGCAGACCCACAGCAATGTGGTTGACTCTCAACTGCCCTCTGAAATGGCCTAGCAAGCCACTCAGTTGTATCCATCACTATGAAGTCTCAACAAAGAAATGAAACCAGGTGTACCACTTGGAATCAACCTAGATAGTGCAAATAACAATGGCAGAAACAGCCCTGATGACCCCACAAAGTCCACCTCAGTAACAGCTGGGGCTAGTGCCAAACCTGGGAGAGCTGTCATCAAACTGCCTGATGTAGTTATACTCATGGAATGATGCCTTATAGAATGTTCCAGACACCACCATCACCATCACCATCCCTGGATATGTCCCATCTCACTGGCTAGACAAACCCAGCAACGATGGTGTACGGTTGGGAGGTCATTGCCCTGGGAGTCTTCAACATTGACTCCGGACCCCACCACATTGTTCCTCAGCTGATGAACCAGCCTTTCTCCATGTTGAATACTTGGAGGAAGCACTGCGCAAAATGTACTTTGGGTGGGGGATTTCAATGTCCACCACCAAGAGTGGCTCAGCAGCAGCACTACTGATGAAGCTGGTAGGGTCCCAGATGATATAGCAGGCTGGGCTGGGTCTGCAGCAGGTGGGGAGGGAGCCAACAAGAGGGAAAAACATTCTTAACCTCATCCTTAGCAATTTGCCAACTGCATCTGTCCATGAGAGTATTGGTAAGAGTTACCACTGCACAGTCCTTGTGGAGGTGAAGTCCTGCCTTCACATTGAGAATACCCTCCATTGTGTTGTGTGCACTATTACCATGCTAAATGGAATAGTGCTAAATGGCACTATCACCACGTCAACAGAGTCTGGGTGTCCTTGGAGAAGGAGCACGTAGTGTCTACCAACACCCTTGAGCTGTTCAGGGAGAGATGGGCACTGCAGCGAGTGGATTGTATTATTTGCCCCTCCAACTCTGTTTTGATTTAATCCCTGCCCTCCCCTTCACTGTTTGATCACACAGCATTGCCCTTTGATGTGAAGGGCACTGCTTGTCACTGGCCACTCAGGTGTTTTCTTTCTTCCTGGTGGTGGAACTTGAATAAAGAGTTGTACACCTTGCGTCGTTCACTGTGTCTCACACCTGCACACACACACACCTGGGTGCTGGGGAAAAAATAAGCACTACCACAGTTAGGTGATAGTGTGGGGGTAAAAAGAAAGGGGAAAAAAAAGAGTAAAGAAAAGAAAAAGAGGAACAGACTTCAAAAAGAAATAGTAACTCAAGACTGGGGCATCCATGAGACGCTTTAGGGCAACAACAGTGGCAGAATTGTACTCCAGCACAATCTGCAACCTCCTGGCCCAGCATATGGGCGGCACGGTGGCTCAGTGGATAGCACTGCAGCTTCACAGCACCAGGGTCCCAGGTTCGATTCCAGCCTTGGGTGACTATCTGTGTGGAGTTTGCACATTCTCCCAGTGTCTGCGTGGGTTTTCTCCAGGTGCTCCGGTTTCCTCCCACAATCCAAATATATGCAGGTCAGGTAAATTGGCCATGCTAAATTGCCCATAGTGTTAGGTGCATTAGTCAGAGGGAGATGGGTCTGGGTGGGTTACTCTTCGGAGAGTCGGTGAGGACTGGTTGGGCCGAAGGGCCTGTTTCCACACTGTAAGGAATCTTAAAAAAAAATCCCCAACTCAACCATTACCATCAAACCAAGAATCAACCTTGGTTCAATGGAGAGTGCAGGAGAGTATCCCAGGAACAGCACCAAGCATACTGAAAATGAGGTGTCAACCTGCTGAAGCTAATTGCAAACAGCATAAGTGATAGAGCTAAAAGATCCCACAACCAACAGATCAGATCTACATTCTGCAGCCCTGCAATGGCCAGTCGTGAATGGTGGTGGATAACTAAACAACTCACTGGAGGAGTAGGCTCCACAAATATCCCCGTCGTCAATGATCGAAGAGACCAGCACATCAGTGTAATAAATAAGCCAGAAGTATTCACATTCAAGCTGCAGCTAGAAGTGCTGAGTAGATGATCCATCTATAATTAGAATTAGGTTTTATTGTCACGTGTACTCAAATACGGGAGTACAATGAAAAGTTTACATTGTGCCATCTTAAGTATAAACCTTAGACAGAGAAAGAGGAATAAAAAAGAAAAAGAAGTTGCATTATCTTAAAATGATTCATAGTATACGTTAGAAATAAGACATAGTTAAAAAGATAAATATTACAGTCAGATAAACAGATTACAGATAAAAATTACATTGTAGTAGATCAATGCAGGGGCTTCCACCTGTGGCCTGACCGGCCTCACAAGCAGCTGACCGCTGGATCCCAGTCCAACGGCTGTCCCCACACCACTCCAGGCCTCCAGCCCACACCACTCCAGCTCTCAGCCGCTCCACACCACTCCAGGCCTCCAGCCCACACCACTCCAGCTCTCAGCCGCTCCACACCACTCCAGGCCTCCAGCCCACACCACTCCAGCTCTCAGCCGCTCCACACCACTCCAGGCCTCCAGCCCACACCACTCCAGCTCTCAGCCGCTCCACACCACTCCAGGCCTCCAGCCCACACCACTCCAGGCCTCCAGTCCACTTCACTCCGGCTATTAGCTGCTTGAAGATAAGTTTTCTTATCAAAAAATACTTTAAAATATTAGGAAAACAAAGAGAGGAAGAATATTTTGCATTAGTGTTTACTGTGGAAAGGGACTGGAATGTATAGAATGTAGGGAAATAGATGGTGACATCTTACAAAATGTCCATATTACAAAGGAGAAAGTGCTGGATGTCTTGAAATGCATAAAGGTGGATAAATCCCCAGGGCCTGATCAGGTGTACCCTAGAACTCTGTGGGAGGCTAGGGAAGTGATTGCTGGGCCTCTTACTGAGATATTTGTATCATCGATGAGTCACAGTTGAGGTGCTGGAAGTCTGGAGGTCGGCTAATGTGGTGCCACTGTTCATGAAAGGTGGTAAAGATGAGCCAGGGAACTATAGCCCAGTGAGCCCGATGTTGGGGGTGGGCAAGTTGTTGGGCGGAGTCCTGAGGGACAGGATCTACATGTATTTGGAAAAGCAAGGACTGATTAGGGATACTAACGGTGGCTTTGTGTGTGGGAAATCATATCTCACAAACTTGATTGAGTTTTTTGAAGTAACAAAGAGGATTGATGAGGGCAGAGCGGTAGATGTACTCTATATGGACTTCAGTAAGGCATTCAACAAGGTTCCCCATGGGAGACGGATTAGCAAGGTTAGATCTCATGGAATACACGGAGAACTAGCCATTTGGATACAGAACTGGCTCAAAGGTAGAAGACAGAGGGTGGTGGTGGAGGGTTGTTTTTCAGACTGGAGGCCTGTGACTGGTGCAGTGCCACAAGGATCGGTGCTGGGTCCTCTATTTTTCATCATTTATATAAATGCTTTGAATGTGAGCATAAGAGGTACTGTTAGTAAATTTGCAGATGATAAAAACTGGAGGTGTAGTGGACAGTGAAGAAGGTTACCTCAGAATACAATAGGATCTTGATCAGATGGGTTAATGGGCTGAGAAGTAGCAGATGGAATTTAATTTAGATAAATGCGAGGTGCTGCATTTTGGGAAAGCAAATCAGAGCAGGGCCTATACTCTTAATGGTAAGGCCCTAGGGAGTGGTGCTGAACAAAGAGACCTTGGAGTGCAGGTTCATAGCTCCTTGAAAGTGGAGTCGCAGGTAGATAGGATAGTGAAGAAGGCATTTGGTATGCTTTGCTTTATTGGTCAGAGTATTGAGTACATGAGTTAGGAGGTCATGTTGTGGCTGTACAGGATATTGGTTGGGCCACTGTTGGAATATTGCATGTAATTCTGGTCTCCTTCCTATCGGAAGGGTGTTGTGAAAGTTGAAAGGATTCAGAAAAGATTTACAATGATAAGCTAGGGTTGGAGGATTTGAGGTATAGGGAGAGATTGAATAGGCATCTTCCTGACAAGGTAGAGAATTGCCTAGGTATGCCCTGTGCACAAAAAGCAAGAAGAACCTAACTCAGTCCCATCAGTCTACTCTCGATCATCAGTAAAGTAATGGAAAGCATCATAGACAGTGATATCAAGCAGCACCTGCTCCGTGATGCCCAGTTTGAATTCTGCCAGGGCCACTCAGCTCCTGGTTTCATTACAGTCCTGATTCAAATGAAGTAAAGATCTGAATTCCAGATGTCAGGTGAGAGTGACTGCCCTTGATATTAAAGCCACATTCAACAGAGTGTGGCATTAAAGAGCCCTACCAAAAGTGAAATCAATGGGAATCGACGTCAAACTAGTTGGAATTATATCTGGCATGCAAGAAGATTGTTGTGATTATTAGAGGTCAGTCATCTCAGCTCCAGGACATCTCTGCAGGAGTTCCTCCGGCTGGAACTTTCAGGTACTTCATCACTGACCTTCCCTCCACCACAAGATCAGAAGTGGGGAGGTTCACCAATAATTGCACAATGTTCAGCACCAGTAGCAGCAATACACAGAGAACAAAGAAAAGTTTCAGCCCACAAACAGGCCCTTCAGCCCTCCAAACCTGAACCAATCCAAATCCACTGTCTAAACCTATTGGCCAATTCCTAAGCATCTGTAAGCCTTTGCTCCCCACCTACTCATTCATCTGTCCAGACACACCTTAAATGAATCTACTATGCCTGCCTCTATTACCTCTGCTGGCAACACATTCCAGGCACCTACCACCCACTTGCCGCATATATTCCCCCTTAAACTTTTCACCTGTCATCTTGAACGTGTAACCTCACGTTATTGAATCCCTTACCCTGGGAAAAAGCTTACCTCTATCTACCCTGTCTATACCCTTCATGATTTTGTAGACCTTTATCAGGACCCGCTCAATTTCCCTTTTTCTAATGAAAACAATCCTAATCTACACGACCTCTCTTCAATGTATACTGTCTGCAAGAAACACCAAAGAAATTCACCAAAGATCCTTATAAACTACTAACAAACCCACCACCACTTCCATCCAGAAGGACAAGAGCAGTAGATACATGAGAACGCCATCACCATCTGGAAGTTCCCCTTCAAACCACTCACCATCTGACTTGGAAATATATCACCGTTCCTTCACTGTTGTTGAGTCAAAAACCCGGAATTCCCTCCCTAATGACATTGTGAGTCAACCTACAACAGGTGAACTGCAATGGTTCAAAAAGGCAGCTCATCACTACCTTCACAAGGGCAACGAGAGGCAGGTAAATAAATGCTGGCCAGTCAGCAATGCCCATGTCCCATGAGTGAATCAATAAAAATAGGAGCAGGAATAGGCCATTCAGCCCCTTGGCCTGTTGCACTATTCTATATGATCATGGCTGATGATCCAATCCGGTACCCTGCTCCAGTTTTCTCCCAATACCCTTTTGGTCCCTTTAGTCCTAAGAACTGTATCTAACTCCTTCTTAAAGACATTCAATGGTTTGGATTTGACTGCTTTGACAGCAAGTTTCGTGGGCTCACCACTCTATGGGTGAAGAAACATCTCCTCACCTCAGACCTAAATGGCCTACCTTGTATTCTTAACCTATGTTCATTGGTTCTAGACTGCCAGGTCATCGGGAACATACTTCCTGCATTTACCCTGTCAGATCCTGTTAGAATAATCCTCCATTGAATATAATCCTAACCAACCTAGTCTCTCCTTATCAAATTTTCTCAAAGAGATATTTATCTTGTTCATATGAAAAGTTCAATGCCATGCATCGTATATCTCATTATTTTTTGATTAATGATATTCTTGGTCTTCCTTGTGATTCTAGAAGCCTAGGCTTTGGTTCCCCCATCTTTTTGCCCTTGCTAATATCTACCTGACCTGGAGATGAAATCTCTTCTTAAAATTCATCCATCATTTTGTTACAGGTCTACCTGTCAGTTTTTAGTTCCATTTTGCTCTGACTAATCCCCCCTCCTCACAGTCTGAGTTAAAAGTTCTACTTTAGAGTGTTTCTTCTCTCTTCTCCATTCCTAATCTAACCTCTTACAATATACAACAACTTTAATTCAAATCTTTCCCCTTAGAGATTTGATCAACTTAGCCCACTTCATTCCTCGGCACTAGATTCAGCAAGAACCAAAGATGTTTACCTGAACACATTTCAGAAATTCCGTCCTTTCATTTTCCTTACTTAAATGTTATTTCAATTGATATTTGGGTCAGTAAAGCACCCCGATACCATCATCAGTAGCAACTTTTTTATTCAGTGCCTTTCACATTAGAAAAGCTTCAGCAGTGCTCCACAGGAGCATTATAAAATGCAGTGTTATGCGGAGAGGTGGTGGCATAGTGGTAATGTCACTGGACTAATAATCCAGAAACCCAGTCTAATGTTCTGGAGGGAAAAAAAATTCAAAGACTGCTGGAAATCACAAACAAAGACAGAAATTCCTGGAAAGCTCAGCATGTCTGGCAGCTCCTGTGGAGAGAAATCAGAGTTAACGTTTTGGGTCCAGTGACCCTTCTTCAGAACTGATTATAGCAAGGAAAAGATTGTTGAAAAGATTTTCAGCAGCAAGTGATCTGAGGCAGGGTGAAGGTAAGTGAAATAACTGCATGGAGGCTGGTATTCCATCGCCTAGTCACCCTTTATTTACACATGTATATGGACTCTGACCAGCTAGCTCAGAGCCAGTGCCTAGAGTGAGGAGAACCCCAAGACTCCTGTTTATATCTGTCAGCCAGGGCTCTCCAATTGGCCCAGGTTAACAGCCCCAGTCAGGGAATTCAGTGCGATCCACCTTACTAACCTCATTCCAATCACTACAGTAAGCAATGTTACAGAGGTGGAAATAGGGAGTCTTAGCACAACTTTGAAATTGGAAACTCGATCAGAGTCAAATGTTGACATGGAGGTTGATTTAATTTCAGACTTGCCAGGGAGAGAGATGACAGGTAAGGAACAGAGTTTGGAATGAGAACCATAAGCACACTCTAGTTGGCTATGTAGTCCTTTCACATCTGTCCAATTTCCTGTGGATTTGTTCCCCTGTCTCTCTCACTGTTGGAGGGACTGTGGGCTACATCATCATGCCCAATTTTGTTTCTCAGCTCTAAGAAAATGGTCTCTGAATCTTGCCTCTTCTAATCAGTACTGTAAACTTCTTTCCTTCCCTGTCTTTTGGAAACACTTTGTGTCTAAGAATCTTAAATGCCCAACTTTCACTATTTTGAAACCATGTTTCTATTATTTGCACATAATATTCTGATGATTCTATTGTGCTGGTAGCTCCCTGCCCATCCAACCATTTTCACCACATTTGTATGTTTGCATATAAGTGTTCTAAACCTGTGTTTGCATTTCTCATACTCCTCCTTATAATGTCCTGTCTAATAAGGCACTATGTCCTTCAAAGTTCCACAACCACTTTACACACCTTATTCTACTATTCCACATCCTGGTGCCAGTCACAATTGTTATGGTGCAAAGGGAGGCCATTCAGTCCATTTGGTCTGCACCACTCTCAAAATGAATATTATGACTTAGTGCCAATCCGTTGCATTTTACCCACAACCTCCCACAATGATTCTATTGAGATAATGATCCCTCTTGCCCTCTTGAATGCCTTAGATCTATCTCTACTACAATTCCAGCCAATGCATTCCAGACCAGAGCTGTTCACTGTGTGCTGAAAGAAGAATCCCACTCCTATCAATTAAGCTTAAACCCTTCCCAAAAACCTTGGTGAACCTGTCCATGAGCATATTGGTCCCAGTCCCATTGAGCTGCCTTTAGTTGACTTCTATCCCAGGATGTCCCAGAAATCTGATCTCTCCCTCCTGCACTATGCCTGAAACCGTTCAATGTCCTCTGCCATCTTTCTGCTTCTACTCTCACTATTGAGTGGCAGTGGCAGTTATCCGGAGATTAATACCCTTGTACTTTGTAATTTCTGCATTAGCTCCTGCAAATTGGATGACAGGCCTCAGTACCTGCCCGCTCTGTCGCATGATGCTTTTTGATTTGTTGGACTTCCACGGTTCCCATTTTTATTTTCAGTCTGTTGTGTCACTAGTTTGGTACCTATTGCCCATCCCCAATTTTCCCACAGATGGAGGTTCTGGGGTGCGTAGGTTTGGAAATGTTAATGTACTTTGGCAGTTTTCCTTGCGATCAGAATGACAAGCTCTCATTCCAGGAGTGCACTTTGATGAATGAGAGAAAGGACTGCACCAGCAGTGCCCTCTATAAAATCAGAGCTGACCGAAAACGATCCAACTCTAAATTGGATTGAAATAGTAATGAGCTCAGCATTAGGCAGACTGCGGTGACCTCATCGGCAGTCTCCCTTTATGGAGAGAAGCAATTAAACAAAATGCAGGGAGCTGTCTCCTTCAAACCCAGTCAGTGCTAGCAAAAAACTTCTGACAAAGCCTGAGAAGAGTAAGAGCATCCATCTGAACCTGATTTGAGGTGATCCCCCTGCAGCCCCCCCTCCACCTCCCCCCAAAATGAGCTTACCTCTCAAGTGAGATCCAGGAATCTGACCACATCCTCCACTCAAACCCCCACAATTCCTCCCTGCCCCCCCCATTTCTCAACCCCAGCCTCTTGATGGTCAGGCTCCTAAACCCAGCTTCAGAAGAGGTGGGATGCCAAAGAAGGCAGCTTGCGTTTCTGACGTGATACAAATTCCAACCCTGTAGAAGTTGTCCAACACAATTTCAACCACTTAAGGGCGGGATTGGATTAGATTAACAGAAACTCGGCACATGAAATCTTTCAGGAGCATTTCAAAAGAGAGAGAGAGAGACAGAGAGAGAGAGGTTTAAATGGGGGAGGGGAGTTGCAGAAATAAGAACATAAATTGCTGAGAAAACTCAGCGGGTCTGGCACTATCTTTGGAGAGAGAGAGAGAAAGCAGATTTAATGTTTCGGGTCCAGTGACCCTTCTTCAGCACAGATTTGCAGAGGAGCTGCCGGGAGGTCAGTGGCTGAAAGTTAGGCCTGCAATGGAGTTTTTAAAATTGGGAATCGGCCAGAATTGAAGCAGCACACATAGCTTGGAGGTAAGTCGAGAGGGGCAAGATCATGAAAGGAATCAAGCATCAGGTTGATCAATGGCTGACACAAGCCCTCGTCGCAAGTGAGATCACTGATGTACAGTGATTCTGCTAAACTGCCTCAGGTTCAAGGAATTGCTGAACCATTTGATGCAATGTGAAAGACCTCTACTTGACCTAATATCTGATTTGCTAATCCTATGTCGCTGAATTTGTATGCCCTGATTAGTGTGGGTTGCTGAATAAACAAGGGCAGCCTCAAAAAGGAGATGATGCCACTGTGAACAAGCTGTCCCAGATTAGCAAAATCTTCCTTCTCCAGTAATCTCCTCTTTAATCTGCTTGCCGAGTCACGTCATATCATTATTTAATACCTACCATCACATCCCCCACCTTTCCAAGCAACCCCAGGAAAACATCAACTGGATCTGTATTCAGGAAGGTAATTGGAGAATACCTAGCTGTAGAGTGGGGTGAGGGGCTAAATTTCCATTGAATTGTAGAGTTAATCATTTCTACTCCAAATAGTTCCAATATTGGGTGGATTGGGTCCCATTTTCCTGCCACCTCAAGACAGCCCAATACCCCTGGGCCTTCATCCCTGTTCCAGTTGGACACTTTTTTTCTCTGCTCCTTGGATGCTGCCTGACCTGCTGTGCTTTTCCAGCACCACATTCTCGACTCTAATCTCCAGCATTTGCAGTCCTCAGTTTCGCCGCTGTTTTTCTCTCTACCCATGAATTGCCCTGTAACCAAATTCCTATGAACCCCACCCCAGTGCTCCCCGACAGCCACCAGATCTTGAGATCCCTCTTTCACTTTCTAATTTAGAATTGACTCCCCAAAGCTGCCAGAAGCTAGAATCTCTCATTCCCGATCGTCCCAGAGACTGCGTGTGCTCATTGTCTGTGCTGCAGTAAACATGTGTAGAGTCTGTCTGTTATACTGTTCCAGTATGACAGAGAGCTTGCAATATTATAATACACCCTGACATTCTTCCAGTGCTCGCCCATCCTAAAGTCCTAATGCTGGTAAGCGCTGTTAGTAATGAGTTGGCACATTCTTACAAAACATCTGACTTGATGAGTAATGTAATGTGACTTCACAGTAGAAGCTGTGCATCTAAGACCTTTCCTGCGTTTTGTATCACACTGCTTATTCTCATGTTGCACTTCCATTAAGTGAAGTAATTTTTAATGCATAAAGTTCTTCAGCAATTAAAAATATTTGACTTTTGACGTGGGAGCGGGAATGTCCGCGATTAATTTTTGAATTAACTTTATCCTTGCTCTCTTGAGAAAAAGGATGTAAAGTCAGAATCGTGACCTTCAGCCTGAAAAGTAATTTGCCTCTGACCACAGATACAAGTTACATAACCGTCAGCAAGTGGTACCTTACACTAACTCCAGTTTACCTTAACAGCAGAATGATACTCTCTCTGCATTGCCTGCACAAGGGATATAATCTGATTTCCTATGAGCAATGCCAACAGAGATCTAATTAATATAAAGATTTCCACTGGATTACATTTGCGCAGCCAAAATTAAAGCAGACAGAAGAAGGAAAGCAGATAGTTCACACTGTTTCCTCGCCTGAAGCTGCACTTTCTCGAGAACAGTCAAAGGATTTGAAACTTTAACACTGTTTCTGTCTCCACAGCTGCTGCCAGACCTGCTGAGTTTCTCCAGTTTGCTTTCAGTTCATGTTTTGGATCTCCAGAATCCACAGTTCTTTATTTTTATTAAAGGGACAGGGTAATGGATAATTTCTTGTTTATAATCGATTGAAATTTGCCTGTTAATTCATGTTTAATCTATGTTGTTCTGGCTTTTAAAGTATTAAGGGTTAGCTAAGGTAATGTGCAGCACTTGCTTTCTTTGACTCTTACATAGTCAAAATACTTCTGTGTTAAGTTGTGGAAACTTTTGATTTTGTTTGTTTTATTAAATAACTAGGATTTGGGATTCCTTTTGTTTCAACAGAATGTTATTGATCTCTACAGAATTCTAAGATGTTGTAAAACACCCTGTGCAGTCTACATTTTGTGCTCGAGTCTCTCTTGAATCAGACTTGAATCCACATAAAGAAGGACATACAAATTGGAAGCAGAAGTAGGCCATTCAGCCCCTCATTAATACTATGGGTGGTCTGATTGTGGCCCCTGACCTCCATGTTCCTGTCTACCTCCAATACTCTTTGTCTCCCTTGTCGGTCAATAATTTATCTGCTCCTGCTTTCAAATTATTCAACTATGCTGCCTCCACTGTTCTCTGAGGAAGATAATTTCACAGACTTGTGAATCTCTGAAAGAAAAGGTATTCTCCACGTCTCACTCTCCCTTTGTTTTCAAACTATCCTCCAGTTCTAATCTCTCCCACAAGGGCAAACATCTTTTCAGCGTCCCCTCAGAATCTTGGATGTTTCAATAAGATCACCTCTTAGGAAAATTCTTCTAAACTCCAGTGGATACAGGCTCAGCCTGTCCAATCTTTCCTTGTAAGCTAACTCCCCCACTATCCCAGGAATCAGTAAAGTGAACCTTCTCTGTACTGTTCCTGATGCATTGATGTACTTTCTTCAGTAAGGCTGTACATTCTCGATGTGGTCTTGCCAATGCCTTATACCACTGAAGCAAAACGATCCATTCCCCATGCAATAAGCAACATGTTCTGTTTGCTTTCCCTAACCAGCTGCCGCACCTGCAAACTAGGTGATTGTGTTACTCGATCTTCAGCGTCAGAATTAGCACATCAGGTGGTGAGCCTAGACTAAAGCAGTTAAGTTGAGGCTGTCAGTCGAAGTACTGCCTTCTTCGTTTAAGAACAGAGTGGGAGTCTTTAATACAAAGCAGTCTTTGTGAAGAGACTGCTTCAGACAAGGGGCTTGACATTTAGTTGTCAAACTCTTTGTGAGGGTGACTGCAATCAAACTGCACTGCACGAAGCCCCCCCCCACCACCCCTGCCTCAGCCGCAGGCTCCCAGCTGCTGGGAGTTGGGGAAGAGGTCAGGGAGCAGCCAATTACTGAAGGTCAGTGTGTTAAAGGAGGACCTGTAGGATTGTAGAATGTGAAGAAGTTGTTTTATAATAACCAGCAACACTCTCGTGCTCAATGGGCCGCTGTGAGCGGTGGCTGCTTCCGGAGTTGAGCAGTCCAGAAGGGTGCCAGATTCATTCACACAGAGCCTAGAATATAGACTCTACACTCGTGAAATCTCTGCACCAGTCAGTTGCCATGGAGATCTGGTATCCCTCTCCCCACAGTTAGTTTCAGAGGGGAAACCGGATGAGTGTCCGTCTCAACACAGGGATGGAGCAGGCTGTGGGCAATAAGCTGACTGCATTCTGGGACCCAGTGTCCACTGCAGCCTGAAAATCAACCCTGTCTAATTTTTATGTGGTGAGAACTACGTGCTGAGTCTCAGGTCAAAGTGCACATAATCCTCTGAGGTTGTAAAAAGGAAGGTTGATTTCAATTAAATGCTAGTTGGATGTGCAAGCTTGCGTTTGGAAGAAATGCGATTACTGTCGGAGTGGTTGACATGGAGTGGGGGGGAGGAAGGAGCTGCAACATATTGAAGACCTGAGAAAGAATGAGACTGAAATTATTTCTCTATTTAACATACAGGGACTGGGGTTGGAGATGGGAGTGGGAGACAGTTGAGAGAGGACTGGGAGAAGGGTGGGTTTGGAACAGGGGTGGGTGTTGGGATTGGGAGAGGTAGGTTTGGGAGAGGGATGGAATGTGGGAGGGATGATTTCAGAAGAGGGATGGGGATGGGAGAGGGATGGGATTGGGAAGGGTGGTGTTTGGGAGAGGGATGGGATTGGGATTAGTAGAGAAATTAGATTGGGAGAGGGCTAGGATTGGGAAAAGGGTTGAAAGGGGTTGAGAAAGGGGTGATTGGAGGTGGGGTTAGAAGATTGAGATTGGATTTGGGAAAGATGCAGAGTGTATCAGTAGAGAATTAAATATTTGAGGGAGAAACGGTAGAAACACCTGTTCTGCTATCATTTATTCCTTACCTGGTGATATGAGTCAAATTCCATTCCTGATGATCAAAGGAGAATTTGAGCCATCGTGTACTTCCTCGGGAAATACAATTGACCTCCAAGCATCTGAGGAAGGGCCAGGGAATCTGCATCCTGATCATTGAGCTGATGTGAGGTATTTGAATATGATCCTCCTATAACAGAATAGCTCACCATATCAGCTGACCTCTGTCGAGTGAAGTATTGGAGTCAGAGCCCAGACTGTGGTCATGTAAGATTACAGTTGAAGATGGGGCAAGACTGAACATGGTCCTTCAACTGCACAGAAAACATTCACTGGATTTATAAACAGTGAATCAATTCTGTCTCCCTCTCCTCAAGATCATAATGTTCTAATCAGTTCACTGATTGAGAGTTGACATGTGGCCTTTAACGTCTATGCAAGAGTTATTATTTAATTTTTACTCTTTTAAAATGTATTTTCTGGCTTTGCTGTCTACCTTCAGGGTACAGGGTACTTCAGAGTATTTTGGTCTCATATGTTCTCAGAGTCCAGATGTTCCTCACAGTCTGCAATAGATCAAGCTCCACAGTGATCCTTGAACTCCAGCTCCTATTGTGTTCGAAGACAGCCTTTTAGGTGCAAGGCATGAGTTGTGTTTTATATATGTAGCACCTTTCACACCTTCAGGATGTCCTCAAGCTATTTCAACCCTGGTGAATATAGCCATGACACTCAAATCGCTTGACATCATCCAAGACAAAGCAGCCCAATTGATCCAACTCCATCCAGTACCTTCAACATTGATGCATAGAAAGTCACCAAAAAGATGTACCATAATAACTCACCATGTCTTCTTCACAAGCACATTTCAAACCCACAATTTCTACTGTCCAGAAGTATTAAGGGCAGCAGAAGTATGGGAACACCATCCTCTGCAAGGACCTCTCTAAGCCACACACCATCCTGAAGTGGAACTGTATCACCATACCTCCACTGTTACTGGGTCAAAATCCTGGAATTCCCATCCTAACAGTAACCCATGGACTGCAGTAATTTGAAAGGGCAGCTCATCACCACTTCCCCAGGGCAACTGAAATGGACAATATTTAATATTAAGACCCAAGATGAAAAAGAATCCATTGATCAGTAAGAGCAAAATATTGGAGACAATGGAGTTCGAAATTGTTGTTTAAAAATGTGGTGGAGAAATATCAGGTCTAACAGCACCTGCAGAAAGAGCTACAGAGTTGAAGTTTTGAGTCCAATGACTCTTCTTCATGACTTCATTAACTCAGGTCACAGAATCCTGAGAATTAGCGCCACCAAAATTTAATCTATTAAAGATGGAATTGGACAGCTCATAAAATATTCTGTATTAAGAGCACGACTACTGAGAGAGAAGAAAGATACTCTCAGGAAGGTAACTTATGTGAAATGCTGAGGTTATAGGTCAGCAGCTAGAACATGTTCATGGCAGAACAGAGTAGACCTTGCATTATGCTGAAAGATATTCCAGGCCCCATAGGCAGAATAATCGTGAATAAAGAACTGAATGCAAATACTGTAGAGGATATCACACAAAGGAAAAGAAGGAATGTGCAACTTTGAAAAAGCAGTGTTCTCACTGCAGGAAACGAAATCATTTCACACACAAATGTTTGTCCAGGAGAAAACACAGCAAGTGAGTACCAGTGTCCATGGAGAGGTATCACCTGAAGACCTTGACAAATCAATCTACTCCATGCCACAAAGTAGTTCAATCAGATAGATAGATAAAAATTGGTTTGTGAGTTTTGGAGTGATGACTGCAGAAGTCCTGAATATCAAGTACCAGATAGACAGTGGTGCATCACGCAACATCATGACTTTCACAGAAGTGTATGAAGTAAAAACGTAAAAACCCAAAGAAGCCCTCAAGAGTAAGATTGAGGTTAAATAATAGCACCATGCTCATGCTGAGAGTATGAGAGTTGAAGAGTGTGGTGCTGGAAAGGCACAGCCAGTCAGGCAGCATCCGAGGAGCAGGAGAATCGACGTTTTGAACATATGCTGATGAAGAGCTTATGCTTGAAACATTGATTCTCCTGCTCCTCGGATGCTGCCTGACTGGCTGTGCTTTTCCAGCACCACACTCTTCGACTCTGATCTCCAGCATCTGCAGTCATCACTTTCTCCCAATTTACAATGAGAGCCCATTGCATTAACAAGGTCGAAGATTTGGAGTTCTAGATCTTAGACAGCAAACAAAATCCATCCCCTGCGGTCAGGGCAAGTCACAAGCTTGGATTGGTAACCTTCAATTTGCCACAAAAGATGAGAATGTGTTGCAGCACACTAAACCATTGACCATCGAACAGAAATTAGAGAAGTATAACTCTGTGTTTACGAATTTAGGATAACTTTCTGGAGAATATAATTGCAAAATATGCAAGAGTCTAAGACCAATTTAGCATCTACCAAGGGAAATTCTAGATATCCTCATTGCTGTCCTAAGAGACCAGATGAAAGAATTGGAAAGAATGGGAGTGATGAAGAAAGGGACAACTCCTTCAGAATGAATTAGCATCATGATAGCAGTGAAGCAACTCAGGGAAGCTGAGAGTAGGGATCTACCTAAGGAGCTGAAGGGATCTCCCTTTTAAAGTTCCTTCATTTTTTTTTCTCTGCTGCACAGACCCTGAGGCATGGCAGAAGCTTCTGGAAAGGGAAGCCGATGTATCAGCACCCAATTGGTGCAGGTAGAATGTCCACACGCCTGTGCAGCTTGAGGGAACATTGCTCACTACTCCACACCAACCACTGAAGGTATTTTGCCACAATGTCCAAAGGCAAAAATCTTAACTTCCCAAAATGTGAAAGATGGTTACTGCCAATTGAAGCTGGAGAAACAAAGCAGCTTTCTAACCACATTCTGGATGTCTTTCCAGAGATATCAATGGCACATTTACTGTTCTCCATATCCATGATTCCAAAAGAATATCAATAAAGACAATGTGACAGCTTGTGAACTTCCCAGGATGGGTCTTCAGTTGTCTTCCGAGAGTGGATCTATAGTAGATCATCCAGTTTATGAATACAGAGAAACAACAGAAGAAGCCACTGCTGACCACTATCAAGATTTAATGTAAAAAATGTAAATCAGATCTCACCAGATTGAACCTGAAGCTGAATAAAACAAGATTTACAATTGAAGATGACCAAAGTCAGGTACATATGTGAGGCACTGACAGCAAAAGGCCTTCACCTGAATCTCAACATTATTCTCATTCATGATGGCATGACGGCTTAGGGGTTAGCACTGCTGCCTCACAGCGCCAGGGACCCGGGTTTGATTCCAGCCTTGAGCAACTATCTGTGGAGTTTGCACATTCTCCCCATGGTCTGCATGGGTTTCCTCTGGGTGCTCCCTTAATCCAAAGGTGTGCAGGTTAGGTGAATTGGCCATGCTAAATTGCCCATAGTGTTCAGGGATGTGTAGGTTCGGCACAATAGTCAGGGGTAAATGTAGAGTAGTAGGATAGGGGAATGGGTCTGGGTGGGTTACTCTTCGGAGGATCGGTGTGGACTTGTTGGGCCAAATGACTTGTTTCCACAAAGGATGTGCAATTGTATTGGGATGCAGAACAAGAAACAGCATTCAGTAAAATCAAGCAAGTAGTGACAGCAAAACCAGTGCTGAAATACTCTATGTAAATAATCAATTCACCCTTTACTGTGATGTCAGCAAGACAGACTCAAAACGTCATTAATGTAGCAAGGTCAATCGGTTGTATTTTGCATCCAAGATACTAACATAAATCAAATAGTGCTACTTTCAGATAGAGAAAGTGTGCCCGGCCACTTTCTTTGCTTACGAATATTGTCATTTAACCATATTTATAGAGTCGTAGAATCATAGGAATGTACAGCATGGAAATAGACCCTTCTGTCCAACTCGTCCATGCCAACCAGATATCCCAACCCAATCTAGTCCCACCTGCCAGCAGCCGGCCCATATCCCTCCAAACCCTTCCTATTCATATACCCATTCAGATGCCTTTTAAATGTTGCAATCATACTAGCCTCCACCACTTCCTCTGGCAGCTCATTCCACACACATACCACCCTCTGCGTGAAAAAGCTGCCCCTTAGGTCTCTTTTATATGTTTCCCCTCTCACCCTAAACCTATGCCCTCTAGTTCTGGACTCCCCCCACCCCATGGAAGAGACTTGTCTATTTGTCCTATCCATGACCCTCATGATTTTATAGACCTCTATACCATCACCCCTCAGCCTCTGATGCTCCAGGGAAAATATCCCCAGCCTGTTCAGCCTCTCCCTATAGATCAATTCCTCCAACCCTGGCAACATTCTTGTAAATCTTTTCTGAACCCTTTCAAGTTTCACAACATCTTTCCGATAGGAAGGAGACCAGAATTGCACGCAATATTCCAACAGTGACCTAACCAATATCCTGTACAGTCACAACATGACCTCCCAACTCCTGTACTCAATACTCTGACCAATAAAGGAAAGCATACCAAACGCCTTCTTCACTATCCTATCTACCTGCGATTCTACTTTCATTGAGCTATGAAACTGCACTCCAAGGTCTCTTTGTTTGGCAACACTCTCTAGGACCTTACCATTAAGTGTATAAGTCCTGCTAAAATTTGCTTTCCCAAAATGCAACACCTTGCATTTATCTAAATTAAACTCCATCTGCCACTTCTCAGCCCATTGGTCCATCTGATCGAGATCCCGTTGTAATCTGAGGTAACCCTCTTCGCTGTTCACTACACCTCCAATTTTGGTGTCATCTGCAAACTTACTAACTGTACCTCTTATGCTCGCACCCAAATCATTTATATAAATGATGAAAAGTAGTGGACCCAGCACCGATCTTCATGACACTCTACTGGTCACAGGCCTCCAGTCTGAAAAACAGCCCTCCACCACCACCCTCTGTTTTCTACCTTTGAGGTAGTTCTGTATCCAAATGGTTAGTTGTCCCTGTATTCCATGAGACAAAGTGATAGTTGGATCCAACTACAGGCCACTTCAATGCCTTTTCCTTAAGCCATTAATTCTGCTCATTTAGCCTCTTCAAAGAATGGTACTCTGGTTACAAAGATATATGATGGATGTAAATAATCAGCAAGGGAAGCAGATGTGCATTGTAGATATCGTGTGAGCAGCGCTCCCAATGAAGAAAGTAGAGGATGCTACAATAGAGGGCAAAATCTTCCAGGTTCAATGTGAAGACACAGCTTACAATGACCTGGAAGTCATCAGTTCAACAGGGATGCTGACTCTAACAGACAAGTACTTTGCTCAATCAAGCCACCCAACAAATTGCAACTCTCCCAAGTGTTGCAAGAAGTAGTGATAACAGGATAGCCTAAACACATCAATGTCACCCTTATTTTCATACCAGAGTGTTCGACATACAGGGATGAATTGACAGCACAAGATGATGTACACAGGAAATGGAATCATTATCCCAAAAGGAATTGAAAGGACTGGTGCTAAAGCGCAATCTTGCAAGCTACCAAGGAATCAAGTCAAGTCTGAGGAAAGCAACACTGTTAGACTAACACGAGCAATAAAAGCAAGGATCATATGAGCCAGTGCAGTGTTTGTAATGAGTATCAAGCTGAGCAGGTTATTGTTGCAATTAATATGGCATCTCTGATTGACCATGGATAAAGCTGGGAGTAGACCTCTTCACTCTCGCATGGACTAGTAATATATCAGGTAGGAGAAAGTGAGAACTGCAGATGCTGGAGATCAGAGTCGATTGTGTGGTGCTGGAAAAGCACAGCAGGTCAGGCAGCATCTGAGGGTCAGGAAAATCAATGTTTTGGGCATCTCCAGCATCTCATCCACTTCCCGCACCTCTGCTCTCGAACCGCACCCCTCCAACCGCAAATTGGACAGACCCCCCCCCCACCCCCGGTCCTCACCTTCCACCCCACCAACTTCCGTATACATTGCATCATCCTCTGCCTTTTCCACGACCTACAAATTATCCCACCACCAGAGACATATTTCCCTGCCCACCCCCATCTGCTTTCCCTAAAGATCATTCCCTCTGCAACTTTCATGTCAGGTCCATGGCTCCCACCAACCCACTGTCCTCTCCCCTCCTGGCATCTTGCCCTGCTACCGCAAGAATTGCAAAACCTCCCCCCTCACCTCTTTCCAAGGCCCCGAGGGAGCCTTCCACACCCATCAGAGTTTTGCCTGCATTTCCAGACATGTCATTTACTGTGTCCATTGCTCCCGATGCAGTCTTTTCTACATTAGGGAAAAGACTGCTTGCAGAACGGTTCAAAGAACATCTCCGGGACACCTGCATCAACCAACCCCACCGCCCTGTGGACGAACACTTCAACTCTCCTTCCCACTCCACCAAAGACGTGCAGGTCCTGGGCCTCCTCCATGCCAAACCCTAACCACCCAACGCATGGGGGAAGAATGCCTCACCTTCTGCCTTGGGAACCCCCAACCACACAGAATCAATGTGGATTTCACCATTTTCCTCATTTTCCTCTCCTCCATCTTATCCTAGATCCAACCTTCCAGCTCAGCATCACCCTCATGACCTGTCCTACCTGTCTATCTTCCTTCCCACCCAGCCGCTCCATCCTCCCCTCCAACCTATCACCATTACCCTCACCTTCATCTACCTGTTGCACTCTCAGTTACCTTCCCCCCAGCCCCACCCTCACCGTCCTCCCATTTATCTCTCCACCCCCTTGGCTCACAAGCCTCATTCCTGATGAAGGTCTCTTGCCCGAAACATCAATTCGCCTGTTCCTCGGATGCTGTCTGACCCGCTGTACTTTTCCAGCACCACACTCTCGACACTAAATATATGTCACTCTAGACTACTATTCTAGCTACTAGAAGGTGGTCCAGTTGACTTCACTGATGACTACTGAGACGGTCAAATGCCTGAATGCACACTTCAACCATTATGGCATTCCCAAGCACTGTGATGAGTGTCAATGTCCTCAGTTCACGAGCGAAAAATTCAGCCACTGACTCAAAAAGGATCAGGAAATTTAACACCATACATCATCTCCATGCTATTTCCAGTCAAATGGAGAGGCAACAATGAAAATTGCCAAAGGAATCACAAGAAATTGAGGAAATCTAAGACAGATTTATACAAGACAATTGTCAAGTTGAGAAACACACCACATGAAACATTGAAAGTAGTCTAGTACAAAGACTATTGTTGCATCACACCCAAACTACTCTTTCAATACTAAAAGAACTACTGAAGCCAAAAGTACTAACAGGTGCTAGTGTAAAAATAAATTAGGATGAAATTACAGAAAGCAACATTTTATTTTGACAAGATTGACAATGGGTTGGCAGAGTTAAGAGCTAGTCAGGGTACAAGCATTCAACACACTGTCAACAAGAGTAAGCCCAGTGACAACTTGAGACTGCCATGGAATTGTTGTCACTGCAAACATAAATGGTGAAAGTGAGCAGCCAGCTATTCTGTTGCAAACACAGGCATATATACACAACTGCAGAAGCAGTTCCTCAACTACAGGCAGCTGATCCAGAAGATGGGAACTCACTAACTGCACAGTCCACAGATCTACCATCAGACCCTGGCGGTTCACCGAAATCTAACAAATGGAGTGAAACAATAACAAAAGACATGGGAACAACACTCCCCAGGGAAAGAATATCATTGAGATGAACCACCAATGACAGCAGGCACACATGCCATTAAAAGACAAGCAGAATGTAAAGACTGTACACAATACATGTGAAGAGATGGATGGAAATTATGAATTGCTAATGCATGAGAATGCTCATTCTTTACTGGATAACATGGGTAACTCAGCTTGTTTTTTTTTGTTGTTTGTTATGAAAAGATGAGGAATTTTTAGATTGAAATGCAATCTCATACAAATGCCCTTCCAGATTTGTCCTGTGACCTCTATCATGATGCACACACTGAAAGTAGCCATTTTCCATGCACCTCAATAAAGACCTTGTCTAGAAATGACTGCTGTGTGGCACAAAACAGTCTTTATCTTGAGGGGCTGTGTAACAAAGGGCAGGAAGTGATGCTTCATCTGTACAGTGGCTTTGTCAGGCTGTTAACAAGTATTGCATTTCATTCTGGGCACTGAATCTCGGCAAGGTTATATTAGCCTCTGCGTAGTTACAGCACAGATTTATTAGAATGGTACCGGGACTAAAAGAGTTAAATTATGAGCACAGGCTTGTATCCCATTGAGTTTGGAAGGTTAAGGGGTAATGCAAAGGAGAGGTTAAAAATGTTAACAGGGTTCAATCAGATGGATAGAGAGAAACTAATTCCTTTAATGGGAAATTGTCTTAAAATCAGTTGATTTTAAGCCAGTTGGAATCAAAATTGGAAAGCATGTTTTTACACAGACACTTTGCAAATCTGGAACTCACTGCCTCTGAAAGACAGTCAATGCTGGCAGACATAATTTTCATGACTGCAATCTTTAGATTTTTGTTAGGTATGAGTATCACGAGCTATGAAGCTTAAAATAAATTTATATATGGGATCAGCCATCATCTGATTGAGATACAAGTTTAAGGGGCTGAATAGATCTCACCCCTATAATCTCTTCAAATGTGTCTTGCTGATGCGCTATTTACTTTTGTTTAGTCCTGTCAAAGATCAGTGTGCAGTTGTATTTTATTATATGGAAGATCGCTGTGTTGGACTTTTGGTATAAGACAGACCAGAAGACATTCAAAGGACAAGTATACCCTGAAGGTAGTCAGTGAAAGCAGGAAATACATTCCAACAGTGAAAAAGGAACAATGACTCCAGTGTTGAGGGTTAAAGGTCACAGAGCAGCCAATTATGACATGATACATGACGATAATTTTATGGGAAACAATGCTGAAAGAACTGGGGGAGTCACTGAGAGTCAATTAATCATGCTG
This sequence comes from Chiloscyllium punctatum, assembly GCF_047496795.1. NCBI lineage: Eukaryota > Metazoa > Chordata > Chondrichthyes > Orectolobiformes > Hemiscylliidae > Chiloscyllium > Chiloscyllium punctatum. The sequence goes on from NC_092750.1 coordinate 69,476,815, forward strand.
TTGTGTTCTGATTGTCTTGTTCCATGATATTTGAATTAATCACAATTTTAAGCTTGGAAAGAAAAGGATTATTTGTTTAACTTTGAACATGCCATGCTATTTGTGCGAGAAGATTGTTCAGATTGGTATTGTCACACATAAACCAAACTCTCCAGCGCTGCCCTGAATGTTGCCCACTAGAACACTTGCACACACTGGCCCCGGTTAATTAGTTCCTAGTTCATCATATTATGTATGACAATATTTAAGAGACATGGACAGCTTGTCCCAGAAAGAAGATAAGCAAGCTCATTTCTGTGGTATGTATAAATTAGTTCTATCAAAGTTATTTAAACTTTGATCTAAACGTTCTCTTCTGAGAGTTCAGCTGGGGTTTTTGAAACTTCCTGGAAACTTCCAAATGAATGGGTTGAAAATTTCTAAGGAGGATTAACCAATTACTTCAGAAGCTGGGAAAGTATCAAAGAGAAACAATGTAGAAGATGCAGATTCTATGCAACAGCTAGCTGAGCTTAGCGACTTATTCTGAATAGAGATGTTTCATTGCTATTGCTTTGTTCATTAATCATTTAATAAGTGTTGCGGAGTTGTAGCTTAAATAAGTGTCTCACCCCTCTTTATCTTTCAAACATTACAAGGGTACCAAGAAGGATAGTTGCTGGCATCATGCCAGTTTCCTGATGCTTTGTTCACGCTCAGATTTGGGGGTTGGTGGTGAACACTATCTTAATGCGGCTGTATCTCCGCCAGCCCTTGAAAAACCAAGTGCTAAGACCGGTGTCTCAGGAAACCTGCTGTTCTACGTAATCTGGTGTCAAACCAATCACTGCCCCATTGCTATCAGTAACAAATAGTTCTCTTGGTGTTGGTACTGTGGAACAGACTAAAATAGAAAGCTGCAAGGACAGATTTACATTGCCATATCGCCCATCACAACTTCAGGACGTTTTGTTGGCAGGGAAAAGATTGAGGGATGAACTGACAAAAACTACATAGATTATGAAGGAGTTCGAAAGGATATTTGTGGACAAAATGTTTCCACTGCTGGGAGAGACAAGAACTAGGGGCTCACAATGAATCCAATAGGGAATTTGGGAGAAACTGTTTTACTCATAGATGATGGCAATGTGGAACTTGCCACTACAGGGAATAGTTGAGGTGTATAGCTGAGGTGTACTTAAGAGGAAACTAGCTGAACACATGAAGGAGAATGAAAGATGGATGGACATTGAAATCAACTATGCGAAAGTGAAGACTGCAGATGCTGGAGATCAGAGTCAAGAGTATGGAGCTGGAAAAGCACAGCAGGTCAGGCAGCATCCAAGGAGCAGGAGAATTGATGTTTCGGGCATAAGCCCTTCATCAGGAACATGATAAAGGGCTTATGCCTGACATGTCAATTCTCTTGCTCCTTGGATTCTGCCTGACCTGCTGTGCTTTTCCAGCACCACACTCTGAACATTGAAATCTGGTGAGGTCTATGTGGAGAGAATGAGGCAATGAGATGGAGACTTTTTAATACAATGCTTGGTGGGAGGAAAACAAGGAATAAATGCACGTTGACATTAAATGGGTGGGATGGCAATGGAGAAGGCATTGTACCCTTTCTGCAAAACATTGGCATCAGGTTCTTGGATGAAGTGGAGCTCAGGAACTTAAGGGTTTGCCCTGATGGTAATCAAGGCAGAGCCACTGGTATTGATAACAGGGCTGAGGTGAAACCTGACTTATTAGAATAAAGCTTGTTCACATGTCAACCGGCCACATTGCAAGGGGCAGTCTGTAGCTAAACACAGAGGGAGGTACTCAGTGTATTCAAAGAGGTGTTCTCAGCTTCAATCTGAGCTGTCAAGGTATTGCAAACCTGAACTCATCCAAAATTCTGCTGCCCGTTTCCTAATTCACATTGAGTGCCATACACCTTCCTCTGTTTGTGGACCTACATTGGCTCCCACTCCCAGTTTTTGAATTCTCATTGTTATCTTCAAATTCCTGCATGACCCCACTCCCTCTCTACCTGCCATTTCCCCTCAACTCCCTGACCCCCCAATCACTGCCATTCTCAAACTTCCTCAGCCCTACAGCCCTCTGAAAACGTTAGTGTTTTCATTTGATCTCTTGAACATCACGAGTTTTAATTTCTCCACAACTGGAGGCTTTCCCTTCAGCTGTCTACCCTCTAGGCTCTGGGAATCCAACCCTAAACCTCTCTGCCTTGCTGTCTTCTCCTTCAGGTACAACTTCTAATTCCCATCTCTTCAACTAAGACTCTGGTCATCTGCCCTGCTATCACTTTATGTGGTTCTGTGTCAAATTTTGTCTGACGGTGCTCTTGTGATACTTTATTGCTATGTTGAAGGCAGTATGTAAATGCATATTTTGTTATGGAGGTAGGTGTATGAAGGACAATCAGTTAAGATACAGAGGTGATTGTTACCTTTACAAATTCTCTAAGAGGGTCACTTATGTCTTCTGGTTCCAGTAAGTTTGAAATAAGCACATCTTTACACTCAAAATGTTGGACATTCATCTCATCTCTGATGGTGAGTCCACGTTTACATTGTTAGCTGGCTGCAGTGCAGCAGTAAATGTGGCATTCTGAGGGGAATGCTCACATAACACACAATTCTGTTTATATTTTGGCTAATTTAAAGAAAATGAACAATCTACTGTTATAATTAACCTAAATGCCTTTAGAGTCTGTTAAACGTTCTGAAAAAATACTTTTTGTGAAAATGTGCCTCTTCTGAGCTAAGGCAATATGCAGCAGTCGGTTTTTGGTCTGGCATTGCTTCTGCTCCAGCTCTGCCCTCCGATTCTGCAGTTTGTTTTTCTCTTCCAACCCACTCTGCGCACCAGTCTCACACTAGTTTTTCCAACTTCCTGCTGTGCTGCTCCGCTTGACTTCTTGCATTTCTGATTTTCTCTTTTAAATAGTCCAGTATTTCCTTCTTTGTTCTTGGTTTGCAGTAAATGGTTCTCTGAGGTAGTGTCAAGCTGAATCTGCCGTTCACAAACTTGCAGTCTGAACACAGTACTGCCATTCTTTTCTTTTTCAAGTTCTTCTATTTGAATTTGAAGTGTTGACCCAAGATTCAGAATCTCCCTGTTAACTGTACAGACAGTGGTTTCCCTTCTCATGTTCGTCTTCAAAATGTCACATTATGCCTTGCTCACTTTTAGTTTTTCTAGGTAGACAACTTTCATCTTTGATTGTCTTAAGTTTCTGGGAATCTTTATCTTGAATTACAGAATCATACAGGTACAAGAGAGACCTTTTTGCATTGACAAAAACTACTCTAAATCTATATGGGTCTCATATTCTGGCACTTTTTGCATGTTATGATATTTCAAGTGCTCGTCCAAGTATTTTTTTACAGGGTGTGAGGTTTCCTGCCTCAACTACTCCTCCCAGGCAATGCCTTTCAGATTCCCACCACCCTCTAGGTGAAAGAAAATTTCCTTAGATCCCTTATCAACCTCTGCTCTTCACTTTAAAATTATGCCCTCTTGTCATTGACCCTGCTTTTTATACCCTGTGTTTGTAACTCATAATCTTATACAACTCAATCAAGTCCTTTCTCAACCCTAAAGAAGATAACTTGAGCTTATTCAGCCTCTCTTCCTTGCCCAACTGTTCCAATTCAGGGAGCAGTCTGGTGAATCTCCTCTGCACTTCCCCCAGTGCAATTACATCCTTCCTGTAATGTTATGACGAGAACTGCCCACAGCATTTAAGCTGTGGCCTATCCAAAGACCATAAGGTATAGGAGCATAATTAGGCCATTCAGCCTATCAAGCCTGCTCCACCATTCATCATGGCTAATAAATTTCTCAACTCCAGTTCCTGCCTTTGTCCTGTAACCCCTGATCCCCTTACTAATTAAGAACCTATCTATCTCTGTCTTACATACAGTCAATGACTTGGCCTTCATAGCCAGCTGTGGCAATGAGTTCCATAGATTAACCATCCTCTGGCTGAAGAAATTCCTCCTCATCTCAGCTCTGATGCTGTGCCCTCAGGTTCTAGTCTCTCCTACCAGTGGAAATATCTTCTGCACATCCAGTCTATCCTTGCTTCTAGGTTTCAATCAGATTCTCCCACAACCTTCGAAACTGCATTGAGTAAAAATCCAGAGTCCTCAACCACTCATTGTTTGACAAGCCCTTCATCTTGGGATCATTTTTGCAAACCTCCTTTGGCCCCTCTAAGGCCAGCACATCCTTCCTTTGATATGGGGCCCAAAACTGATCAATATTCCAAACATTGCCTGACCATAGTCTTATACAGACTCAGCAGTACATCTCTGCTCTTGTATCTAGCCCTCTTGAACTGAATGCTAATATTACATTTGCTTTCCTAACTGCCAGCTGAACCTGCATGTTAAACTTAACTAGGAACTCCTAAGACCATTTGTGCTTCAGATGTTTGAGCCTTTCCACATTTAGAAAATAGTCTATGCCTCTATTCTTCCTATCAAAGTGTATAATGTCACATTTTCCCATATTGTGTTCCATCTGCCACTTCTTTGCCCACTTTCCTAGCCTGCCCAAGTGCTTCTGCAGCCTCCCTGCTTCTTCAACACTATCTGTCCCTCCACCTATAGACCAAAGTCTTGTATAGCTCCAAAATAACTGTTTTACAACAATCAGCAGCGTTGCCATTAGGCTAGCTTTTCATTCCAGCTTTTTTTAAACTGAGTTCAGATTTCACTATCTACTGGGCAGGATTTGAACCTATATCCTCGGGCCGTTAGCCTGACTGCGAGCCCTTTGATATTATCACTATGCTACCACCTCCTGTTCTGAATCCAAACATTTCTTCTGTAGTTATATGGTTCCGATGTCTGTCACGTTCTCAGACTCATTGTCATCTTCCAGCAGCTAGGTGTTTTGGTTCGTTTTGTTTCCCCTGTTGCTGTGTCTCCTTTACCACCATTGATCTTTGTTCTGCACGTCCTTCCCCAGGGATTAAGGTTTTACAGTAGCTCTGCAGTTTGATCCATGTGCAAGTCATTTTCTAATGCATATCATCCACGACTTCTACACAATTCTATTCCTTTGTGATGTGCATTCTTAGGTTGCTGTTTCACTGTGTCAACCATTGGTAACCTTTTCCCCTGAATTAACTGAGATCTAGCTATGTCGGCAGTCAGTACCATCATCTGTTTATTCTGTGGCCTCATGTGCTCTGGTAGTGTCTATAGCTTGTGATACAGTGGGTTTGCCCTTTGCATTGTGCTACAGTCTGTACAGAGCACCAGTAACTTGATCTATCAGTCTTTCAACTGCTTCCTTAAATGCAGTCAGAAAAATGCAAATTCTTAATTTTTGTTTTAAATGTCAACTGCCTAACTTGGTTCCTGTCTCAGGAATTGAAATTCATATTGTTGGATCCCATGCTTTAATTTTGACCGGAGATGTGTGTTGAATCTCTCAAAAAAAATGTTTCTCTGGATTTCTTACAATTATCCTCATTGGCCCACCAAGCTACTAAAAAAATGTAAAGCATTCTCTCGTGCCCAAAGAGAATGTAGCTGACCCTTTCTTCTTTGCCAATGCCTTCCAGAAATCTATTTGAATGTCAGTCTACATTTTGTTTAAACCACTGAAATTGCTCTTTCATCAGCCTCTCATTCACCATGAGCTGGGGCTGCACATTCATTTGCAGTGGTGGCCATTTGTTTTTTCACATGATTCCCTCAGTTTGTCCTCTCTCTGTCTCTGGGTTGATTTTTCTCAATCCAATTCAATGTTCAATCCATTCTAAGGTTTGAATCTCACTCACTGACACCTGCTGCAGCCATGTTGTGATTTGATATTTCCATAAGTTCAAAACATTCATGCTTTTAGACTCAAGATGCCGAAGCCTCCTCAAGCATATTTCGTGTTGCTTTCCATGTGGTGAGTGAACTGACAAGTTGTTGTTTAGCATTGACTGCAGTGTGGCAGTATATATGACACCCTGGATGCACCTTCTGTGCACCTTTTAGCTCTTTATGAATTCCTAGCTCTTTATGAATGATATAACAATACAACAGTGTCTCAGTGTTAGATGTTGTCTGATAATGAACCTCTGAAGTACCGTGGTGCATGTTATTACATTAGAGGTGCCATATAAATGCATGTTTCAGTATGAAGGTGTGTGGACGAGAAACAGTTGAGACAGAGAGGTGATTGGTCCTTTGTTATAAAATTCTCTCTGTAAAGGTAAAACAAATTGACTGCTATTCTGCAGGATGAGAGTCAATAGGAAAGGGACATAAATATGTTCCTATCTGTCATTGGCTGCAAATTAACAATTCATTTCTGAAACATTTCAGATGCATTTCTCAGCATAGGCTAATCGTGACTTTAATATTTATTTATGAGCAGCAGGGGCCAGACATGTACTGGCTGTTAAACTCTTTGACAGGAATTGTGATCTGAGCTAATTGTAGAGCTGCCCCTCGAAGATTACAGAAAAGGATCACATTAACTCTGTTCCTGTTTCCACAGACCCAGGTGCTGCTGCACTTTCTGTTTGTATTTCAGATTTCCAGTATCTACGATAGTTTGCTCTTTCTGACTTAAAACAGGACCTCAAGTGAATCCAATCATCAAAAACGGAATGGAATTCTTACTTAATGACATGCAAAAGAAATTTGAATTTCTTGAGCTCCTTTTTAAAACAGTGAAGTTGTCTAAGGCACCTCATAGGGGATATAATTATGTCGTTTGTTATCAAATCTTATATCAGCTGTTTTAGCATCACCATTGCTTTGCTTGCACATAATTTTAAATGACACCCTCTTGTTTTTTTGTTTCTTTTACCATCAGAAACAGCTTTATCTTATCTACTCAGTCCAGCCCATTCACGTTTTTGAAACTTCTATCAAATTTCCTCTCAGTCTTCTCTCCAAGGAGAATAGTCATAGCTGACGTTTCTCATCCCTTGATCCATCCTGACAAATTGCTTCTTCATTCTCTCCAGAGCATTCACATCCTTTCTATAACAAATTGTCAAGCACAGGGAGCATGGAGGCAAGTATAGAGCACACGGAGTCGGGTACAGGGAGCACGGAGTCAGGAACAAGGAGCATAGAGGCAAATACAGGGAGCGCGGAGGCAGGAATAGAGATCATGGAGGCAAGTGTAAGGACCATAGAGTCAGGAACAGGGAGCTGGGAGTCAGGAACAAGGAGCACAGAGTCAAGAACAAGGAGCATAGAGGCAAATACAGGAAACATGGAGGCAGGATCAGAAACCACGGAGGCAAGTAAGGAGAGCAGAGAGTCAAGTTCAGGGAGCATAAAATAAGACAACAGAGAGTACAGAGGAAAGCAAAGTCCTGTGAAACATTCACTCTTATAGGTTTTCTTTTGCACTGTGCCTGAGGAGCCCAATTAAATCTGAAAGCGGTTTTTAGATTTCCTGTCACAACTGTTCCATTATGAAGATTACAAAGCAAACAGCCGGCTGTTGCCTCTACAAAATAGTACACAACGCTGCCATTTTCCAGAACTTGTTTTCCTCCTGGAGTGGTTTTGTGGACCTCATGCTACAATCATTGACTCCGCAATCTTTTTGTAAACAGCAAACCACTGGCACTCACCCCTCCCTACCTCCAGCCATCAGACTGGTTGGCAGGGGAGAGCTATGAAAAGAGAGGTGAGAGTTCCTGAGCCTGTTTTTCTTAGAATTCTTTGAATTGAAGTAACCAGCTTTCAACATTGAGAAATAATTGACCAAAATACATTTGCAAATATTTCTTTATGGCTCCTCCATGACTTCAGTTATCACAAAGCATTCACCAATGTTTTTCTTCACTCATGGGATGTACACCAGCATTTATTATCCATCCCTAATTGCCCAGAGGGTAGTAAAGACTCAAACCCATTTCTATGGGTCTGGAGTTACATATAGACCAAACCAGATAGGTTGGCAGATTTCCTTCTCTAAAGAACATTAGTGAATCAGATGAGTTTTCCCTTACAGTTGACAATGGTTTCATGATTATCATTAGACCTTTATTTCCAGATTCTTTATTGAATTCAAATTTCATTATCTGCCAAGAAAAGATTGACACAGAATATTAGTTAAATTTCTGGATTAATAGTCCAGCGATAATACCATTAGGCATTGCCTTCCCATGGTATACTTCTTTTGAAGTATAATCACTGTTGTAATGTAGGTAACATGGTAGCCAATCTGTGCAGAGCAAGCTCCCAAAACAGCACCAAATGATGACTAACACTATAGGTTGCAATATTACATAGAGGCTTGCCCTTTACCCCTTCCTTATAAGTGCTGGTCAAGCAAACCATATGATTTGTGCGCTTCTCTCTATCTCTCTCTCTGTCTCTCTGTCTGTCTGTCTCTCTCTTGACCCAGTGCTACTAGGAGCAGTGGCCACTCTGGCGACTGGAGACATTTCTCACAATGATCATTGGTGGAGCCAGATAGTAAGGTAAGTTTAGGGTGCTGGGAGAGAAGCAAGGTCAGGGTTCAATGACCGAGAGTGATACATTGGAGACCAAGCAGGAGCTTGGAAGTATCAATGGTCAGGAACTGGGGCCCCCCCACAGCCTGTAAAAAAGGCTGCACAGTTCACCCAACAGATGGCCTCTCTCAGAGTGCCAGCCTAGATATGTCCTCAAATCTCTGGGTGGGAGTTGAACTCTCAACCCTTGAGGCAAAGGCAAGTGTGCCACTTCTGAACTACACGCCCAAATTAACTGAGGTGAAGGCTTCACATTATAAGCACAAAATTAAGAATGGCAGTAGGTGATTAGAAATGTAGATATTAACCTGGTAGCCACACAATTACAGCAGTGCTGATCTGCATCTCAATGTAATTCACATCCATTCGCCATAAAGTCTTGCAGCCCTTCAATCTGTTTTTCCTTCCTGTTCACATTTCTAAACATTGGACTATGTATTTCAATTGGATCAGACCATGCTTATTAATAAAGTATTGCAGTGGTTTACCATCTTCGACAAGATGGTTGACCAGGAGACTCTCCCACACTTGACACCTGCCATTAGGTGTATTGGAATGGTTTACAGGTTGGTAATCGACTGTTTGGCCATGCTCTGTGGCTAACAATTCCTGGAGAAGACCTCAAAACCACAGCTTATGTCCCGGAAGTAGGGGTCCAGACAGAATAGATAAAAAGAAAGCATTTCAAATGTTGGAAGGATTTAAGGTAATTGACAAAAGAAGCAAAAAAAGCAACTTGAGGGGGAGCTTTTTGTCACGACAATTAGTTAGGATCTGGTATGCAGGTGAAATGAATGTATTTGTCCTGAAAGAAGTTCCCCACTGGAGATCATAATGGGAATTCTGTAATCATCATTGAAGAATGAATGTTGAGTTGAGTTTTCTAGAGGGTGGTCTTCTTGCTGTTGTGCCCAGTACAATGAAGGAACTCCTTGTTTGTGATGTTATCCTGCCATTACATTTTTTTGGCAAGGTGGTTGTTATGTGGATAGACCTTTGGTACGCTTCTGATCAGGCTTGTTGAAGACATGGCACAAAAATTATAATGTGGCCTCCTCCAAAAGGCCCTGTGTGGCTAACTGAGGGGTCTCAGTCTGATTGTTGGATGTTAGTAGGGGTGAGATTCAGACAGGACAGGGCAATGAGAGTCAGGTGAACCATCGGTGAGGAGATGTGGTGGCTGAGAGACTGAAGGAGTTGAGTGAATGGATGAATGAGTGAGTGAGTGATTAGATGTGAGAGCAAGAATGGGTACCTCCATGCTGCTTTTATCCCTAGCTCCTCTGCCTACCCCCAAAATAACTATCCACAGGTAGAGTGTTAGCAGAAGAAAACCCACATTGAAAGGCCACAAGCTCCACCCCCCATTTTTATTTGCATTTTGACAAGGCCAGCTCAAACTGTATGCCAAAAGTAGTGAAACAAGGTCAGTGTTAATTAATCTCCGCTTCTGAACTTGGCTCTGGTTCCAACGGCAACCCTGGGATTGGGGAGCCTTGTCAGTTTTCTCTCCCTAATTCTGCTTCTTAACCAGAAGGATCATTAAGAAAATATTTTATTAGTTATCTCTGCTGCTTGTCACTTTTAACAGTCTTTTTTTAACGACTCATTTAAATGATCAATTTGTTGTTTTGGAACTTTTTTTCTGAAGTTAATGCCTACTGTTATGGGAAGTCTTATCTTTATGAAATTCTGAAAAATTCACGATCTCATGCAAAAAGGTTGGACAACCTTGATCCTGACAATTGAATTATTTTGTGTGGAATGGAAACAAGAGTAATGGGTCTGTAATTTCCTCTGTATGTATTGAATGTGGGAACCACATTAACCTGGCTTCAGTCAGCTGGGAATGATAGAGAGGAGCTTTTGGCTGGGTTTCTCGCCTTCCATTATATTGAGATAGGAACTAATCTCATTTACAACCTTTTAGTGCTGAAGATGCATCTGGCACAGAGTGATCCTTGCTTCATGAAGAGCAAGTCAATGCATATCTTCCAATTTTCCACTTGAGACTCACAGGTCATTGACCTATTCCCTTTCAGCCCTCCCTTCCCCCCCCCCCCCCCAATACTTCAAAACACAGAGTGGATCACAAGGCTAGCAACCTCCATCCACACCCTTAAATAACAACAGACATCTCCTAGGATCACTGATGTAAGATGCAGCATTGATTATTTTTAAATTTCAGGTTTCTTTATCCTATATTTTGGACACTATTTCTATCCTGGACACCCTCCTTTGAATAAACAAGTGTCCAATGCTGGGGTCCTGAAACTGGTCCTCAGCAAGGGAGTCTGTGAAATTTAGAATGAGGATAGTGGTTTTTCTATGAGATGTGAAAGGAAGGTTTAGAGTTCATTGCGCATCAAGAATTCTCTTTGCTTCTGTGATGTACTTGAGTGCTCTGCCTGTCACATTATTTCCCCCCCTCCCTAAAGACGGCATACAGAAGGAAGTTGTACTGTTTAACATATAGTAACCACCCTGTCCACTAGAGTCAGCCATGACCCATTAAGTAAAACTTCCACTTTGAAGACACAAGGTGCTGGGTTCACTACAGGATTCAAGCAATTTTTAATTAAAAAATCAAGGCTGACACTCCAATCTGTCCTGAGAGAGTGCTGCACTGCCAGAGCTCTTATCGTCTCAGATGAGATGCTAAATTAAGTACTGCACGGGTCGATGTAAAAGATTCCATGATGCAATTGTCCTGACCAACATTTATCCCTCATACACCATGGCCAAAAGCTCATTATCACATTGCTTTGTGGGATCTTGCTGTTTGCAAGATGGCTGCTGTGTTTCCTGCATTACAAAAGTGAATATACTGTCAAAAAAAAATTGGCTGCAAAGTGCTTTGAGAGCCATGGTTCTTGAAGGGCGCTATAGAATTGCAAGGTTTTCATTTGTGTGCGAGCATAATTGGAATGCACGCATTGTACTTGCTCTGAGGGGGCATCATGGCCAAGCCTGACTTTCCTTATTTGACAGGTCAATTTGCACATGGGATCGTGATGCATCAATTAGTAATTGGATTCTTATTATCTTTTGGTGTTCACTACACACACGCGCATGCATGCACTATATATATATGGTTAGCTACCTGCCACAACATGCCAATTGGGCACAGACTAAGGGTCAGTCTTTGATACGCTCTTCTTGTTTGCTCAGTCTGAAATTAAAGCTGGTGTTGTCTCTCACTATCTCTCCCTCTTCCCAAAGGGGGAAGATTAAGATTCACAGGATGACGATTTTCCACGTGCCCTCTTGTCTGCTTACTTTTCAGGAGAACATTTCACACATAACTCTCTCTTTCTTTCTCTCTTTCCCTCTGCGCTTTTCAAGGCCAAGCCTGTTCGACACCTGAATAAAACATGAGCTGCTTCTCTTTGAGAAGCTGCTCATTATCCTGAGACTGGTCGAGCCTCATGGCTGCAAGCGATTCTGAGCTTCCTCAGCCAGCCACGTATCTCCTGCCTGCTCTTAGCAAGGTCAAGGAGCACACTCTCTTTCATTGTCTCCTGGTTGTGGTGTGGAGATTGGGTCCAGATGTTTGTGTCGGGGATCATGCTGCATTCCTTGATACTGATAAAGTTGTGAAATGACCAGGAAGCTCTGGTGCCTTTGGCTTAGCCTAGAATCTCCAGAGGTAATCTGCTGAGAACAGCAAGAGAGAAAAACCATAGTGGCATTAAAGAAGGTGCACTATTTTTAATTTTCTCTAAATATTTTGTTTATTTAGTATGTTGTTATAAAATTAGTGATGGATTGCTCAGCTGTGGATTGCTTGTAGGGTGAGGCTTGATTTGTTGGGAAGTGGCAAAGACAAGGAACCATAATATAGGCTTCATAACTCATTGAATCCATACAGTGTGAAAGCAAGCCATTCACTCCACTACCCTATCACCCTGTATTTGCAATGACTAATCCACCGAGGCTAACCCACAGAGGAGGAGGTGCTAGACTTTTTCCCCGGGTACAACAGAGTGTTACAAGGGGACATAAATTTAAGGTGAAGGGTGGAAGGTATAGGGGAGATGTCAGGGGTGGGTTCTTTACCCAGAGAGTGGTGGGGGCATGGAATGCGCTGCCCATGGGAGTGGTAGAGTCAGAATCATTGGCGACCTTTAAGCGGCATTTGGATAGGTACATGGATGGGTGCTTAATCTAGGTTAGAAGTTCGGCACAACATCGGGGGCCGAAGGGCCTGTTCTGTGCTGTATTGTTCTATGTTCTATGTTCTATGTCGTGAAACACATAATTTGGAGATGCCGGTATTGGACTGGGGTGTACAAAGTTAAAAATCACACAACACCAGTTTATTGCCCAACAGGTTTAATTGGAAACACACTAGCTTCCTGATGAAGGAGCGTCGCTCGGAAAGCTAGTGTGTTTCCAATTAAACCTGTTGGACTATAACCTGGTGTTGTGTGATTTTTAACCGTGAAACACATAAAGGGGGATAAATCCCCAGAACCCTGATCAGGTGTACCCTAGAACTCTGTGGGAAGCTAGGGAAGCGATTGCTGGGCCCCTTGTTCAGATATTTGTATCATCGATAGTCACAGGTGAGGTGCCGGAAGACTGGAGGTTGGCTAACATGGTAAAACTATTTAAGAAAGGTGGTAAGGACAAGCCAGGGAACTATAGACCAGTGAGCCTGATGTAAGTGGTGGGCATGTTGTTGCAGGGAGTCCTGAGGGACAGAATTTACTTGTATTTGGAAAAGCAAGGACTGATTAGGGATAGTCAGCATGGCTTTGTGCATGGGAAATCATGTCTCAGAAATTTGACTGAATTTCTTGAGGAAGTAACAAAGAAGATTGATGAGGGCAGAGTGGTGGATGTGATCTATATGGACTTCAGTAAGGTGTTTGACAAGGTTCCCCGTGGGAGATTGGTTAGCAATGTTAGATCACATGGAATACAAGGAGAACTAGTGTTTGGATACAGAATTGGCTCAAAGGTAGAAGACAGAGGGTGATGGTGGAGGGTTGCTTTTCAGATTGGAGGCCTGTGACCAGCAAAGTGCCACAAGGATCGGTGGTGGGTCTACAGCTTTTCATCATTTATATAAATGATTTGGATGTGAGCATAAGAATTAGTCAGTTTGCAGATGACACCAAAATTGGAGGCGTAGTGGACAACGCAGAGGGTTACCTCAGATTACAACAGGATCTTGAGCAGATGGGCCAATGGGTTGAGGAGAGGCAAATGGAGTTTAATTCAGATAAATGCAAGGTGCTGCATTTTGGAAAAGCAAATCAGAGCAGGACCTATACTCTTAATGACAAGGTCTGGAGAGTGTTGCTTAACAAAGAGACCTTGGAGTGCAGGTTCATAGCTCTTTGAAAATGGAGTTGCAGGTAGATAGGATAGTGAAGAAGGCATTTGGTATGCTTTCTTTTATTGGTCAGATTATTGAGTATAGGAGTTGGGATATCTATATTGCAGCTGCACAGGATGTTGCTTAGGCCATTTTTGGAATATTGCATGCAATTCTACTCTCCTTCCTATCAGAAGGATGTAGCAAAACTTGAAAGGGATCAGAAAACATTTACAAGGATGTTGCCAAGGTTGGAGGATTTGAGCTAGAGGGAGAGGCTAAGTAGACTGGGGCTGTTTTCCCTGGAGCGTCAGAGGATGAGGGGTAACCTTATTAGGATTTATAAAATCATAATGGGCATGGATAGAGTAAATAGATAAAGTCTTTTCCCTGGGTTGGGGGAGTCCAGAACTAGAGGACATAGGTTTAGGATGAGAGGGGAAAGATGTAAAAGGGACCTAAGGGGCAACTTTTTCACGCAGAGGGTGGTACGTATATGGAATGAGCTGCCAGAGAAAGTGATGGAGACTGGTACAATTCTAACATTTAAAAGGCAATGGGTATATGAATAGGAAGGATTTGGAGGGATATGAGCCAAGTGCTGGCAAATGGGACTAGATTGGGATATCTAGTTGGCCTGGATGAGTTGGACTGAAGGCTTTGTTTCCGTGCTGTAAATCTCTATGACTCTGACCTTAGGCTGCACAATTCCTGGACAGTATGAGCAATTTCCCATACTCATAACTTGCACATGTTTGGACTGTGGGAGAAAACCAAATCCCCCAGAAGAAACCCACGGGGACACGGAGAGAATGTGGGAACTCCAGACAGATAGTCGCCCGAGAGTGGAATCAAACCAAGATCCTTGGTTGTGAGGCAGCAGTGCTAACCACTGAGCCACTGTGCCACCCTGAATATATCCACTGCTTGTCTAGCTGCATGTATATCCATGATTCCTGTTGTTGGGGTCTGTCAGATAGCCTAGTGGAAATGTCACTCGATTATAAACCAGAGGACCAGGCTAATGTTCTGGAATCATCCCAGAGGGAAAAATAAGTAAGAACAATGTCATACAATGAATATACCAGTTGATCATTTTTAAAGTGTGCAAGTAAGTCATTCGCAAATGTTGCATTCATTTTTTTCTTTCTGGCAGAATCAAAAGCTGCCTATTGCAGAATTTGAAATTGAATTAATAAATCTCATGCTGTATACATTGGTGTTCCTTTTTCAAGTCTATTTTTTTGCATCCTAGTTCTGATAACTGCAAGATGAAAAGCTTTGACTTCTTGTCTCCTTTAAGCAATGTTTCGACTCTCTACTACCAAACAACTAATTAATAAACCTAAAATGTAGGCTCAATGGCCATGACAACAATTGTCAATTATTGTTTAAAAACTCACCTGCTTCACCCATATTCTTTTAGGAAGGAAATCTCTGATCACTTAGTTTCATCACTTAGTTTCATCTATAAGTGATTGCAGACGCACAGCAATGTGATTGACTCTTAACTGCCCTCAGAAATGGACTAGCAAGCCACTCAGTTCAAGGACAATTAGGATTAGACCTAAAGGGGTCATGTGGTACAGTGGTCATGCCCCTAAATCTGAGCCAAGAGGCCTGGGTTCAAGTTCTGAACTTACTCCAGATAATGATGCTGAACAATTTGATTACAAAATATCAACAGATCCTGCTTTGCCACATCTCCTGAAATTGGTGAATGTTGTGGAAATGACAATTCTGATTGGATATATCCGCAGAGCTCTCCATCACGTAACTGTCTCCATTGGTTGGCTGACATGTCAATCTCACAAAAATGGTTAATTTCATGTGGCTATGTCTATAGCAACAGTGGCCACACTTCAGAAGTACTCCATTGTCTGTCATTCACTTTGGGGTGTCTGATGAAAGGTGCTATAGAAATGTAATTCTTTCTTCCTTTTTACAAGACATGGTTGGAAATTAGATCAGTTTGGAAACAAATTAAGATGATCCACAGAAGAAAGGGAGGACTCCCCCACCCTCCTCTAGCTTATCTCTCCACGCTTCAGGCTCACTGCCTTTATTCCTGATGAAGGGCTTTTGCCCGAAACATCGATTTCGAAGCTACTTGGATGCT
This sequence comes from Chiloscyllium punctatum, assembly GCF_047496795.1. Classification (NCBI taxonomy): domain Eukaryota; kingdom Metazoa; phylum Chordata; class Chondrichthyes; order Orectolobiformes; family Hemiscylliidae; genus Chiloscyllium; species Chiloscyllium punctatum. The sequence goes on from NC_092750.1 coordinate 69,492,742, forward strand.
GCCTGAACTGCTGTGCTCTTCCATCACCACTAATCCAAAATCTGGTTTCCAGCATCTACAGTCATTGTTTTTACCTTGCAGGTGCTGGAGATCAGAGTCAAGAGGGTAGTGCTGGAAAAGCTGGTCAGGCAGCATCCGAGGAGCAGGAGAATCAACGATTTGGACATAAGCCCTTCATCAGGAACGTCAATTCTCCAGCTCCTTTTCCAGCACTACACTCTCTACTAAGATGATCCACAGAATAAGGAAAGTCAGGACTGATGTTAAGCCACAGAATATCATGTATCAAGAAAGCTGAGGGGTTAACAAAGACCATTAATGTTCCTGTTGTACTCAGAAATACAAGCTCTGCAGAAAATTAATGTGGATACTGGGAAAGCAGTAATTGGCTTTGGGAGGGATTAGGGATGGGTAAACAAGATCCTCTAGAGGGAGGAAGGTTTTGGCTAGAGGGAATGGTTTGGCAGGAGGGAAGGCCCCCTCAAGAGATCAGTGGGTGAGACTGGAGATGGATTGTTGGAGGTACTGAGAAAGTGAGGATGGATCAGCCACTTGACAGGGCTTAATTATTAAATATCCTGGAATGTTCCTTGGCTCTTTTGGGGATTGGGGGATGTTTGTACAATACTTCCCCTGGAGGATGAAATGTAAGAGCCAGCAGCTGGGAATTGGCAAACTTCAGTGGGATGAAAGAGGTACTAAATGCAGATTAATTAGCTCAAAAGGAACTACCAGATCAAATTAGTAGGATATATGAAAATAAATGAATGAGATTTGGAATACATTCCAACTGGGAGCTGTGCACGACTGAAGTGTCGTGGATAAGTAAAGATTAAGGCTGCACATAGTGACTATTCCTGTCCAGTGACTAATCCTGCCATTGTCAGGAGATGTTGTTACAGTTTCTGGAATGAGTTTGTTTGCAGAGGCTTTTTAATTTAGACTGTGGACTGTAACAAGTCATTTAAATGGAGTTTTATTTGCTGTAAAGTATCATTTGTCATAAGTCCCTCCTGAGCTCCATCTCACTGATATATGGGTGTCAAACTCACTGAAAGATCAGTACAAAAATCCATTTCAAACGGTCTGGTAAATATAAAGGGATAATTGATAAACTGAGAACTTTAAGGGGAGAAAGGGAGAGATTAGGAATGGTGAGGAATTGGGAAAGGAAACTGGCAGCTAATGTAATGGAGAACAGTAAATCATCTCACTATGAAAGCATAATGAACAAAGAAAGAACAAAGAAAAGTACAGCGCAGGAACAGGCCCTTCAGCCCTCCAAGCCAGCGCTGATCCAGGTCCTCCATCTAAACCTGCCCCCTATTTTCTAAGGATCTGTATCCCTTTGCTCCCTACCCATTCATGTATCTGTCCAAATACAGGTTAAATAACGCTATTGTTCCCGCCCCGACCACCTCTGCTGACAATGCGCTCCAGGCACCCATCCCCCTCTGTGTAAAGAACTTCCCACTCATATCTCCTTTAAACTTTACCTCTTTCACTTTGAACTCGTGACCCCTAGTAATTGAGTTCCCCGTTCTGGGAAAAGGTTTCTTGCTATTCACTCTGTTTACACCTCTCATGATTTGAGGCCTCAATCAGGTCACTTCAACTTCTGTCTTTCCATGAAAATAATCCTAATCTACTCAAATTTCCTCACAGCTAGTGCCCTCCATACCAGAAAACATCCTGGTGAACCTCCTCTGCACCTTCTCCAAAGCATCCACATCCTTTTGGTAATGGGGTGACCAAAACTGTACGTAGTATTCCAAATGTGGCTGAACCAAAGTCTGAGACAACTGTAACATGACCTGCCAATTCTTGTACTCAATAACCCATCTGATGAAGGAAAGCATGCTAAATGCCTTCTTTACCACTCCACCAACTTGCGTTGCTAACTTCAGGGAACAATGGACCTGAACATCCAGATCTCTCTGTACATCAATTGTCCCCAGGACTTTTCCATTTGCTGTATCGTTCACTCTTGAATTGCTTCTTCCAAAATGCATCACCTCACATCTGTCCAGCTTGAACTCCTTCTGCCATTTCTCTGCCCAACTCTCCAATCTATCTATATTCTGCTGTATTCTCTGACAGTCCCCTTCACTATCTGCTACTCCACCTATCTTAGTGTCATCTGCAAACTTGCTATTGAGGCAACCTGCACATTCCTCCAAATCATTTATGTATTTTTCAAACAATAGTGGTCCCAGTATGGATCCCTGTGGAACACAACTGGTCACAGGTCTCCATTTTGAAAAGCTCCCTTCCACCACTACTCTCTGTCTCCTGTTGCCCAACTAGTTCTCTATCCATCCAGCTAGAATACCCTGGAGCCCATGCAACTTCACCTTCTCCATCAGCTGACCATGGGGAACCTTATCAAACGCCTTTCTGAAGTCCATGTATATGACAGCTACATCCCTTCCCTCATCAATCAACTTTGTCACCTCTTCAAAGACTCCTATTAGGTTTCTAAGACATGACCTTCCCTGCACAAAACCATGCTGGCTATCACTAAAAAGCCCATTTTCTTCCAAATGAGTATATATCCTATCCCTCAGTATCTTCTCCAGCAGCCTCCCTACCTCTGATGTCTGGCTCACAGGTCTGAAATTACCTGGATTATCCCTGCTACCCTTCTTGAACAAGGGGACAACATTAGCAATTCTCCAGTCCTCTGTGACATCCCCTGTGTTCAAGGATGCTGCAAAGATATCTGTTAAAGCCCCAGCTATTTCCTCTCTTGCTTCCCTCAGTAACCTGGGATAGATCCCATCTGGACCTGGGTACTTATCCACTTTAATGCCTTTTAGAATACCCAACATTTCCTCCCTCCTTATGCCAGCTTGACCCAAAGTAATCAAACATCTATCCCTAACCTCAACATCCGCTACGTCCCTTTCCTCGGTGAACACTGATGCAAGGTACTCATTAAGACTCTCACCCAATTTCTCTGACTTCACTCATATCATTCCTCCTTTAAAGGCTAAAAGGGAATAGGGAGCTTCACACTGTAGCTAACCCCATGCTGTACCGATCCTGGGAGTATTTGACGGCAACAGTGCAGAAGGAGCTTTACTCTATATCTAAGCCTGTTCTGTACATCTCTTGGGAGTGTTTGATTGGGACAGTGTCGATGGAACTTGAGATACATTTTAAGAGAAAAGAAGTGAGAAGGATATACTGATGGAGATAGATGCAGTGAGTGGAAGCTTGTGCAGAGTGTAAATTCTAATCTAGGAGATGCAATAAATCCAGTTAGAGGAGATGCAAGTGAACCTTTGCTGGACTTAGAATGACTGTTTGGGGTCTTCTACAGAGGTGGGGGAGGTGTGCCACTTCTGCCACCTGCTGTCTGATCCCACCCCATCTGCTTTTTGCAGGGACTGTTCCCTCTGCGACTCCCTCATTAGGTCCACACTTCCCACCAATCCCTTCTCCACATCTAGAACCTTTCCCTTTCGGCTGCAGGAGGTGCAAATCTTGCCCCCACATCTTCCCCGTCACCTCCGTCAAGGTCCCAAAGAGTCATTCCAAGTCTGGCAAAGGTTCATGTGCAATTTCTCTAACCTGATTTATTGCATCCCTTGCTCTTGATGTAGTTTCCTCTACATCGGAAAGACCAAGCACAAACTCATGGAGCATTTCAAGGAACATTTATGGTCTGTACATGCCAATCAATCCCACCTTCCAGTTGTCATCCATTTCAACTCCCCCTCCCACTCCCACAGCGACACGTCCATCCTCGGCCTCACCACTGTCAACACAAAGGCCACACACAAATTGGAGGAAGACACCTCATCTTCTGCCTCGGGAGCTTACAACCATGCAGTCTAAACACTGAATTCACAAGCTTTCAAATCTCCCCACTTGCCCCTCCACCTCATCTCAGGCCTAGCCCTCCCTGTTTCTCCCCGCCCCCATCCTGCTAACCTGATTTTACCTGTCCATCTTCCTTCGCATCAATCCGCTGCCTCCTCACTGACCAATCACAGCCTCCTCCTACCTGCATCCACCTATCGCCATCCTATTCACCTTTCCCCAACCCCACCCCTCCCTCTATTTATTTTGCAGACCCCTTCCCCTCCTCCAGTCATGACGAAAGGTCCTGACCTGAACCTTTGACTCCCCTCCTCCTCTGATGCTGCTTGACCTGCTGTGCTCTTTACAGCACCACTCTTTATGCACTTAAATTCTAATCTAGACCAGTGAACTGAACGCAGTACATGATGATAAAAGAGAACATGTGGGAGTCTGGGTGCTTCAGTCCAGTAGCGTGGTAACCATTTTGTTTTAACCAATTACTGACTGAGCAGAGACATCAGATCAAAGAGAAACACACATTGTACATCATAAAATGCAGTGAAAAGCCTGAGGTATTTGTAAGCCAGGATCAGAACAGCCTGTTCATCAGGGAACATTTCAGAATTGCCACACACACCAGAAGTTAGGGAATGGCATCACTGTCTGGACAGAAAATTCCCAGAACGTATTTCTTGAGAGGATTGATTAGGAACATGAAGCCGCACTCAAAGAGAGGAAATGCAAAGTCGTCAATTATGTATGAGGTAGAAGTGGAGTGGAAACAGTCTCCTGACAGATATTCTCATGCACAGCAGTGAGAGGCCTTCTCCAGGGGCTGTACCCAATAAGTACAAGGACAGAACAGGAGCAACAGGAATTGCTCAGGGTGACTTATCAGAGAAACAATTGAAAGCTAATGAAGAGGTGGTTTGAATCACACATTTATCTGCTCGTAATGGAAGTTCAAAGAAGTTTAAATCCTAGGAGGAATTCCTTGCTATCCTGCTGAAGAAATATAAAGACTTATACTGAACACCTGTATCCTCTATCCTCATATCCTTTCCTTCATGATAGACCGGGCTTGATTGGACATGTGCCTGAGTAAATCTGTGTGTTCAGATAATACTTCCAGCATTTTATGATGCATAAACAGAAATTGTTGGAAAAACTCAGCAGGTCTGGCAGCGTCTGTGGAGAGAAAGCAGAGTTAACGTGTGGAGTCCAGTGACTGTTCTTCAGAACTCAGCTTGATTGATGAGTTTTTCCAGATACTTCTGTTTTTGTTTCTGATTTTCAGCATCCACAGTTCTTTTGGGTTTTTTTTGTTCGATGAGGCATTCTAGACTGAGGAAGTGTTGGTGAAGGTGACATCCTTTGGGTGAGAGATTAAACTGTTTGTACTTGGGGGAAATTAACAATCTTGTGGATTACTATGGAGTAGTGCAGGGCGTTCACCCTGATGCCCTGGCCAAGGTTTATGCCACAAACATGTGCATTAAAATAACTAAACTGATCAGAATTATTTGTTGGTGTTCACACTGTAAGGGTGCAAATTGACTGCTGTCATTCCTGCATTATAAAGCAACTACACTTTAGTAGAAATTAATTGGTTGTAAAGTGAATTCCCTTTGATTGTAAATGGTGCAAAATGAATTGCTCTTTCTTTTAACACGTGCTGCACTTGCTTAATCTAAACAATGATACTAGAAATGGGGACCGGGGACCGCAGGCCCTAAGCCACCTGCACTGGGACCAAACTGCAGCACATATTAGCTGATAAAATCAGCTAACTCTGGATAGGCCTGAGATGGAACCAAGGGCCTCCCTCAGATGTTGTATTAGTGCAGTGTGATCTTTTTTGCCTCTTCAGCATGCAGAATATGGGTTCAAATCTCACTACAGAATAAAGAGAGACATAGATAGCGTGTTTCTCTTGGCTGGTAACTCTAGGAGAGGGGATGGCCAGTGACTCTAGGGGAGGTAATGGTCGAGTGGTATTATGAAAGTGTTAATCCATTGACCCAGGCAATGATCTGGGGACCTGGGTTGAATCCCAATTTAGCAAATGGTAGAATTTTAATTTGATGAAAATCTGGAATTAAAAGTCGAATGATGACCAAGAATTTGTTGTCAACTATCACCTGGTCTGACCTATATGTGACTCCAGTCCTACAGCAATGTGGTTGATTCTTACAGGCAATAAGTGTTGGTCTAGCCAGTGACGCCCTCATCCCACGAATGAATAATAAAAAGAAATATAATCTCAGGATAAGGGGTGGACTGTTTAAAACTGAGGAGGAATTTCTTCACTTAAAGAGTAGTGAATTTTGGAATTCCCTATCTTAAGGGCTATGGACACAGCCACTGAATAGGTTCAAGACTGAAATCAATGTGTTTCTGGAGACTAATGACATTAAGGGATGTAGAGATAGTTAGGGGGGAATGTCATTGAAGAACTGATTGCATGATCTCAAATGGTGTGGCATACTCATTTTTCTAGATCCTACTCAGTTTAGGCAGACAGGGAGTGAATTTGTACAGAGATTTATGAGACTCTTGGAGTGTTCTACACTTCTCTGGTCAGAAATTGGAATTGACAAGTGGGAGTACCCCACTTGTGGTCCATTTTGATACTCCAATGCAGTACTGAGGGAGGGCTGCACTGTTCAATTGGTCATCTTGTACTTGAAATATCAAATTAATGAAAGTAAATTGAGTCTGTGTGGTTCTAGAATGGAGCCTGGGTTTTGGTAAAAGGGCAGATTCCCCAGCATCCTGGCCAGCCAAAACACATGGCTGCCATGTCAACCCACATGCAAGGAGTAGCTGCATGAGAGATAATTCCATTGTGGCTGAAGAACGTTGTGAGGCTTCTAAGCACTGTGATCGAGTTGATTCTTTTTTTCACTTCTCTTTTGATCTCTTGTGGATTATTCCATTCTCTGCAATTTGACCTGGGAGTGTCATTACTGGGGTTTTAATTAAGGGAGCGAGGAATATCATAGTGGTGTGATCAGCCACAAATCTCTCAATGTGTTTGGTCTTCTAGTATTTGAAGGTAAATAGTACTGCGGGCCCTCTTGAACATCCCATTTTTTAAACTTTTCTATCATTGGTGACCACTTTGCCCCAAACTCTGGAGTTATGTCCTTACACCTCTCTACCTCCCTTTCCTCCTTTAAGAGGCTCCTCAATTCCTCCCCCTCCAACCCAGTTTTGTGGTTAGCTGTCCTCCTCCCTGTGTGTCTCAGTGTTAGATTTTGTTTGATTAAGCCATAATCAAATCCCTTTGGACCAATGTACTACATTAAAGGTGCTATATAAATGCAAGTTGTAGAGAAGGATTTGTACCCACCTTCAAGAATTTAACTAACAAACTGATGCCTGAGGCAAGACATGAAAACTAAGCTGGCCTCCGCTGAAATGGTTTATCTGTAAATCTAATTGAGCTTCTCTGTTGGGAACCCTATCAGGAAGAAGGGAAGTAGAGGACAGATGTCTCTCTCTTGCTGTTTCTCTTTCCTTGGCAGGGGGAGGGGGGAGGTGGGGAGGTCAAGCACTCAATGACAGATGGCGTTGCCCACAGTGTATTGTCTGTTGTCAGCTGTGTGTTTGTTTGCTGCAATGGGAGTCAGAAACAGGGCACAGCACTAACCAGTGCCCGAGAGGAGAGCAAACAGAGAAGGCTGGGTGTGATTCGGGAAGTCTCACAGACAGATAGGGTGGACTAAATGATAGCCTCTGCCGCTGCTGTTTGAGCGACTCTGCTTGGAACACAGCTCAGCATTTTTTCACAATCACCTGATGAAGGAGCATCGCTCCGAAAGCTAGTGTGCTTCCAATTAAACCTGTTGGACTATAACCTGGTGTTGTGTGATTTTTAACTTTGTACACCGCAGGAACTGTAAAACCTGCGCCCACACCTCCTCCCTCACCTCTATCCAAGGCCCTAAAGGAGCCTTCCACATCCATCAAAGTTTTACTTGCACATTCATTAATATCATTTATTGTATCCGTTGCTCCTGATGCGGTCTTCTCTACATCGGGGAGACTGGGCGCCTCCTAGCAGAGCGCTTTAGGGAACATCACTGGGACACCCGCACCAATCAACCACACCGCCCCGTGGCCCAACATTTCAACTCCCCCTCCCACTCTGCCGAGGACATGGAGGTCCTGGGCCTCCTTCACCGCCGCTCCCTCATCACCAGACACCTGGAGGAAGAACGCCTCATCTTCCGCCTCGGAACACTTCAACCCCAGGGCATCGATGTGGACTTCAACAGTTTCCTCATTTCCCCTTCCCCCACCTCACCCTAGTTCCAAACTTCCAGCTCAGCACTGTCCCCATGACTTGTCCGGACTTGTCCTACCTGCCTATCTCCTTTTCCACCTATCCACTCCACCCTCTCCTCCCTGACCTATCACCTTCATCCCCTCCCCCACTCACCCATTGTACTCTATGCTACTTTCTCCCCACCCCCACCCTCCTCTAGCTTATCTCTCCACACTTCAGGCTCACTGCCTTTATTCCTGATGAAGGGCTTTTGCCCGAAACGTCGATTTCGCTGCTCGTTGGATGCTGCCTGAACTGCTGTGCTCTTCCAGCACCACTAATCCAGTATCTGGTTTCCAGCATCTGCAGTCATTGTTTTTACCTTTTGACACCTCAATGTGTTTGCCAAGGTCTTAATCTGACCTTGTTTTAATCTGATAAATCAGAAATTTTGGAGATTAATTGATCCCCAGATTTTGTTTTAACCGGGTGAATCAGGGAGTAATTGATCCCCAGCTTCAGTTGGTGGCAGTATAAAAGGAAGGAAAGCTGAGAGAATGAAATCTGATTGGAATATGATCATTTGAAGCTTGAGGGGCAATGCAATTGCACAATGGCATTATGCTTGAGAGGACATAGGGATGGAAATTTGGACCAGCAACGAGATCCCCTAAGGTCAATGCTCAGAGAGGACAGTGGCTTTACTTAGTGGATAGAAAGATAGAAATGGTTGTCGTTAGTTCAATTAGTTCTTAATGTGTGCCCTGTCCAGGAGTGTGAGCTGTGGCCTCGATGATGCTTATTTGACTTGGGTAAGAGGGAATTAGGCTTCATTGAGAATTAGGCACAGGAACTCTGCTTCAGTTGGGACAAAACTCCCCAGAATTGAAGAGATGAGCTTGATGATGTTTCCATGGTGACAGTAGGAACAAACATCCCTGTTAATGAGGATCAAGGCCTTCATTTCCCCCATTTAAACACTGCCGCCCAACTGTTTGGCATTTTATGCAGTTCATGCTGTCATCAGGAGGCTTTCACAGCCGTTGTTCTAAAATAAAACTTTGTTATGTGCCTTTGTAAACTAAAGTATTCACCCACTCCAGTCACTGCTGAACAAAGAGACTTTGGAGTGCAGGTTCATAGCTCCTTAAAAATTGAGTCGCAGGTAGATAGGATAGTGAAGAAGGCATTTGGTATGTTTTCCCTTATTGGTCAGAGTATTGAGTACAAGAGTTGGGCAGTCATGGTGTGGCTGTACAGGACATTGGTTAGGCCACTGTTGGAATATTGCGTGCAATTCTTGTCTCCTTTCTATCGGAAAGATGTTCAGAAACTTGAAAGGGTTCAGAAAAGATTTACAAGGATGTTACCAGGGTTGGAGGATTTGAGCTATAGGGAGAGATTGAATAGGCTAGGGCGCCACCTATCCACTCCACCCTCTCCTCCTTGACCTATCACCTTCATCTCTTCCCCCACTCACCCATTGTACTCTATGCTACTCTCTCCCCACCCCCACCCTCCTCTAGCTTATCTCTCCATGCTTCAGGCTCACTGCCTTTATTCCTGATGAAGGGCTTTTGCCCGAAACGTGGATTTCGCTGCTCGTTGGATGCTGCCTGAACTGCTGTGCTCTTCCAGCACCACTAATCCCGTTTTCCCTGGAGCAGAGGAGGCTGAGGGGTGACCTTATAGAGGTTTATAAAATCATGGGGGGCGTGGATAGGATAAAAAGACAAAGTATTTTCCCTGGGGTGGAGAAGTCCTGAACTAGAGGACATAGGTTTGGGGTGAGAGGGGAAAGATATAAAAGGGACCTAAGGGGCAACTTTTTCATGCAGAGGGTGGTGCATGTATGGAATGAGCTACCAGAGGAAGTGGTGGAGACTAGTACAAATGCAACATTTAAAAGGCATCTGGATGGGTATATGAATAGGAAGAGTTTGGAGGGATATGGGCCAGGTGATGGCAGGTGGGATTAGATTGGAATATCTGGTCGGGATGGATGTGTTGGATCAAAGGCTCGATGACTCTCTGTTGAAAGCTGGCTACATGCTCCGTGGGGGAGGATGGTCTTTCCTGTCTCCTGATTCTCGTGGGCGTCATGTTCTTGCACTCCTGTTCAGAAAGGGTGAGAGAATAGAGTGGTGCGGACAGGGCTGTTCTATGGAAACTTTCAGCCTTCTGCCTCTGAGTCAAATGTTTGTGGGGTCAATCCCTCTTGAGCACACAGCTTAAACTGATGGTCCAATGTAACATCATGAGAGTGATATGCTATCAGAGGTGTTGTCTTTTGGGTAAGATGCTAAACCGAGGCTCCACATGGGCCTACAAGGCTATTTTGAATTCTCCTGGCAGTACTACTCCTTTGATCAAAATTGGTCATTAATCTAATTCCTGCTGTGGGATCTTGCTGTACACCAGCATTCCCTGCATTACAACAGTAATTACATTTCAAAAGTGCTTCATTAGCTATGAAGTTTGGACATTCTGAGGTCCTGAAAGGCAATATATAAATGCAAGAGTTCTCCTTTTTGGGAGTTGGATGCAATGTGGCAATTTTATTGAGCGGTTAGGACAAATATCCTTTCATTAACGCCTTCAGAAATTGATCCTCACAATTCCTCCTTCTTACTTATTCTTTGTCCAATTTTCTCTCCTTTAGGAATGTATGACCAAGAGTAGGCTGTCAGTTAGATATTGGCCGATTTGTACCGCCACTTTATTTTGCTCCTCAGTAGCCTTGGCAACCCAAATCAATTTTTCTGAGTCTAAACATTTTGAATTGACCTGCAGGGTCCAAGGCTTTTTACAAAGTGAAAGGTTAGGGTTTCTTCTATTCTTTGTGTGAAGACATGATTCCTGACATTATCCTTTTATGCTGCTTGAACTGCTGTGCTCTTCCAGCACCACTAATCCATTATCCTTTTGTTGTCTGGCTTTAATTTTACACAGTCTTGCTCTTGATTCTCCTGCCAGAGGAAATCGTTTCTCTCTGTCTGCCCTTTCAACTCTTTTAGTTATCTTAAACAATCCAATTAAATCATCCTTCATCACCTTCATTGTATGGAGTATTTGGGTCTAATCAATGTGGAATTCATGCTCAAATTCTAATTGTTCTGTCATATTTTTGCCAATAGTCTTCCTTTCCAGCAGTTTCCTGGACATTATCTCCCCAGCTCAAGTTAAGCAAATCTTGCAGCCTCATTTTAAATCCTTAAAAATTTGGCCTTTCCAATTTGAGCATGAGGTTCCATCTGCATTCCCGCAAGGTAAACCATAGAAACTTGTTCTTGTTAACTTTGCTATTTGGCTTCCTCTTCGATTCTGGCAGATTAACTTGTGAACTTCTGGGATATCTTTTGGAAAGCCAATAACCCAGTCCTACAAATAGCTTTTTGTAGACCCCTCCTCTGTCAAGGTCAATCTCCATGGCAGCATGAATCATATGAGTCTTCTTGTATCCAGCCAGATAGAAATGTTCATTAGCTAACCTTTAGTTTCCAACTATTGGACTCAAGTAACTAATTTAAAGCAAAAAAATATATAGTCTGGCATTGTCAATACCTGAGACTTGGAGACTAACAGTCTATTCACTTTTAACACAATCTACCATTGTCTACAAGTTTTAATACCTTCCCACGAAAACAACCAAGGAAAACCTTTAATCTTAACAATCCAGTTTGCTGTCGGTGAAATTCAAATTGGCCTTTATGTTACCCTAATTTACTGACAGCCCCAAAATGTAACCATCTTGTAAAAATAATTGTTTGGTAGTACTGAACTTAAAACATGAGACATGAGGTTGAAGCTTTTTGGCTTGCACTCATCAGGATTGAAATGCGGGAAAACCAACAGTAAAAAGTTTATATAAAGCAATTTATACAGTGAGAGCAGAAGGTACTGATTGTTTTGAGGATACACGAATGGAGTTCACTATATTGCAGCATGCCAAACGTGATCGTCAAACACGTGCTTACAAAGATCAGAACACAGTATCCAACATTAGATGTGATTCTGTGACTGGACAACATTTATTAAATAATTCTGACTCAGCTAAGAATTATACCAGAAAGTACTTTATGATTACCAATCAGCCTCATCATGTAATTCATTGTATGTTTTCAAGGCTACATGTATTCAGACTCAGGGTTCTGTTCTTTGTAGATAAACGTCCATACAATGTCCTATCCTCAGTAGAAAAAAGGGTAATAGAGACAGCCATTCCATGATGCACCCACATGGCAATCTCCTGACCAACCAGAGTCAACTTACCTTATTTGAATTTAATCAATTAACTAAAACAGTTCACAGTTCCTGCTGCAGCTGTACATCAACCATTGTCCAATCTATCAGTCCACTCTTCCCATGTTGTATAAATTGTGATTCCCTTTCTAAAGCTGGATTTCTTATGTTTTAGTACTAAAATGTTTTGTCTTCCTTTCTCTTTTTAGCATTGCCTCCTAAAAGCTCACATTTGTTACATGTCAGTATTTCAATGAGACACAAAAGGCCAAATCCTAGATTTGAAATTCAACAATGTTATTGTACATAGAATGACATACAGGTACAGAACTTTGGGGGGTGGGGGAAAATTTCAGTGAATCACACCCATGGCATCTATTCCCGAAGTTCATTATTCTTTTGGGAAAAAAATTGTGAGCCAAGTTAATGATTCACTAGGAAGGTTACATTCCTGATGGTCTGTCTATGACAGGAAGGTATTTCTCTACGTGGCTACCTCCGAACATAATCCTGGAAGTTTTGATCACAATCCTTCTGTCTTCAACCACTCATTTATCAAGCAGCACTTCTCTTGTCCCCAGCCCCATCTTCAATATTTTTGGAACTGATAAAGTTAAGTGCTCTATGAGAATAGAAAAAAAACTTTCAATCTCTTTAATGCACCAATTATTTTTTCTCCTGCATTGCTTCCAGCAGTGTCCAAGGCATTAATCTTTAATTGCTGGAGGCTCCACAGTACTCCTGGAAGGTGGCCAAGCTTTCACTGACTGGAAGACTCAGTTATACAGAACTAATAGCATAGATTGTCCAACGGGTCAGGCTCAACATCATGCTCCTCCCACCCTATTTTATCTTACCTTGTCAACATCATTGATTCTTTTTTCCCTTGTGGGATCACAAAACGTGACTTGGGTTTCCACAAGAAAAGGTCTGGTTTGAATGGAGGGAGGGGACTGGGTCACATAGGCATTTGCCAAATGCAAGAGTTGATGTTTCTGGTCTTCATATCTTCCTCAAGATGACCCTGTAGCTTCTTTTGTCGCTGCTCGGGAAGGTTTCGCAATCAGATTTAGCAGAAAATTGCAAGTCCCCCGAACAGTATATGCATGGGCATGTCCCGACTTCACCTGTTGTTGAACAGAATTAAGACGGAGGCATTTCTGTATCTGTTAGCCTATCTGACAAAAGGGAATTCCACAGTCTGCTGGGGATCCAGCACTATCTCATGCAAAGCTGTGGAAATCTGGAAGACTCCTCCTCTGAAAGATTGCAAATATTCACCTTCGCTAGCCAAGGATTAATTGATTGATTTATTTTGCTACTCAGTGTTTTGAGAGATGTCGAGAAGAGTTGAGGTACAGCAGACCTGCAATCGGATTGAATAGGATTTCGGGGCTGAATGGCCTCTTGTGCCTTTACATCATGAAATCGAGAACCCCTGTGACTCGGCAGGGGTGTTTGCAGGGGATGGTGGTGGGTATTGTACCCTATATATTTTAGCCTGTGTCAGTCTATAATACAGAAGGGAAAGAGTTCTAATCCCCCCTTTCACCATCCCCATGTGTTTCTGTGAATGGCAACAAAAGTTGTAACTCCAGTCTGTATAGTGGGAATCTTTTAAAAGCTTCTCTACATAGCACCAACTGTTGGTCAGTATAAAGATGGGTACGGCCATGAAGGGGTGTTTCCATCCCCCTGTCAGAACTGAATCAGCCTCCAAATCCTTACAGCTCCCACCCAATGAGTCAGTACCAACAAACAAGAGCAACAACATTGTTCCTCTGTCAGGTTTAAATATACTTGCAACACCATCCACAATGTCACTACACAGTCCTTTCTTAATGGAAAAATGTAAAGGTGAAAAGCTACACAACAATCTATCAGAAAAACAGCAGAAGGATACCACTGAATATCAAGGAGTGATGGTTAGATTATCTCTTACTGGAGATGGTCATTGCCTGGCATTTGTATGGTATGAATATTACATGCTACTTGTCAGCCCAAACCTGGATTTGTGAAGGCCTTGCTGCACTTGAACATGGACTGCTTCAGTATCTGAGGAGTTGTAAATGCACTCAACATTATGTAATCATCAGCAAACATCCTAACTTCTGACTTTATGAGGGAGTGAAGGTGACTGACGAGCAACTGAAGATGATTGACTCTAGGACATTACCCTGAGGAATTCAACTCTTTTGTCCCTGTTGATCCGAGGCTGTAATGAGATCAGCAGCTGAATGGCACTGGCAGAACCCAAACGTGGCGTCACTGAGCAGGTTATTGCTGAGCAGGTGCTGCTTGATAGCACTGTTGATGACACTTTCTGGAACTATATCTCCCTCTCTCCTGACACTGGACACTAACCACCAACTCCCCATAAATGGGATGCTATCAGCCCTCTCCCAGCACAGGACATTAACACCCCCTTCCCACCCAGGACACTAACACACCCCTCCCCATATAGGACAAAGATTCCCCTGCCAGACACAGGACAGTTACTCCCCTCCCCACATGGGACACTAACACACTCCTCCCATATTGGACACTAACCACCCTATGAAACATTAACCATCCCTCTATGGGACAATAACACACCCCTCTTCACACTGCACAGTGACACTAACCATCCATCCACACATGGGATACTAATCCCCTCTACCAGATGGGACATTAACACCTACCTACATGGGACACTAACAACCTCTCCCCCATGGACTATTAACTACTACTCCTCCCCCCCATTGGGACAATAATCCCCACATAGAAACAGACACAGAGACACAAATGTACACACATGGATAAGTGGGTGAGAACATAGATACAACAACTCACACTAAAGAAAATGTACCAGAGAATCAAGTGGGGCTAAAGACCAATAACTCTCCTGGGCCTGATGGATTATATCTTAGGATTTTACAGGAAATAACTACAGAGATAATGGATCCTTTGGTGGTAATCTATCAAAAATCTTTAGATTCTGGACAACTGCCAATATAATACTCTTATTCAAAAAGAGAAAGGGACAGAGAGGTTGATAACTGTAAGCCAGTTAGCTTAACATCTGTCATTGAGAAAATGCTAAAGTCTATTATAAATGGTGTAATAACAGGGCATTAAGAAATACCTAGTACAAATCAGGTAGAGTCAGCATGGCTTCATGAAGGGGAAATCATGTCTGACAAGTTTATTATACTTCTTTGAGGAGGTAATGAGGAACCAGTCGATATCATATATTTGGATTTCCAAAAGGCATTTGATAAGATATTGCATGTAAGCCTTTTTATACCATAAAGAGCCCATGGTGTTGGAGATGGTAAATTAGCAGAACTGGCTGAAAGGTAGAAGACAAAGGGTGGTGGTGAAGGGTTGCCTTTCAGACTGGGAGGCCTGTGACCAGCGGAATGCCACAAGAATTGGGACTGGG
The DNA here is from genome assembly GCF_047496795.1 of Chiloscyllium punctatum. Classification (NCBI taxonomy): domain Eukaryota; kingdom Metazoa; phylum Chordata; class Chondrichthyes; order Orectolobiformes; family Hemiscylliidae; genus Chiloscyllium; species Chiloscyllium punctatum. The sequence goes on from NC_092750.1 coordinate 69,508,491, forward strand.
TCCACTGCTTTTCATCATTTATACAAATAATTTGGATGTGAACATAGGAGGTCTAGTTAATAAGTTTGCAGATGACACCAAAATTAGTGGACAGCGAAGAAGGTTACCTGAGAGTGCAACAGGACCTTGATCAAATGGGCCAATGGGTTGAGAAGTGGCAGATGGTGTTTAATTTAGATAAATGTGAGGTGCTGCACTTTGGAAAGACAAATCAGGGCAGGACTTCCAAACTTATTGAGGTAAGGCCCTCAGGAGCGTTGCTGAACAAAGACCTTGGAGTGCAGGTTCATAGTTCCTTGAAAGTGGAGTTGCAGGCAGATAGGATAGTGAAGAAGGCGTTTGGTATGCTTTCCTTTATTGTCAGAGAATTGAGTATCGGAGTTGGGAGGTCATGTTGCAGCTGTGCAGGACATTTGATAGGCCACTGTTGGCAAAAGGGAGGATGTTGTGAAACTTGAAAGGGTTCAGAAAAGATTATAAGGATGTTGCCACGCTTGGCAGGTTTGATCTATAGGGAGAGGTTAAATACGCTGGGGCTATTTTCTCTGGAGCATCAGAGATTGAGGGGTGACCTTATATAGGTTTATAAAATCATGAGGGCCATAGATAGGTAAATAGACAAGATCCTTTCCTGGAGTGGGGGAGTCAGTACTAGAGGGCATAGGTTTAGGATGAAAGGGGAAAATTTAAAAGGGACCTACTGAGCAACATTTTCACAAAGAGAGTGGTGTGTATATGAAATGAGCTGCCAGAGGATGTGGTGGAGGCTGTTACAATTGCAACAATTAAAAGGCATCTGGATGGGTATATGAATAGGGATGGTTTAGAGGAAAGTGAGCCAAGTGCTGGTTGGCATGGACTTGTTGGATCAAAAGGTTTGTTTCCGTGCTGTACATCTCTATGAGCATGGAGAGAGGGATGTTGTTGCACAATGGTAGTGTCCTAACTTTGGGTCAATAGATTCAGATTTAAGTCCCCTCTGCCCTAGACATGTGTTATATAATATAGTCAGTTCTGCTTTAACGCGTGTTTCTTCAAACACAAATTGACTATAATATAATTGAAGAATTTAGACCATGATTTGTAGAACGCAAACTTTCCTTACCTGTATTGGTTATATCACAATTCCGGCCCCATTGGTTTAAATGGTGTTGCTATTACGTGATTTTCTTATAATGCAGGATTGCACGGGAATACATCAGAACAGACTGTATCTAAAAGGGTTGATTTAGAAATATCTATCAGCATGAATAAAGGACTAGAGGATTATGCAACTAGCTGAAGATAGAGAGTTGGGATAGAGGGGGCATTTTCAGGATAACAACCAGAAACTGGAGGGGGACCAATATCTTGGTAGCCAGATTTGCTGGTGCTATAAGGGAGGATTTAAACTATATTGGCAGGGGGTGGAATCCTCAACAGCAGGGAGGCACGTGCAAGGCTGGAAGGAGATACAGTAATCAGAAATAGTAAGTTGAAGAGACAGGTCAGGCTGCAACACAACAGGGAGCAAGGAATGCCTGTTGGATTAAATGGTATCTATTGCAATGCAAGAGGGCTGGCAGGTAAGGCTGATAAACTCAAGGTGTGGATAGGTACATGGAACTGAGATATTATAGCAATTACAAAAACATGGCTAAGGGAGAGACAGGACTGGCAGCTTAATGTATTTGGGTGCAGGTCCTTTAGGTGAGACAGAGGTAGTGGAGAGAGGGGAGGGGGAGTTGCATTTTGAATAAGGCAAGTACCACAGCAGTAATCAGAGATGAAATAACTGAAGGATCATCCAGTGAGGCTTTGTGGGTGGAACTAAGAAATAAGAAGGGGATAGTGACGTTATTTGGGTTGTACTATAAGCTCCCAAATAGTCAACGGGAATTAGAGGAACAAATATGCAGGGAGATTGAGGACACTTGCAGGAGCAATAGGGTTCAAAGTTTGGGAGAAGATTTGTAGCTCGGGTGCTCGTTGTTGTGATTCTGTTCGCTGAGCTGGGAATTTGTGTTGCAAACATTTCGTCCCCTGTCTAGGTGACATCCTCAGTGCTTGGGAGCCTCCTGTGAAGCGCTTCTGTGATCTTTCCTCCGGCATTTATAGTGGCTTGTCTCTGCCGCTTCCAGTTGTCAGTTCCAGCTGTCCGCTGCAGTGGCCGGTATATTGGGTCCAGGTAGATGTGTTTGTTGACAGAATCTGTGGATGAGTGCCATGCCTCTAGGAATTCCCTGGCTGTTCTCTGTTTGGCTTGCCCTATAATAGTAGTGTTGTCCCAGTCGAATTCATGTTGCTTGTCATCTGTGTGTGTGGCTACTAAGGATAGCTGGTCGTGTCGTTTCGTGGATAGTTGGTGTTCATGAATGCGGATCGTTAGCTGTCTTCCTGTTTGTCCTATGTAGTGTTTTGTGCAGTCCTTGCATGGGATTTTGTACACTACATTGGTTTTGCTCATGCTGGTTGCAGTAGTCTGGCTGTCAGTTCGGAAATGCTCCTGATGTATGGTAGTGTGGCTAGTCCTTTGGGTTGCGGCATGTCCTCGTTCCGTTGTCTTTCCCTTAGGCATCTGTTGATGAAATTGCGCGGAATACCTTGTATAGGTGTTCTTCTTCCTCTTTTTGCAGTTCTGGTGTGCTGCAGTGTGTTGTGGCCCTTTTGAATAGTGTATTGATGAAACTTCGTTTGTGTATGTTGGGGTTGTTGCTTTCATAGTTCAGGACTTGGTCCGTGTGTGTGGCTTTCCTGTATACCTTTGTGCTGAATTCTCCGTTCGGTGTTCTCTGTACGTGATGGTAGAACACCGAACGGAGGCTACTGCGACAACTACGACTCATAACAGCACACAAACCAACAGCCACTCTCAGACAACAACTCACCAGAACGAAGGACCCGATACCCAGCATGAGCAAAACCAATGTAGTGTACAAAATCCCATGCAAGGACTGCACAAAACACTACATAGGACAAACAGGAAGACAGCTAACGATCCGCATCCATGAACACCAACTAGCCACGAAACGACATGACCAGCTATCCTTAGTAGCCAAACACGCAGATGGCAAGCAACATGAATTCGACTGGGACAACTTCCAAAACGTCGATTTCGCTGCTTGTTGGATGCTGCCTGAACTGCTGTGCTCTTCCAGCACCACTAATCCAGAATTTGGTTTCCAGCATCTGCAGTTATTGTTTTTACCTCACTACTATTATAGGGCAAGCCAAACAGAGAACAGCCAGGGAATTCCTAGAGGCATGGCACTCATCCACAGATTCTATCAACAAACACATCGACCTGGACCCAATACACCGGCCACTGCAGCGGACAGCTGGAACTGACAACCGGAAGCGGCAGAGACAAGCCACTATAAATGCCGGAGGAAACATCACAGAAGCGCTTCACAGGAGACTCCCAAGCACTGAGGATGTCCCCTAGACTGGGGACGAAACGTTTGCAACACAAATTCTCAGCTCGGCGAACAGAACCACAACAACGAGCAATAGGGTTGTCATAGTAGGGGATTTTAAGTTTCCCAACGTAGACTGGGACTGCCAGAGGGTTAAAGGCTTAGATGAGGTAGAATTTGTTAAGTGTGTTCAGCAAAGTTTCCTCAAGCAGTATATTGAGGGTCCTACTCGGGAAGGGAAAAAACCCGACCTACTCTTAGGAAATAGGGTAGGCGAGGTGACAGTGGGAGAGCACTTTGGGACCAGTGACCATAGTTCTATTAATTTTAAAATAGTTACAGAGAGGGACAAAACTGGTCCACGGGTTCAAGTTCAAGACAGGAGCTTGCAGAGGTTGATTGGAGTAGTTTGTTTGCAGACAAAGAGATCTCTGGCAAGTGGGAGGCCTCTAAAAGTGAGATAGCTAGAATTCAAGGTCTACATGGTCCTGTGAGGGTGAAGGTCAAGGTTAGCTGAAATAGTGAACAATGGATGACAAGAGATATTGAGGCTTTGTCCAAAAAAGGAGGCATGGCTCAGGTACAGGCAAATGGGATCAAGGGAATTTCTGGATGTATGTAGGGGATACAGGAATTTACTGAAGAAGGAAATCAGGATGGCGAAAAGGGGGCACGAGATAACCTTGGCCTAGAAGATATGGGTGAATTCAAAGAAGTGCTTTATGTATTTAAAGGAAAAAGAATAGCTAGAGAGAGAATAGGACCCCTCAAGTACCAAAGTGGACTTGCATGTGTGGAACCACAGGAGATGGGCAAGGTCCTCCATGAATATTTCTCATCTGTTTTTACCGTGGAGAAAGACATGAAGACTGAGGAACTTGAGAAGTTAGTGATGATATCTTGAGGACAATCCATATCACAGTAGAGGAGGTGTTGAATGCATTAGAATGTATGAATGTGGATAACTTTCCTGGTCCTGACCAGATATATTCAAGAATCCTGCAAGAGGCTGGAGAAGAAATTGTGGGCCTCTGGCTGATATTTTTGCATCATTATTAGCCACGGGTGAGGTCCTGGAAGACTGGAGGGTAGCGAATGTTGTGCCCTTATTCAAGAAGGGCTGCAAAGAGAATCCTAGGAACTATCGACCATTAAGTCTAACATCTGTGTTGGATAAATTACTTGAGAAGTTTCTGGGGGATAAGATATAGATGCATTTGAAAAGACAGGGTGTGATTAGGAGTAGTCAGCATGGCTTTGTGTGTGGGAGATCATGCCTCACAAATTTGTTAAGAGTTCTTTGATGAAGTGACCAGAAAGGCTGATGAGGGCGGATGGTAGATGCAGTATTGTCTTTGATAAAGTTCCATGTAGTAGGCTGTTCTGGGAGGTTAGATTGCATGGAATCCAGGGGGAGCTGGCAAATTGGATATACAATTGGCTGGATGGCAGAAAGCAAAGGATAATCGTGGAAGGATGCTTATTGGACTGGAGACCTATGATTAGTGGTGTAGCTCAGTGGTCAGTGCTGGGCCCATTGTTGTTTATTATCTATATCAGTGATTTGGATGAGAATGTCCAAGGCATGATTAGTAAGTTTGCAAATGACATTAAAATAGGTGGTAACATGGACAGTGAGGAAGGTTACCAGAAGTTGCAGCAGGACCTTGATCAGCTGGGGAAGTGGGCTAAGAAATGGCAAATGCAATTTAATATAGTTAAGAGAGAGCTGTTGCATCTTGGAAAGTCAAATCAAGATAGGAGTTTAATGGTGAATGGTCAGGCCTTAAGGTGTGTGGATCAGAGGGACCTTGGAGTTCAGCTGCATTGTTCTCTGAAAGTGGAGTCACAGGTAGGCAGAACAGTGAAGAAGGCTTTTGGCACAGTGGCTTCATCAGTTAGGGCATTGAATATAAAAGTTAGGGAGTTATGTTGCAGTTGCACTTGGAGTATAGTGTTCAGTTTTGGTCACCTTGCTATAGGAAGGGTGATATTAAACTGGAAAGAGTGCAGAAGAAATTTACAAGAACATTACCAGGACTCAAGGGTCTGAGTTTTAGGGAGAGGTTGGACAAGCTAGGTCCTTTGTTCTTTCGAGCCTAGGAGACTGAGGGGGCTCTTATAAAAATATATAAGATCATGAGAGGCATAGATAGGGTGCATGCATTCAGTCTTTTTTCCCAGGGTTGGGAAATTGAGAACTAGAGGGTATCAGTTTAAGGTTAGAAGGCAAAGAATAAAAGGGAACCTGAGGGACAACTCTTTTTACACAGAGGGTAGTACGCATATGGAATGAGCTGCTAGCAGAAGTGGTTGAGGGGGAACACTAACATAATTCAAAAGGCATTTGGACAAATATATGGATAGCAAAGGTTTAGAAGGGTATGGGCCAAATGCAGGGAAATGGGGTTAATGTGGATGGACATTTTGGTCAGCATGGAGTGGTTTGGGCTGAAGGGCCTGTCTGTGTGCTGTAGGACTCTGTGACTCTATAGAGTCAGTGCTGGGATCATAATTATTTTCAATATATAAATGATTTGGATGACTGAAATCTGTATACAATACTACAGCTATGTTTGTGTATAACACAAAAATAGACAGGGAGACAAGTAGTGAAGATGACCCAAGGAGTCTACAAAGGAACATAGACAGGTTAAATGAGTGGGCAAATACTTGAAAGATGGTGTGAAAGATGGAATAGTGTGAGAAAATGTGAGGTTATGCACTCTGGCAGGAAGAATAGAGTTGAATATTATTTAAATGAAGGAACACTGCAGAAAGTTATAGCATTTGGAAGTTCTTGTGTATGAATCACAAAAAAGCTAGTATCGAACTTCAGCAGGCAACTGGGAAAGTAAATGGAATATTGGCCTTTATTTTAGAAAGAACAGCATATAAAATAGGAAGTCCTGGTAACATCTGTGACAAGAGAAATAGAGTTAACACTTCTTCTTCAGAAGAATAAGAGTCCTATCAGATTTGAAATGTCAACTCTGTTTCTCTCTCCACAGATGCTGCTGTATTTTTCATAGTACAGACTTGCTGGACCAAATTGTCTCTTCTGTACCATATGATTCTATGCTTCTGTACCAGACCTGCTGAGTTTCTTCAGAATTTTGTTTGTTTCAGGTTTCCAGCATCCACAGTATTTTAGTTTTATAAACATTGGGAGACTACAGCTGGAATACTATGCAAGATATTGGGCCCCTTATCTACAAAACGATATACTGGCATTGGAGGTAGCCTAGAGACGTTTTATTAGGTTGATCCCAGGAGTGAAGGGGCTCTGATTTGAGGAGAGATTGAGTATCATTGGAATTTTGAAGGAGAGGCGACCTTATTGAAAACATACATGATTCTTAGGGGTCTTGACAGGATAGACACAGAAAGGTTGCCTTGCCTTGTGAGGAAGTCTAGGACCAGAGGGCATAATCTCAGAATAAGGGGGTCATCCATTTAAAATAGAGATAAGGACTATTTTTGAAGGTGGTGAATGAATGGAATTCGTTACCATTTTGAGGGCTGTTGAGCATTTTCAACGCTGAGATAGATTTTTTTTAATCAGTAAGGGAATCAATCGTAATGATGACAAAGCGGGCAAGTGGAGTTCTGCATTATCAGATTAATCGTGATCTCATTGAATTGTGGAACAGACCTGACAGGCATTACGTTTGCTCCTCCATTTTATGGTCCAAGGCTGAACTGGTTCTTTCCTTCAATATCCTGATGGCACCCTCGCACTGCTTTGTCAATTTTATTTGCAGATGGTTCTTTTGTTCTCAAGATCTGTTCTGTTCCGTTCTTAAATGTAGGTGCCGTTCCATTTCTACAAATGGTTTTGCGTTTTGCTGTTTATTTTTGTTCACACCCAGTCTTGTGATTTGGGGTTTCGAACCACCTCCCTCCCCACAAACACACACACACACTCACTATTGAGCAGATTATATGAGCCATTGTCGGATTGATGTGGCCGACAAGACTGGCGACGCGTTTGACTCCGAAAGGGTTAATGAAAGCTGGAACTTCAGCGACCGCCCATCTTTTGAGAGTGGGGGAGGGTTTTTTTTATTGCTCTCTCTCTCTCTTTGTTAATTTCAGCGGAACAGTAGATGTGAGTAAGACGCGTCACCGCCGGTTCTTCAGTACTGCCTCATGGTGTGAAACTCAGCTGAACCCCAGGAAGTAAGTTTAGGATACCAAACGGCATCTTCTGAGCAGGAGAGAGGAATTGCCTGTGTTGTTTTCGAAAGCGAAGGTAGGCACAGTCTGCGGAGTGGGGTAAAATAGGACGGGATCTGCCCCGGATGGAGTGGGATTGGGACTGGGAGAGGGGGATGGGAGGGAAGGGAAAGAAACCCTTCCTTCATTCTCTCGTGATCCGACATCCTCCGGCCTGACCGTATGGTATCCCCGTAACTTCCTGCAGCCCTGTAATCCTCTCGGATCTCTCTGCATTCCCTCCCCTCCTTTGGATCTTAAGCCGTGTTCAAAGGTGCCCGTACCTTTTTTGGGGGGGGGATAATTCCCTCCCGAAACCCGTTCTGTTTCTTCCCCTCCCCTCCCCCCCCCAACCCCCCCTCAACCCCCCCTCAGGGCTTGTGCGAATCGAGTCGCTTGAGCACAGGCTGTGTTCCATCTTCCTGTGGGACCTCGTCTCTGAGCCGCTCCCCTCTGAAGGTTCTGTTGAACTGCGGCAAAGGCACTCGCTAAATCCTGTGGGGCAGCATCGCCTGCCGCAATGGCATTCTGATTTGAAACGCTTCCCCTGGAAGTTTTTTTTTCGTTAGAAGTGAAATTGCAGAGCCCCATTTGTTTTTTCTTTAATCGCTTGTTTTTTTTTGCTCACTCATTATCCTCTCGCCCTCTCTGAACAGAAATGGTATTAATAGAGAGCCTTTTTTTTTTGCTGAGTGAATATAAATGTTGGATCCATCCATCGCAGATTCTTAAGCTAAAGCTAAAGCTATGCATCGGCTCTAATCGTCAATGGGAGCAGATGTCCCGGGAGGAGTCGTCCTTTGTTGCCTTGGGGGTGGGAGCAAGGCAGATCAAGGGGAGGGGTCTAGGGGGAGGCAGGGATTATCAGGAGGAGATCCTCCTCCCTGCCAGTTCTAATTGGGACCCGTTTCCATTGTGTGTGTGTGTGAGAGAGAGAGACCATTTGAGCCCCATTGCTGTTACAATGAATCGGTGGAAGGTGACAGCTGGCAGCACAGACACACTGACCCGAGCTGAAGGATAAGCCCCAAAGGTGATTGCGGTCGGGTCCGTGTACCGCCAGCGTGACGCTTTATCATGTAAACCGGGTCACTTCGGGACTGCCAACTTGGAGGGGCTTGGATTCGCCGTGGTAATTCATCATGACATTCCGGGATTTAGAAAAGGGAGGGGGAAATTTGGTGAAGAGTGGGGACCCCCCCCCCCCCCCCCCCCGGGTTTTAACACTTGGAGAGCGGGTTGATTGCTGTCGGTCCTAGTTACGTACAAGAGGTAGCCCCACGTTTACGTTTATGAGTGAACGAGGTGCCACCTCTGAGCCAGCAGTTTTGTGTTGTACACAGCAGGGGGGCCTGAGGACAGATTTGCAGGAAGGCACTGGAGGGTGGGTGCTGCACTGTCGGAGGTGCTGCCTTTCCGATGGCACGTTAGACCGAGGCGCCCTCCTTTTTTGTTGTAAGGGAGCCCACGGAAGGACTTCGAAGGCGAGCAGGTTGTGTTGACATCGGGGTGCTGGACCATAATTCACCCCACTGCCAACATCATCAAAAAGAAAAGGTTGACATCCCGTTGTGGGATCTTGCTGTGCGCTTGCTGTTGTATTTTCTACAGTGCCAGCGGTGACACCTTTCAAAATTTGGTTTTGACATATTCAGATGTCCTGAGACAGTGCAGCTTCTGGTGGTTATGCAGGAAGACTCTGAACTGTACTCTGTGATTGGCAAACTGCTTGGAGGGAATCCTGGAATGGTGTAGGGATGATGAAATCGTGAAGAACCATAGATTTTCCCGAGATAAATGACTCGCCGGCATGATTTAAACAATGTGCCCGCAAAGGTGCTTACTTGTACTGAACTGACTACTTTTTAGCTGAGTCAGCACAATAGCCTCAGCCCCAGATGAAGGTTGCTCCCATCCTGCTGACCAGTGCTCTTCCCTCACCTGCTCAAAGTTAGCAAGTTTCTTGAATCCTCTACTCACGGTGCCATAATCTCTGTGTTCAGGGAGGGACCCAACGGGTTTCGAACCCCATTGCTATCAGCACCAACTGAATTCACACAAGCCATCCCACCAATTCAAACGAGCCCCCTTGCCCTGCTCTCCTCTTTCCACTTCTCCCTCTTCTCACTCCCACATTCACCCCTTCTTCCAACTCGTCCCCTCCCCATTCCCCTCGACCCTCTCACTTCCTTCACCTTGCTCCTCAGCATCATCCCACCACCTCATCTTCCCTCTTCACCTCCTCTCAACTCCCTTCCCTCTTCAGCCCCTTCATCCCCTTATCACTTTCTGCCTCTTCCCTCCCCTCCCCCGTCTCTCTCTCTCTCTCTCTGTCCCCTCCTCTACCTCCCCCTTCCTCCACCCACACATTGCTGTCTTTTCCTTTCTCTTGCTTCTCTTCTCCCCCTAGCATCTCACCTCTTTTTGTTCCCCCTCTCCCTTATGATCTCTTCTTTCTCTCACCCTGGATATGTCTCACCGCTACAACCCTCCCCCTCCTGCCGTTCCTCTTGCAGATTCCACTGAACATAAGAGGTTGTGACAGGCCCTGGTGCCCTGTTCTGTTGGTGTATAATTAAGCAGACTGGAGCAGAATTAGACAAATCAAGCAAAAGCTGCCTTAGCCCTCAGAAAGCTGAGGGATTATTTAAGAGTGAGCTACAATTACAGTGCCAAAAAAACAAGGGGAGTGGGGACTGGCTGCTCCAGTTATGTGATATTAACCAGACAGTGCTAATTTCCATCAGTCTCTCAAATGCTGCAGTGTGAAGCAACTCTTGCTGTGTAATTGTTGTTTCCAGTCTCCCTTTAACACCTAAAGCTTAAAAACAGTGTGACTAATGTTTCTTACAGGGTACCTATCAAATATTTTACCATCTTTAACTCCCTTGCTTGTTCCTGATGTTTCCTTCAGTCAATACTCCAGGTGAAACCTTTAATAAAGAGCAGTTAAATCTCAGCTAGAGTATTGTCCAGTTGGGGACCCTGTATACGGGCCCAGTGTCAGAGAGCTGTGAAGAGTTGGATGAGTGGCTACATATGGGGATACATTTTGGCACTTCTAGCTTAAAATCCATCATCGTAGTCCAATGTGGCAGTGTCACTGGCCAAGATGAACTGAGAGGGGTTGTGGGAGGCTGGTCTACTGCAGTCTCTAACCTGCCTTGAGCATGTTTTTACATGTTCATTCAGTAATGTGCACTTTGCTGCCTGGGCCAACTTTTATTGCCCGTCCCTAATTGTCCTGGAGAACGTGATTCACGGCCTGCTTAAAACACTTGCAGTATGACCGCAATATTTTATTGGTTCGATAGGACACAATGGCTCACTAGGCTATTTGAGATAGTAGTTAAAAGTCAACTGCATTGTTGTGGGTTTGGACTTCCATTTAGGACAAACTAGTAGGTACGGACAACCGATTACCTTTCCCTACTGGATTAGCAAAACAAACAGGTTTTTTAAAAAGCAATTGACAACATTTCATAATCATCATGAAGCTTTAAATCTAGGTTTTTATAATTAAAATTCCATATCTGCTATGGTGGGATTTGAACTAACTCCCAGAATATTACCTGGATGTTTACCTGTCCAGTGACCATACTGCTACCATTGTGACTGGGCTTGAAAATACAAACTATGGGAGGAAACAGTTTGATGGGCCAAATGGTCATATTGGCCTTTGAAGCTTTTCCTACACAAGTGTTGTAGTGAAAGAATACTTGACCTTAATACACCCGCAGTTTAATCCTCTCCCGTTCAACAGTATGACTGGTCACGTTGTCTTGGCTTTGGAGATTTGATGATGTAATGGTCCTTGCACACAGTGTTCTGTTGTACATAAATGTTTTTGGATCATAAAAAATAGGGCAGGAAGGAGTAGACCATTCAACCAATCAAAATCATTGCATTATGTGACAGAAATAGGAGTAAGGTTGTATACAAAGTGGGTCCTGTTCAGACTGTCAAGGTGTCGGTCTCCAAATTTAATGAATGGTTTTGGGGGAAGATAGTGGAAGTGTCAAGAAGGTCAAATGATTATTCATTTGGCCTACAGAGGTAGTCTCTTCACTCTCTCCACCTCAGCAGCTGAGGGACAATGAGGAACTCTTGACTTACCAGAGATAAAGGTCTTTAAGTTAATTGATGACTTCAATGTGTCACCAGCTCAATTACCTACCTCCCAGTAGGTGAGAAAGTGACTGGTTTCCTGCCTGGTGACTAGCCTGCTGCTTTTTGGGATGGGGAAGGTTCCATTTTCTCCAAACTGGTGCATTGATTCTGTGTATGAGTGTTTGTGTGGGGAATGCTGGGGAGACCTGAAAGTGGAAGAATAGAATCCTTTTTATAGGGTGGCACGGTGGCTCAGTGGTTAGCACTGCTGCCTCATAGCGCCAGCGACCCAGTACGATTCCAGCCTCTGGCGACTGCCTGTGAAGTTTGCACGTTCTCCCAGTGTCTGTGTTGGTTTCTGCTGGGTGCTCCAGTTTCCCCTCTCATTCCAAGGGTCTGTTTCCGTGCTGTACATCTCTATGACTCTATGTGCAGGTTAGGTGAATTGGCCATGCTAAATTGCCCATGGTGTGCAGGGATGTGTAGGTAAGGTGGATTAGTCAGAGATAAATGTTGGATAATAGGGTGGGGGAATGGGTCTGGGTGGGTTATTCTTCAGAGGGTCATTGTGGACTTATTGGGCTAAAGAGCCTGTTCCACATTCTAGGGATTCTATAAAAGAAAGTAAAGACTTATCTTCTCACCATTGGATCTCCTGAAAAGTAGGCTTTGAGTGATTGTCTGTAGAACCCAGAAGCTGTTGGTCTTCTGTTTGGTAGGACTTCAGTGTCAGGGTCACTGAAAAGAAACATCTTGCCAATCTCTGCTGATTGGGGCTCAGTACAGTGGGCTTTCTCACTGGGAAGGAAAGTGAACACACTGCCTCTGCCTTTTTCTTTCCCACCACACCACCCACACTCACACGACAAAATCCTGAGCCTGCAAAATGGGATAACTCAGCCCAAATGAAAGAACTGAAGTTGGGGGTGGGTGATAGATATGCTTGAAAGGCCATCTTTAAAACTCCACCAGTATCAGAAAGATCATGGCAGGATGAAAGTCTGTTCACAACATAATTCAACTCCTCAACAGTATCTTCACTCTTACAGGGATTAGTAGGGTATATGCAGGAAGGATGCCTCTTTGGCTGGAGTAGGAGGGGTTTCAAACCATGGAACTTGGTCTCAGAGTAAGGGGCAAGCCATTTAGGACTGAGATGAGGGGGAGGGCAGTGAACTATTAGAATTCTTTATCCTGGATCGTTGTGGAAGCACAGTCATCAAGACCGAGACCAATGGGCTTCTAGATATAAAAGATTTGAGTTGTTTTGTGATGGCAGCGGGGTGGGGGGGTGTTGATTAGTAGTGTGGGACGGTGGCGTAGAGGCCATAATAAAACAGCTTGCTCAATGGTTGAATAGACCCATACTCCAGCTTGTATTTCCTGCATTCTAGCATAAAAAAAGCATGCACACAGCATCTGTGGATTTTTCCTCTTTCTGAAACAGTCTTTACAAACCTTTGCTCCAAGGTCACTTGATACGAGCAACCTATTTTTCTCCCAAGGCCACTATTATTTGCCTATCATCCATCATGTGCTGATTGGGCCTGGATGTGTGAGAGACTGTCCCTACCAACCAGAAACATGGTTATGACAGGTTGTTATACTCTTGGTGAGCCCAGTCTTTACATTAAGCAATCTTATGGCCTGTAATTATTCTAATAAAAACCTGGGTGTCATATTTGATGTTAGAGATGGGCTTCTGACCTATTTCTACCTCTGTTCTATTACCCAAAATCCCTGGTCACAGCTTGGCTGTTGCTGAAATGCTCATCTACACCTGCATTGCCATGAGTTTTGACTCTTCCAGTGCAGGCGTAGCTGATCTGCCACAATTCTACCTCCTGTAACCTTGTGGTTACCCAAAAACAAAGCTGCTGAGCCCAGAGTTATCAATTGCCCCTGTGCTCACTCAACTACAGTAGCTCTTGTGACACAACACCTCAATTAACATTTTCATCCTTGTTTTGAAATCCCACCATGGCCTTGCACCTGCCTATCTCCATCATTTCCTCTGGCCTCTCACCACTTTGGAATACCTGTGTATCTTAGATTTTGCCTCAGCCCCACATTCTGGAATTCCTTCCCTATACTTTGTCTCTATCGCTATCCGCCCTTGAGCTGCTCCTTAAAAGCTTCGTTGGCTGAGCTTTTGGTCATCTCACCCGATATCTCCTTATGTGGCTTGATGTCAAATGTTATTTTTATAATGCTCTTGTGAACTGGCCTGGGAAATGTTTCACTGTATGAAAGGTGCTATATTTGTTAAGTTGTACAGTCACTGGGCCCTCTAACATTTGCAAATTCAGGCATTGCTGTGGAAATAATTGTTTTGTGACTTCCCATCTTCTGTTCTGGTATCTGAATATAATTGCTCCTGAATACAGCTTGTCTAAGAAGTGATCGAAAGGGAGAATGAGTTGTGCAAAGGACGAGTGGGAGTAGGAAAGGTTTAGCTGTCTGTGCCGCAGACAGATCTCACGTCATTGAATTTTTCTGCCCCGAGAGATTCTGTTAGTAAGTGTAACACGATGCTGCCTTGACCGAACAGATCACAGGCAGCCAACTGCTGCAATATCCTCCACATTGAACTCACTTTGTAACCTGAGTTGACAATACTGGGAGAGAAAATTAATTTCCACTGCAGCAGCATGGAATTTCAATTCAATTAAATTTTAAAATTTGGTAATTGAAAAGAGTCTAGGTAGCGGTGGTTGTGAAACCATTGATAATAGTTATGAAAACTCATCTGGTTCACCAATGTCCTTACTTGGCCTGGTCTACATGTGACTCCAAACCCAAAGCAATTTGGTTGACTCTTAACTGAGCTTTGAAGTGGCTGAGCAAAGCATTCATTTCAAAGACCGTTAGGGAGGGCCAGCAAATGCTGGCCTTGCTTGCGATGTCCACAGAAAAACATTTGTCCCACTTGGTCTGTGGCTTCCATTTGGTGGTCCCTTTGACTCAATGTGGAGTTGGCTCGGGAGGGTAAATGATTCCCCCTTCATGTGGGAGGTTGGGGGGGGGATCAGTGTGAGGGAGGGAGGCTGCAGAGAGCTGGTTTTGGGTTGTGGAGTGTAAATCTGCGTTCTGGGCAAGGAGCAGTACCAGTGTCTGTGATTTCTGTTCCTGCCCCTATACTTGGAGCCCACAGGATGGGTGGAGCTGTAGGGCAGCGACTGGGGAAGAAAATGCCTGAGGCTTCCTGATGTGAACACTTAAAATTCTGGTTGGGCCCCAACAACAGAACTGCACCAAGTTCTGATCATTACAATTTTAATTGAGTGTTCTTGAGAAGGTGAGGAGGTTTACCAGTGGCTACAGCAATTAGGGGTTTTAGCCATAAGATTAGATTGAAAAGGCTGCAGAGCCTGGGGGGGGGGGGGGGGGGGGGGGGGGGGGGGGGGGGGGGGGGGGGGGGGGGGGGGGGGGGGGGGGGGGGGGGGGGGGGGGGGGGGGGGGGGGGGGGGGGGGGGGGGGGGGGGGGGGGGGGGGGGGGGGGGTGGGGGGGGGGGGGGGGGGGGGGGGGGGGGGGGGGGGGGGGGAGGAAAGGAAATTGGAGAGACTTGATCAAGGTTATGATTGATCTTTCAAAGAGCTGAAGATATAAGGAGTTAGGGAATTCAGATTTAAAATTTTGTGTAAAGAGGTGTAGGGGTATATATGAGGAGGAATGTTTTATGCAGAGTGAGAATGACCTGGAACTCACCAAATGAAACTGGATGGGGACACTGGGGACCAAATTGGTTAGTGAGACTGACTAGGTTGTTGTCCAGAGTTGATCTAGACTTGATGGACCAAATGCTGTCCCTTTTGTGCTGTGATGAATCTATGATCCTGACTATTGCTCATCCTTGCTCTACATTCCTTTGATACAAACAGAGCATCCTCAGAACAGCCTCCAGGAACTGAAAGGTTTACTCTTATGTTTCTGCTTCCAGATCTATTGACCTTGGCTCTGACAAGGTAGGGGTTAGTTGTAGCTGGGTTTGGATGTGGCTGTGATGCCCTCGTTAGTTGAATAGCTAGATGAAACTTAATTAAAAGGTTAATGGATCAAAAGAACATTGAGGTGTGGTGGACAGTGGAGGGGAAGAAGGTCAGGAAGCGATGTTTGGTGTTGGGATTTGCTAACGATTGAACTAACAATTTGTCCAGACTCTTCCCCTCCCTTCCCCACTTAGAAAACATGGTGAGTAATGTGGGGACCTCATCAATAGGGAAGGTTCAGTGTTGGGTGAGTGTCTTTGACAGATACCTGTCAATGGTCGTCTCCATCTGTATGGCGACTGGTTCTCCAAACTGAACAGGAAATAGGCCCCGATGAGCTTTAAGCCCATGCAGTTTGATGCTGTTTCTGGGCATTGAGTAACATGATGGAAATTAGGTGCCCATTAGACTGCAGCAACTGTGGACAATTCTACCTCATTTTAACCCAGTTTCTATAGGCACGCACACTATAGAAGTCAGTCTGTGTCACTCTCTCTCTCTCTCTCTGAGCTCTGTCTTTTGTCTCTGTCTCTGTCTGTCTATCCTTTTAGGTTTAGCATCAGCATAGGGACTTAACACCAGTCTCTCTCTCTGCAGAGATTTACCAGCTCTTTGGTTTTAAATAAAACACTCCCTACAGTGTGGAAGCAGGCCATTGAGAACACTGACCCTCTGAAGAGCATCCCACTCCCTACCCTATGCCTTCATTTCCATGGCTAATCCACCTAACCTGCACATTCTGGGCAACTTAGCATAGCCAATCCATCTAATTTCCACATCTTTGAATGGTGGGATGAAATCCATGCAGACAGGGGGAGAAGGTGCAAACTCCATAGTCAGTTGCCTGAGGTGGGAATCAAACCTAGGTCCTTGGTGCTGTGAGGCAGCAGTGCTAACCACTGAGCCACTGTGCCACCCTTGTGAGCAGTACAGAAATGTCTGAATTGCAACCCACGCTCCCATGTCCGAATGGAAACAGACTTCTATTTTTATTTTTGTCTCTTGTGATTAGAGTTGTCACTTATTAAGCTTATTAGAGATTTCAATGAATCTTCAACATCAACAAAGATAATGAGAATGCAATGAGCCATTCACTCACTGGATTCTGGCTGTCCCCTCATGTTGTCCTCCCCATCCAGCTCCTATGCAGTGCCGAACTCTGCTTGCCACCTTTTCTACAGTTCTGTTCATTTAAGTCATTGAGAAGTCGCAGGCTTATTCTAAACAAAACCCACTATTTATACCATCACTGCTCCTAAAGGCTGACACTGTAAACATGCAATTCTCTCCCATTCTCCTCCCGCCCCCACACACATCCTGTGTGTTTCCAGTTTAAAAGTTAAAAATCACACCTCACCAGGTTATAGTCCAGGTTTATTTGGAAGCACTAGCTTTCAAGGTGCTGCCTCTTCATCAGCTCATCTAACTATGAAAAAAACCATGAGTTTGTAAAGTGTGCTTCAAGACATCAAGATGTCCCATGTTCTGTGTAGTCACCGTTGGGGGGAAAATTGTGGGAGTCAGTTTGTGTGCGCGAAACTCTTTCCACTCTCCTCTCAAGAAAAAAGTGATTCCTGTGAGAGTATAATTTTTTTGGGTCTAGTTGAAGGATGGCTGTTGAATCAGAACACTGGCAAGAACTTCAGTATTTTAAAAGAAAAATATTGCTGTGACATCTATGTTGAGGTAGATGGGGCTTCCAACAGTGTAGCACTCCCTCAGTACTGAGCAGGACTGTCAGCCTGAATGTTCTGTCACAAGATTGGGACTTAGAATTGCTACACTGTGGAGCAGGCCATTCAGCCCATGAGTCCACACCGACCCTCTGAAGAGCATCCCCTTCTCAAAAACACTCAAGAAGCTTGATACATTCCAAGACAAAGCAGCATGCTTGATTGGCACCGTATTCACCACCTTCAACATCCACTCCGTTCATCATATTGCTGTACAGAGTAGCATCTACACGTTGCACTTGAATAATTCACCAAGGCTTCTTTGACAGCAGCTTCCAAACCCATGATCTCTAGAATATAGAAGGACAAGAGTAGCAGATACATGGGAACACCTTCTCCTGCAAATTCCTCTCCAAGCCACTCACCATCTTGAAAATATATTGCTGTTCCTTCACTATTGCTGGCCAAACCAACAACCAATCTTCCTGTAGAGCTTTTTACTTCCTATCTGAAATAGTGAGGGTCCCTCTCCACATTCCCTCTCTCTCTCATGACTGCAGCAAAGCAACTTGCATTTACATAGCACCTGTAAACATGTAAATAACCTAACAGCACTTCCAAACAGATTTTGACATAGAGCCACAGAAGAGAGACTTGCACATTCTGAGATACACTACAAGGTATCAAAGGCACAGAGCTCTTTGTTTCAGAACCTTTGATCCAGGAAACTGGGGGCACCAATGAGGTAGCAATTCAAAGGCAAGGACAGTCAGAGACCAGAATTGGAGGATGCGGAGATCCTAACACCCTGTGGAACGAAAGAGGACGCTGAAATAGGGAAGGAGACACTCCATGGTGGAATATGGAAATGAGAATAAGAAGTTTACAACTGAGATGTGGTATAATCTGGAATAAAGGGTGATATGCACAGATTGGGTGATGTTACAGAGTTTGAGAGGAAACACTGGTATTGACTCCATGAAAAACAGCCATGAATGAAGACCCAGAACCTGTGGAACTACAGCTTTGGCAAATTTTGATGGAGGACGAATCTGAAGTGAGTTCCGTTTGCTTTAATTGTACAATCATACAAACACATGAATTAGAAGCATGAGTATGCCATTTGGTCCATCGTGTTCACTCCAGTCATCAAACATCCATGTATTCCACTGTGTGAGAACATG